>NC_135814.1:96869347-97169347 GCF_964213995.1 Mustelus asterias
CGAGTTCCACAAATTCACCACCCTCTGCGAGAAATGGTTCCTCCTCACCTCAGTTTTAAATCTACCGCCTCTCAAATCTATATCGTCAGGAAGCACTTTTTAACACACAGGGTAGCAAACAACTCGAACATTTCCCCCCCCCACCCCACCGAAAGCTGTTGTGGCTAGGTCAATTTGATAATTTCAAAAAGTAATAAGTTTATTTATTTGTCACAATTATGTTAATACTGCAACGAAGTTACTGTGAAACTGAGATTGTAGGAAGTCTGACAACACCAGGTTGAAGTCCATCAGGTTTATTTGGAATCGTGAGCTTTCGGAGCGCTGTTCCACTCACCTGATGAAGGAGCGCCGCTCCAAAAGCTCATGATTCCAAATAAACCTGCTGGGTTTAAACCTGGTGTTGTGAGACGTCTTACTGTGCCCACCCCAGTCCAACGCCGGCATCTCCACATCAAAACTGAGATTGGTAGCTTTTTGTTAGGCAGCAGCATCATGGGTTACGGAGCCAAAATGGGTAAATGAAGTTAAGATAGGAATCAACCATGTTCTAATGGAATGTCAGAAGGCCAGAGGGGCTGAACAGCCTTCTCCTATTAGCTGGACTCTTAGTTGGATGAAGTCTTGGTTCATCTGAACCTTGATGTGCAAAATAGGCAGATTGAGATGGTGAGAATAGCCATTAAGTTAGCAGAAGGAGATGGCGAGGTAAAAATATAGGGGTTAATTTTGGTTTAGGGTCCAAAATGTTTTACCTTGAGATTATACCTGGAGTACAACAGGTGAAACTGGAGCCAGGAGAAAGTAGAGTTCCTTGGAAATTTGGGTAAATGAGACCAAATTGGATTTGATCAGCCACTCATACACCTCTCCCAATTTTTATTTTATGTAAACCATTTACAATATTGCCAATGGTTAAAATAATCCTAATTTTTCCTTAAAAAGCTAGTTATAAAGATTGGGGAAACAAGGCCGTCCGACACAGTTGGGAGAGGAAGGTCACGGGGCAAAGACCACTAGGAATAAGCCCCCAACACAAGTTGACAGCCCGAGTAGTAGTGAGTGAGGCCAAGCTGGGATGGAGGCGTCCAGTTGGGGAGGTATAAAAGATTGGGACAGAGAGGCGGTGTGCACAGAGGGCTGGAGAACAATTCTTTAGGTATTGGCAGATCTTTCAACCATGGAAGGCATATCATCACCAAAATCCAATACACTTTCCAACCAAAGACGCAGGCGAGCCACAGGGGAATGCAACAGGTGAAGTTACCTTCTTTAGCCCATTAGGAAATAGATATAGTTTTAAGTAAGTGTGTGTTAGCTTTAAGCTTCATTTATATTTCTTCGGTTTTAGTTTCATTTTTTTTTAAATTGCCGAGGTGTTTGCACTGAAATTAGGTTTTATGACTCTAAAGCAAATGCAGGGTATAAAATAAACTGGGCTGTTGCCTAGCAACCTGGAGCCCACACAGAAAAACAGAAGTGGTTAGTTCAGTTGAGAGAAGGACAGTGCAGTTGATAGCAGGATTCCACAGACACTGCCGGTACAGGGAGGACAATATGCAGAAGCAGAAAAGCAAGACCCAGAAACTAAAGAAGAAAGTCCCAGAGACCAGGGAGCGGGACAGAAGCAAGTTCCAAGAAACACTTCTGGTCAAAGGAACAAAGAACAGGAATCTGGAAAAAAAATAGCTTCTGTTCAGTGAGGTTGAGAGTAAGGAGCAGAGAGGCTCCCAGCTGAAGACAGGTGCAGACCCTGGGGAAGTCGACTTGTGAGGAGACAGAGATCCAAGGTCGCTAAAAGACTGGTGACTCCTTACTACTGGCCTGTGAGGCAGTGGTGTTTTTTTGGTACAGTTGGGTATACTAGAGAGAGTGAGTAGGAGGCAAAACTTCAATGCGTGTGGCGATCCAGGGCAGAGGAATACCGGAAGCTGAGGTGGAAACTCTGGAGCCAGATCCTTAGTGAGGACAACTGAGAGAAAGTATTATTTATGGATAGATTCCAAGATGTGTCTCACAGGAGATTGAAGACACTCCTGTGAAAGTCCAAGTTTCAGTGAAACTAATTGGCTCACAGCATAACAAGCATCCTTTGGGGGGGGGGGGGGGAGGAGGAGGAGGGGGAAGAATCCATAGAAGCTGTTTTGGGTGGCATTTGTCACTTGATTTTCAGAGAGTGTCTGAGCACATTTTGCCTGTTGGTTTACATGGACTGCGAACTTACCAAGAACATTAGAGTACAAGATAGATTTTGTAATTTTCATTATTCTTACAAATCTGCATATATCCATAAAGGTATAGTTAGGGTGAAGGAGTATTGTATTATCGTTAATCAATTACCAATTATTTTGTTAGAAGTTCATTGGCTGACTCTGTCCCTGCCTTCCACATATCTAAGCAAAAATAAAAGTTAGGATCTATTAAGCCAGTCAGGTTCCATCCTAGAATCGGACTCGTCCAGTAGTAACAGCAGCTGGGATCGTAGCAATCCCAGGGGATCGGAAGTCCTGCCCAGCAAAACTCCACTAGCTCAGCGCAGAACTGTACTCGGTGCGAACTGGCCGGTACCTACACCCAGATTTTTAGTGAGCGATTATCACAAAAATCCTGGCATACCAGAATAGCGTGGAATAAATAGCCTCTGTTACAAACATGTTCGGGACACAATTTTCACTCAGTGACCATTTAATTTAGATACTTTTAAAATAAACAAATTCAGTAACTGTAGCCATTCATTATGTTACATTATTCCATTTAAAGTAACTACTGGGAAGATTACGCAGCTATGGTGAGTACACATTTATTTATTCCTGCAATTATGGGCAACTGATATTACTGAGGGCTTGCAGTTGTTATGGCAACCCTTCCCCATCTTCACATAAGGTTGGTTACATTAATCAGACTGGGGAAGCCAGCTTTACATGGAAATGTGGAGTCCACATAATTTACGCCTTCGATTACTGACAAGAGGAGAGCCCGCGGTGAGAGGTCCTAGGGAGGCTGAAGACGAGTGCCTACGGACAAGCTGACCACCAGTGGATATACAATCTCAGAATCATTTGCAGTGATTACATCTGTTGGAACAGTAAGCAACTTAATAAACAGAATGGATTCGCTGTTGGGTGTTGAGTTCTGTTCCAATGCTGTGCAAATGATTTGCTCTGGGTTGATGAGGGCGGGTGGTAGGGGTGGCGGGGGGGGGGGGGGGGGGGGGGGGGGGGGGCTGCGGCATTAAGAAATACTTAAAATTCTAAAGTGCCTTTCGCAGCCCCTCAGGACGTCCCAAAGCATTTTACAGTCAATTAAGTATTTTTTGAAGTGAATCCACTGCTGTAATGTCGAAAGCGCAGCAGCCAATTTGCACACGGCAAGTTCCGGCGTGATCCTGACCACATAATCTGTTCTTAGACATTGGTTGAGGGATGATCTCAGTGATTGCCTTTCCCAGGTAACATTGTTACAATCCCCACAGGGAATGATAGGTTTTAGAAAGAGATACAAGTTTTTCAGTGATTGGTGGAAAGCATCGCACAACGATATTTCACATTTTAAGACTTTTACTGTAACAAATAAACTAAACACAATATTGACTGAACATTGTACTTATATGGCAACTTTAATGTAGTAAGAAGACTCACAACACCAGGTTGCAGTCCAATGGGTGTATTTGGAATCACGAGCTTTCAGAGTGGTGCTCCTTCATCAGGTGAGTGGAGGTTAGTTCACAACCATGGCATATATAGGCAAAGACACAATTGCAAGATCATTGTGAATCCAACCATTCTTCACATTCCAATCTGTAATTATCTTGCAATTGTGTCTTTGCCGATATATACCGTATTAACCTCCACTCACCTGGTGAAGGAGCAGTGCTCTGAAAGCTCGTGATTCCAATTAAACCTGTTGAACTTTAACCTGGTGTTGTGAGACTCCTTACTGTGCCCACCCCAGTTCAACACCGGCATCTCCACATCGTGGCTACCAATCTTAACATAGTAAATGGAGTTTCACAGGAGCATTATGAGATTAAAATCTGACCACGAGTCACATAAGGAGATAAGAGGAAAGCCTTGCATAATTCTGGTCAAAGAGTTTGGTTTTAAGGAGCAACTTGGAGTAAGATGGATAGAGAAGTTGAGAGATTTAGAGACAACATCCAGAGATCACAGGGTGAGGCAGCTGCCCATGGTGGAAGGATGAAAGTCAGGGATACAAAAGTGGCAGGAAATGGAGCAGTTCAGAGATCTCGGAGGATTGTGTGACTGCAGGAGATTGCAGAGAAAGAGGGCGGCAAGTTTGTTAAGGGATTCAAACACAAGGGGCAGCACAGTGGTTAGCGCTGCTGCCTCACAGTGCCAGGGACCGTGGCTTGAGTCACTGTCTGTATGGAGTTTGCACATTCTCCCCGTGTCCGCGTGGGTTTCCTCCGGGTGCTCCGGTTTCCTCCTACAATCCAAAGATGAGCGGGTTAGGTGGATTGGCCATGCTAAATTGACCCTAGTGTCAGGGGGACTAGCTAGAGTAAATGCATGGGCCTATGGGGATAGGGCCTGGGTGGGATTGTAGTTGGTGCAGATGTGAAGGGCCAAATAGCCTCCTTCTGCACTGTATGGTTCTATGATTCTACAAGGATAAAATTTTAATATTGAAGTGTCGCTGGACCAGGAGTCTTGGTGAGCACAGGGTGATGGATGAATGAGATTGTGTGTGAATTAGGATATAGACAGCAGAGACTCAGATTACTCAAACTTAGGGAGGGAAGGTTAATTGTAACAGCCCTTCCCCCAACATTACCTAACGCAGTAGTGCATCAACATCCAATCCAAGGCACATCTGGCCTGAACTGACACAGGTGGTCATTGGTTCAACCAGTTTTGCCACCCAGAGAGCTTCAATTCATCCTCTACTCCTCCTCTTCTCAGGCAATCTCTCAGAGTCGAAGGTGATTTGCTTTCACTCAGGTTCGATGGGTTCTGAGATGGCCGACAGGTCCAATCCTCAATCTGCAGATTTTGCCATGTGCAGGGCAGGTGGTGCTCGAAGCATTGGGCAGTTGAGATATTTGGAGGTTGTGTGCTTTCCCGATACCTCGGCTTCCCAATTAAGTACCTCAATGTGCTCGGTGCTTTCCTGAACAAACCTTCTCCATTTTATTCAGTCACAAGCCAGGAACTTCCATGAGTTGGCGGGGATTTTTTTCTTTTATTCATTTGTAGGGCGGGGGCATCGCTGGCTGGCCAGCATTTATTGCCCATTCCTCGTTGCACGAGGGCAGTTGAGAGTCAACCACATTGCTGTGGCTCTGGACTCACATGTAGGCCAGACCAGGTAAGGATGGTAAGGATTTCCTTCTCTAAAGGACATTAGTGAACCAGATGGGTTTTTCTGACAATGGTTTCATGGTCATCAGTAGGTTCTTAATTCCAGATTTTAAAAAATTGAATTCAAATTCCACCATCTGCCGTGGCGGGATTCGAAACCGGGTCCCCTGAACATTAGCTGAGTTTCTGGATTAATAACCTAGCGATAATACCACTAGGCCATCACCTCCCCTATGATGTTTGATCTCTGCGGAGAGGACATCCCTAAAGCATTTCCACTGTCATCCCAGTGGTTTTCTGCCATGACTGAGTTGGGGGTGGACCAGTTGCTTTGGGAGTCTGCTGTCAAGTGTATGAATGATATGTCCTGCCCATTGGGGGCTGGTTGTGAGTAATTACCACCTCCATGTTGGGCACATTGTCTTGGGAGAAGATGCTGCTGCTGGACTGCCTTTCTCACCACAGAATACAGTGAAACTCACAAAGGCAATACTGACGCTGCTTCCCCAGTGCTTTCAGGTGCCTGCTACAAGTTAAGTTTTTAAAGTTTATTTATTAGTGTCACAAGTAGGCTTACATTAACACTGCAATGAAGTCACTGTGAAAATCCCCTAGTCGCCACACTCCGGCAGCTGTTCAGGTACGCTGAGGGAGAATTTAGCACGGCCAATTCACACGTCTTTCGGAGTGTGGAAGGAAATCGGAGCACCCGGAGGAAGCCCACGCAGACACAGGGAGAATGTGCAGACTCCGTACAGACAGTGACCCAAGCCGGGAATTAAATCCTGGTCCCTGGCGCTGTGAGGCAGCAGTGCTAACCACTGTGCCACCCTGTTGTCCATGTCTCTGAAACACATTGGAGCGTGGGTATAACTGCTGCCCGTAAACCCTGACCTTATTCTCAGGTTTGAGATCCTTGTCCTCAAACACTCCCTCGGTGAGCTGCAAGCCAGCCTGACGTAATTCAATTCATAGCAGGTTTTTGAAATGCAGCATTATTTGTTAAGTGGCAATAGAATTAAAAGCAACAGACTCGCAGCAATGTGGTTTAAGTTTATTTATTAGTGTCACAAGTAGGCTGACATTAACACTGCAATGAAGTTACTGTGAAAATCCCCTAGTCGCCACACTCGGGCGCCTGTTCGGGTACACTGAGGGAGAATTTAGCATGGCCGATGTACCTAACCAGCACGTTTTTCGGACTGTGGGAGGAAACCGGAGCACCCGGAGGAAACCCACGCAAACATGGGGAGAACGTGCAGACTCATAGAAGAAGAAGAAACCCGACAGTACAGAAAGAGGCCAGTCGGCCCATCGAGTCTGCACCGACCAGAATCTCACCCAGGCCCTACCCGCATATCCCCACATATTTACCCACTAATCCCTCTAACCTACACTAAGGGCAATTTTTAGCATAGCCAATCAACTTAACCCGCACATCTTTGGAGTGTGGGAGGAAACTGGAGCACCCGGAGGAAACCCACGCAGACACGAGGAGAACGTGCAAACTCCACACAGACAGTGACCCAAGCCGGGAATCGAACCCAGGTCCCTGGTGCTATGAGGCAGCAGTGCTAACCACTGTGCCATCGTGCCACCCATATTAACTGCCCTTCTGGCAAGCCACTCAGTTCAAGGGCAATTCAGGATGGGCAATAACAAATGCTGGCCCACGCTCACATGCCCTGAATGAATAAAAAAAAATAACTGAGATATCTTAAAAGGAAATATCTTATTTAGCTGCAAGCTTTAATAAGGTTCCTAAGTAATTCATCCTTAGTTAATGCAGCCTTTCATTTCCTGTTACCAGCGCTGCTATATCCTTCAAACTCAGTGAAGTTTACTTTTGCACTGATAAGCAGGTTGCCAGGCAGCAGACACTCCGATGGCTCGAGATGCCGAGGCAAAGCTTTTTGTTTCTTCCCAGGGAGGCTATTTAATTGCCTTGATGGGAAACAAATGACAAGGTTACTCAGGAGTGTGCAAAAAGCCACTTCAAGCCCGGGAACGCGATCCAGGCCAGAGTGGCAGATGAAGGACCACGCTCTCCACCTCTCTTAAATTAGCAATGATAAATCCATAAAAGGCACTCCAAGCAGGCGTGTGCTGAATTACCCAGTAATCTGTCCACTTCACAACCCGGAATCATCAGTGGCAGTCCCCCCCACCCCTCCTCCCCGACTTAAGTCTGTGCCTAATGCACTACGGAAATGGGCTAGTGATTTCTGAAAGCAGGGAAATGCATTAACCAGCACCCACCTCCCTGCGTTACTGCCACAGCGAGAGAGAGAGGCGCAAATGCACTCCAGACGAGGATCGCCTAACCGCCAACAGTTGTCCCAGAATCTCCAACAATTGACGATTAATCTCCGAGGCGCACCTGGGTGCAAACCGGCAGAAAAATCAGAGAGGAATATTTAAAAGTAGCGCAGCTCAGGCCTTCTGTTTGTTGGTCAAAAAGAAAGTGTTGGAGCTGGAAAGGAAAGGACGCTTGACTGATGATCAAGCATCATCCAATTAACTGATGAAAAGTCGGTCCATTATCTGACTGGTGCGCAAAGGCTTTGTCCCGTGGGGATGAGACACACCGAGTACCCAATGGGGAGAATGTGGGCGTGAGGCTGATAGAGGGAAGATGGTGTATGACAAAAACCCCCAGAGTGGCGCGGTAGCAAGTGGTTAGCACTGCTGCCTCACAGCGCCAGGGACCCCGGTTCCATTCCCGCCTTGGGTCACTGTCTGCGTGGAGTTTGCACATTCTCCCCGTGTCTGCGTGGGTTTCCTCCCACAATCCAAAAATGTGCGGGTTAGGTTGATTGGCCACGATAAATTGTCCCTTAGTGTCAGGGGGATTAGGAGGATAAATATTACGGGGATAGGACCTGGATGGGATTGTTGTCGGTGCAGGCTCGATGGGCTGAATGGCCTCCTTCTGCACTGTAGATTCTATGATTGTATTGCAACCAGAGTTTGCAACCTTTTTCTGCACCAACGTTATCAAATGAACATGGGGCATCAGGTGTATTTTTAGGTAAATGTTGGCATCAATTTAATTTCTCTTTCCCACTCACCCCCTTTCCTTTAAACAAAAGATAATTCGATCGCTGTCTCATCTTTTGACAAGGCAACGTGTTTAAATGTTGGCCTGAAAGTGGTCGGTTGTGAGGCTGATAACCTCATGAGAGATTAGTGACCCGAGAGGTGATTTTTGCGATCGGTGATATAAATGATTGGAGCGGATTAGGGTTAATCTGCCAGAGATCACGAAACTTCATCCCAAGTTAGTTAGTCTTTTTCTATTCTTTTCAGATTTGTATTTTTGATTTCTCCCCCCCACCAACCCACACTGCTGCTCAAGGTGAAAGAGGACATTGTGTGGGGCTGCTGGTGGAGGGAGAATGTTTTATTTTAATACATTGGGTGCTTGGCAGGGACAACTTGCAGTTTGCTCAAGTCCAGGAATAAATACAGGTAACCCAGACGCAAAAGCTCCAAAAGCATCAGCGTTAATGTCAGCTGTGGCTCAGTCCTGGCCACTCTCTCACCGCTGAGTTAGAAAATTGCAGGTTCATGTTCCACTCCAAGGGCAGCAAGGTGGCACAGTGGTCAGCACTGCTGCCTCGCAGCACGACAAACCAGGTTCGATTCCCGGCTTGGGTCACTGTCTGTGTGGAGTCTGCACGTTCTCCCCGTGTCTGCGTGGGTTTCCTCCGGGTGCTCCGGTTTCCTCCCACAAGTCCGAAAGACGTGCTGGTTAGGTGCATTGACCATGCCAAATTCTCCCTCAGTGTACCCGAACAGGCGCCAGACAGTAGCGGCTAGGGAATTTTCACAGTAACTTCATTACACTGTAAAAGTAAGCCTACTTGTGACACTAATAAATAAACTTTAAACTTAAGGGCTTGTGCACAAAATGCAGCCAGATACTCGCAATGCAGCACTGGGAGAGTGCTGCTCTCTCTGCGGTGCAGTCTTCTGGATGAGATTTTTTTTTAAAAACAAGCTTTCTCAAATGGATGTAATCCTGGTTTATTTTACAAAGGTCAATTTTCCATTCAGGCCCACACTTCTGTCCCCGACTCTTCAGTTTAGCAATTATTTGCCAACACGGAACATACTCAAAACGCCCCTGAAAACTACAAGGTATTTGCTCTGTACTTCCCATCTATACTAGGCCAGTAATGCTTGCTTTTAAACTTCATCAAGCTAATTAACCATGTCCTGCCCACCCGCAATCCATGCTGTTTGCCCTTCAATGAGTTTCACTTCCCCTAAGTGTCCATGCATTGGAACTCACGAAACCGGTTTGAAGATTTTCCTACAACAGGTGTTAAATACTGGCCTGTGGTCTAAAGTAGTGTCCCTGGACCCTTATCAAATTATCTGGTTACAGTAGCTGCTTTGCGGTCTTCAGGAAGCTCTCAAATGTCAGTTATACCAATTTGAGATGCCATTTCCTGTAAGACTCCTGGTGCAAGTTGTCTGGCCTTGACACTGTCTATTTTAAAAGCCTTTTTCTAATTATATCCAGCATTAATTTAATACCACTTGGCTACTTCTATGCTATTCCTGGAAATTGTAATATCTGACTTAGGACACATTTCCTCTTCTTCCTGGATCATAGTTACTCTTCTTTGTCCGTCCCCACCTTCTAGTTTTCCACTGTCAATTTCTAGTGGATCGATATGTTGTTTTTCTCTCCATTTACTCGCTGATAAGGTATAATTTTAGAAACGCAAGATTCACGGTGGCCCGGCAACCAACTATCCTGGAATCGCTTCGACTATTCTGTGCCCTGATTGAGTTACATTGAAGAAATCTCAACCACTTCTGGCTTGCATTCAGCACGGACCACAGGCCAAATCTGACCCACGTGGTTCACCCTCACCCCAGTGGAGCCATCGCCCAATGCTTTTTATCTGTGTGAATCATAGAATCCCGACAGTACAGAAGGAGGTCATTCGGCCCATCGAGCCTGCACCGACAACAATCCCAACCAGGCCCCATCCCCGTAAACCCACGTGTTTGCCCTGCTCAACCCCTTGACACTAAGGGGCAATTTAGCATGGAAACCCAAGAATCATAGAAACCCTACAGTGCAGAATGAGGCCATTCGGCCCATCCCCTGACACTAGGGTCAATTTGCCATGGCCAATCAACCTAACCCGCACATCTTTGGACTGTGGGAGGAAACTGGAGCACCGGGAGGAAACCCACGCAGGTACGGGGAGAACGTGCAAACTCCACACAGGCAGTGATCCAAACCGGAATCGAACTCTGGTCCCTGGTGCTGTGAGACAGTAGTGCTAACCACCGTGCCACCCCAACGTTACACTTGCATCAGCCTCCAGGGTTCTACTTCAAAACACAGGTAGGAAATAATTTCCCAGAGATTTTCCAAGACGGAACATCATTAGGACAATGGAGATTATAAAACTGCGACCATTATATATGGAATTATATAGAAATGCAACACAGAAACTGGCCATTTCACCCCAAATGGTCTTTGCTGATCTTCATACTCCACATGGGTCTCCTCATGATCTATTTTTCAAAAACTCATTTATGGGACATGGGCGGCACTGGCTAGACCAGCATTTATTGCCCATCCCTAGTTGCCCTTGAGAAGATGGTGGTGAGCTGCCTTCCTGAATTACTGCAGTCCTTGAGGTTTAGGTACACTCACAGTGCTGTTAGGGAGGGAATTCCAGGATGTTGACCCAGCGACAGTGAGGGAACGGTGACATATTTTCCAAGTCAGGATGGTGAGTGGCTTGGAGGGGAACCTCCAGATGGTGGTGTTCCCAGGTATCTGCTGCCCTTTTCCTTCGAGATGGTAGTGGGCGTGGGTTTTACCTCTTGGCACCATATCCCACTGTTCCCTTCTCCTTCAGGTGTGCAGTTTCTAGATATTATCCATCTGCAGTGCATTGTTTGAAAGGCTGGTGGAAGTAGATTCCTCTTTCAATAGGGAATTGGATAAATATGCAAAGGAACCAAAATCCAGGGCTCTGGGGAAAGAACATGGGAGTGGGACCAATGCATAGCATCACAGAATACATACAGTGCAGAAAGAGGCCATTCGGCCCATCGAGCCTGGATAGTTCTTTCAAAAAGCAGGCAAAAGCAGGAAGGGCCAATCATAACATTTTTGATTAATCTACTTTAACTACTCCAAATGGCAGGGGAGAATCACTGATCAGGCATATTGATCTCTCAGGATGAGCCTGACAGGGGTGAAACCATGATCAGGCAGGGGACGAGGCTAGCCAATTTCACTGGGGGTCGGCTGACGCCTGTGATGGTGGTTTGCCTAAGCTGGGTTAGAGTAAAGGATCAGGCGTAGCCAATGAGGTTAAACCCAGGCTTTACCTGATGCAATTTTTCAAAGCCATCTCAGCCTTTTGGCTAAGACGAAGCGTTAGATCAAGCCCGGGAGGGGGTGCAATGCCTCTTCTGGTCAGCTTGGATCTTGTCTGATCGAGCCCAAGATGGGATGCAAAGTCTTGTCTTGTTTGCTTGGATCTTGTTTTTTTTTAATTCATTTGTGGGACATGGGCGTCGCTGGCTGGGCCAGCATTTATTGCCCATCCCTAGTTGCCCGAGGGCAGTTGAGAGTCAACCACATTGATGTGGCTCTGGAGTCACCTGTAGGCCAGACCAGGTAAGGACGGCAGATTTCCTTCCCTAAAGGACATTAGTGAACCAGATGGGTTTTTCCCACAATCGACAATGGTTTCATGGTCATCAGTAGATTCTTAATTCCAGATTTTCTTTATTATTGAATTCGAATTCCACCATCTGCCGTGGCGGGATTCGAACTTGACTCCCCAGAATGTTAGCTGAGTTTCTGGATTAATCATCAAGCGATAATTCCACTGGGCCATTGCCTCCTATGTGATGCCCCTCAGGTGGGGACCATGATTGGACCTAATATGAATTGGCTTTTTTGATTAGAAATAAAGCACCGAAAGGAACCAAGAAAATCTTTTTAAAAAGTGGCAGCAAGTTTCAGGTTTGCGCTACCACCTGATGCAAAGCAATTCTTCCTGAATTCTTCATTTGATTTGTGCGTGGTTTTCTTACACTTATGCCTCCTCTTTTTCTGGGCTCACCTACAAGCTTCTCTAGGTACACCCTATCAAACCCCCGCGTAACTATAATCATCTCCATAATGAGTCTCAAATCATAGCCTTTGTACAGAGAGCATCAAAAAGACTGCCTTGTTTTATTTATCTCTTGCTCATCTCATTAGCTCTAATGAGAACATCTTGGAGGAATTCAATTGTAAAGGCTTGTTCTGGCATTAAGAGATGCCTGGTTTTACTTCATTCTAAAATTGATTGCACTGGGACAGAGTTACAGATAGTATCATCATATCCACAAAGACGCTGATAGTACAACACATATGGTTAACCTTCACAGAATAATTAATTGCACTCACAGGCTACTGGCATGCACTCAAACCCATTCAGAGCGGCTTAAAGACAAGGCGCACTCTCTCCTGAAGAGTGCATTCAGGGGAAGAGATACAGCGCTTCCCCCTTAGTGTGTAGGAAATCTCATTCCGGGAGGCTAGTAGAAACAAACAAAGGTGTTGTGTTAGAATATTCAAGTTTATGAAGTAAGGGTGGGAACTAATCTCTACATGGCACAGTGCAGTCCAGCTGTGGAGCAGAGACCAAGGCATGGACTCTGCGTGTGATTTCTGCCCAGGTAACACAGGAATCTGGTCAGAGTGAAATGAGACAGTGCAAACACATCTGTGGAATTTAAGGTACAAGTTGCAGCCAGAAAGAATTAGAGAGTCATAGAGTCATACAACATGGAAACAGGCCCTTCAGCCCAACTTGTCCATGCCGCCTTTTTTTTATTAACCACTAAGCTAGTCCCAATTTCCCACGTTTGGCCCATATCCCTCGACAGAGTCATACAGCATTGGAAAGAAAAAGATTACTTGCAACTGGAAATTTTGTACTACCTTTCAAAAGTCCTTTCACAGAAGCAGAGCCCGCCCTCAAAGCTGACCATACCTCCTGGTTGTTACGAGGAGCTTTCGATGGTCAACAGGGGTCAATATCTGGGCGGCACGGGTGGCACAGTGGTTAGCAGTGCTGTATCACAGCGCCAGGGATCTGGGTTCGATTCCCGGCTTGGGTCACTGTCTGTGCGGAGTTTGCACATTCTCCCGGTGTCTGTGTGGGTTTCCTCCCACAGTACAAAAGATGTGCTGGTTTAGGGTGCATTGGCCGTGCTAAATTCTCCCTCAGTGTACCCGAACAGGCACCAGAGTGTGGCGGCTGGGGGATTTGTAATAACTTCATTGCAATGTTAATGTAAGCCTACTTGTGACACTAGTAAATAAACTTTAAAACTTTAATCATCTAAGCTAATCGGCCGCCAGCAGGCTTTTTGTATCATGTGTGCATCAATTGTAGTCAATTGATCTGGTGAGTTTACTAACTAAATTTAATGGAATTTGAAGCAACAATGATGGATTAATGTGAACACAGGTGTTTGTGCACCTGAGTGGGTGCTTTATGTTTAAGGCTTAGTTTATTTATTAGTGCCACAAGTAAGGCTTACATTAACGCTGCAATGAAGTTACTGTGAAAATCCGCTAGTCGCCACACTCCGGCGCTTGTTCAGTTACACTGAGGGAGAATTTAGCACGGCCAATGCATCCTAACCAGCACGTCTTTCGGACTGTGGGAGGAAACCCGAGCACCCGGAGGAAACTCACGCAGACACGGGGAGAATGTGCAGACTCTGCACAGACAGTGACCCAAACCAGGAATCGAACCGGGGTCCCTGGCGCTGTGAGGCAGCAGTGCTAATCACTGTGCCACCGTGTGCTCATAATGCCAAGGTCATGGGTTCAAACCCTGTCCCCCCTCACTGGCCAGTGTGCTTGTTCCCAAAGAAATGGCACAGAAGAACTGCGAACAAAAGTGATTGAAGTCTTGGAGCTTGACTTCCCTACGTCATCCTACAAATGGTCCTGGAGGTTTAGCCTAGGAGAGGAGTGTAGCTATGTCATATAACCTAGACCGGCAGAGTGGTCCTCTTCTAAGTGCTCATCCTGTGCGACTGAGAGCTGAGCTTCAGGAGGGAAAGGGAGACGCCCGCCTAGCCAGCCAGATCAGCTGAATCAATCCCAGGGATCAAAGTCACGCAGGTGTATCCTGCTCTGCTGCAGTAATCAGTTAATTGTACACAGCAGTGACCAGCAGTCAATTGAAGCCAATTAAAAAGTTCGGCCAAGAACATTAAATCAGCCAGCTGAAGGATGGCTCATTGCCTGGCAATCCTGCGCTTGTGTGCGATGCTGGAGGATGCCCACTCACTCACTAATTGATTATGATCAATAACGGTGCTTGACTTTGCTGACTCATGGGAGATTTTATGCTCAGGATTTGCTGACGTGTTTGCATGGAGACCTGGGGGGAAAAAAATAAACCCAGTGCCGTTCCCGGCACGTTTTCCCCATTGTGACTCTAGCGCAAACTTTGTGTGCAGCCCTTGGATCCCAGCCTAAAATCAGGAGGGTTTCTGGAAAAAGTGTGAAAGTAGCAGCCTTAGATGTCAAAACTTTTCACACTTCACCCTATCAATTCTGGTGTATATCAACAACTTGCTGTACTGCAGCTTGGCACCATTTGTTCTACTATGCAAGTGGATCTTTGAACTGAGGGTGGTCCAGAAGAGTATATAACTATAACTGTTACATCTTCTGTATGAATCAACAGAACACTCTGCAATGCTTTGCACTGTATTGTGTTCTCACTTGTGCACAAGTAATTAAAACTTGGAAGTCTGAGTATTCTTAGTGCCGAGTATTGTGTGTGCCCAAGTCGACTATAGTGCCCAGTATTATTTATAAGACCACAAGACATAGGAGCAAAATTAGGCCACTCAGCCCATCAAGTCTGCTCCGCCATTCAATCATGGCTGATATTTTTCTCATCCCCATTCTCCTGCCTTTTCCCCATAACCCCTCATCCCTTTATTAATCAAGAACCTATCTATCTCTATCTTAAAGACACTCAACGACCTGGCCTCCACAGCCCTCTGCGGCAAAGAGTTCCACAGATTCACCGCACTCTGGCTGAAGAAATTCCTCCTCCTCATCTGTTTTAAAGGATCGCCCCTTTAGCCTGAGGTTGTGCCCTCTGGTTCTAGCACAACCAGGTATTCGACAGTGGCACGAAGGGTAACAACGAACTCTCCCTATTTGTCCTGGCCAACATTCCGCCCTCAACGGATATCAACATGAAACCCAGAATAAGCTATTCATCTCATTGCATATTGGTGGTGTATTGGCATTATAACAGCTTTTGCATCAAGGAAGTGAGAAATCGTGTTAAGCACTTTCAGGTAGTTTGTCATCCTGATGAAGAGCTATACAAGTGAATTTTATTTTCTCTTATCCAGTCAACACAGCAGCATGGGACACATGAAGAACGATACCCATAATCTGTCCTCAGTGAAGGAATAAACAGCATCAAGATAACAAGGAGAATGAGGCTAAAAATAAAAATCGCACCAATTGGTATTTCAACAGTTCAAATACATTCAGATGAATAATAATACATTTCATTTGAACTTGATGTGGTTTGGCACCAATCACATTGACACTGTGCCACGTACAAAACAAAAAGCAGGAGCCAGTGCAAATTGCATTAGCTTTAAGGATTGCCACTGTCCTAATTTTATTTGTCTGGATCTGAAACAGATGTCGCTCATTTCTGGTGTGTTATACGGTCAAAGCCCTTCAGAAAATTAGAGCAAATAAGTGCATGCAGTTTTTGAAAGAGCAATTGATGGGATTAACAAAGCAAGAGATAAAGAAGGCCGCAGAGCAAAAGTGGAAGGTCTTAAAATCTATTTTTTAATTCAATTGTGGGACATGGGTGTCGCTGGCTAGGCCCAGCATTTATTGCCCATCCCAAGTTGCCCCTGAGAAGGTGGTGGTGAGCTGCCTTCTTGAAATGCTGCAGTCCACGTGCTGTGGGCTGACCCACAATGCCATAAGGGAGGGGTGTTGACCCAGCGACTGCGAAGGAACGGCCATATATTTCCAAGTCAGGATGGTGAGTGGCTTGGAGGGGAACTTGCAGGTGATGATGTTCACATGTATCTGCTGTCCTTGTTCCTTCTAGATGGTGGTGATCGTGGGTTTGGAAGGTGTTGTCTGAGGATCTTTGGTGAGTTCCTGCAGTGCATCTTGTAGATAGTACACACTGTTGCTACTGAGCGTCGGTGGTGGAGGGAGTGGGTGTGGTGCCAATCAAGCAGGTTAAACACAGCTATTCAGATCACACTTAAGAACCAAGAAGTCTTCCACCGTGACACCAAAAGCCAAGGAATTCTCTTGTGCTGTTGCCACCCCCATTGCTTGGCAAACCATAATCCTTTTCAGTTTGCCACCTCAGGCTCAGTTCAGTTGGGCGGCACATTGGCCCTCTGCTGAACCCCATTCAGCTTCCTCTCCCTTGTCTCTGATAAAGCACCAAGAGTCCTTTTTTTCCATCTGCCATATAAATCTCCTCTCTCCTCTGCATTGAATCTCCAGGACACTAATTGAATTCCCATTAGGTGTTAGTCATGAAAATCCTGCCTCTGGATGGGAAGTTGGGTTCAAGTCACCCTCCAGAGCCTTCAGCACATAATCCCAGGCTGATACAAAAGTGCAGTGCTGAGGGAGTTCTGAACTGTTGGAGGTGCCTCCTGGATGAGAAATTAAACCAAGGCCTTAGCAGTTCCAACAGGCAGGCGCAAAGGGAGGGGCTGCAGAGGAGATTCACCAGGATGCTGCCCGGGATGGAACATTTAAGTTCTGAAGAGAGGTTGGATTGGCTTGGGTTGTTTTTGTTGGAGCAGAGAAGACTGAGGGGCAGCCTGATCGAGGTGTACAAGATTATGAGGGGCATGGACAGAGTGGATAAGGAGCAGCCGTTTCCCCTAAGTTGAAGGGTCAGCCATGAGGGGACACAAGTTCAAGGTGAAGGGCAGGAGGTATAGAGGGGAAAGTGAGGAATAACTGTTTTACCCAGAGGGTGGTGACGGTCTGGAATGCGCTGCCTGGGAGGGTGGTGGAGGCGGGATGCCTCAGATCCTTTAAAAAGTACCTGGATGAGCACTTGGCACGTCATAACATTCAGGTTACGGGCCAATTGCTGGTAAATGGGGTTAGGTAGGTAGGTCAGGTGTTTCTCACGTGTCGGTGCAGACTCGATGGGCTGAAGGGTCTCTTCTGCACTGTACAATCTTATGATTCTATGATAGGACGGCATGGTGGCACAGTGGTTAGCACTGCTGCATCAGAGCACCAGGGATCCGGGTTCAATTCCCGGCTTGGGTCACTGATTGTGTGGAGTTTGCACATTCTCCCCGTGTCTGCGTCGGTTTCCTCCGGGTGCTCCGGTTTCCTCCCATAGTCCAAAGATGTGTGGGTTAGGTGGATTGGCCAGGCTAAATTGCCCCTTAGTGTCAGGGGAACTAGCTAGGGCAAATGCATGGGGTTATGGGGATAGAGTCTGGGTAGGTTTGTGGTCGGTGCAGACGTAATGGGCCGAATGGCCTCCTTCTGCACTGTAGGATTCTATGATTCTATGTCCCATAGCACTATATTGAATAAGAGCAGGTGAGTTCTCCCTCATTTCCTGCCAGTGCTCATCTCTCAACCAATAAAGACATAAAGGTAGATAATCTGGTCCTTATCTTATTCTTGTCTGTAGAACCTTGCTGTGTGAAAATTGGCTCCTGCATTTCCTATGTCACAACAATGACTACACTTCAAAAGTATTTTCAATTTGTGAAGTCCTGAAGTTATGAAATATACAACGCAAATGCAAGTAGCACCATAAAGCAAAAGGAAATGTAAAGGGTTTAGGCATCGCAAATTTAGCCAAGCCCGCGGTTCACTTACTATCAATTAGTGTCCTGGAGATTCAATGCAGAGGAGAGATGAGATTTATATCTCAGGTGAAAAAAAAGGACTCTTGGTGCTTTATCAGAGACAAGGGGGAGGAAACTGATCGGGATCCAGCAGAGGGTCAATGTGCTGAATTGAGCCTGAGATGGCAAACTGAAAAGGATTATGGTTTGCCAAGCAATGGGGTTGGCAACAGCACAAGAGAATTCCTTGGCTTTTGGTGCCAAGATGGAAGACCTCTTGGTTCTTAAGTGTGATCTGAATAACTACCGTTTTATCCTTCTGTTTATACAGGAAACAATGTGGATATGTAGCTCAGAGCAATGGTGCAGAATGTATCCTTGTATGTGCGCGCTTTGGAATTCCCTCCATAAGTAGCTCCACTGCTCTTGCTCTCTCTGTTTCTCCTCCCACTGATGCTCCTTAAAACCTGAAATCTTTCAACAGGTTTGTTTGGCCAATGATCTTACAAGGTTTGGTGTCCAAATAATGCTCCTGTGAAGCACCTCGGCATGTTCTCCGACATTAATGATGCTACGTAAAGGCAAGCTGCTCTTGAGTGAACTCTCACCGGGTGAGAACAGGACCAGACTGGGCTGTGATGTCCACCCTGGGAGAATAGTCTTTTCCCAACATGCCGCTTGGGTTCATGAACAAAGAGTATCCAAGCGAAGGCCCCAGTGAAACGCTGCCCTGGCACAAATCAGCGCAAGCAAATGAAGAAAAGGAACGCTGCGACAGTCCGGAAACAGTTAAACGAGCTTCAGTGCAGCTGCCAGTGGCGTTCAGCCTGATCCACGATCTGTGAGGAGTCTTGATCCACAAGAAAGGTTAAATATATCCAACTGATTGATGAATGACCTACCACAGTAGCACGTAATTGCCCAGATGCTCCAGTAAGTGTCCTGGGGGCTTGGCTAAGTTAATTTTGCGAGGCTTTTTTGCATTTCCTTTTGTTTTACGGTAGTCGGGAGCCAAAAGGCGAAGGCATCTTCTTTGTGCTTTGTCAGCTGGCTGTCCACCCAGTAAGGCGATCCCGTCCAGTTGAAGTGGCATTCCCATCTGCATTCAAGTGCCATTATTCAAAGCAGATTCCATCACTAGTCACCGCGTCGGCCTGCCTCCTGAGAAAGGGAACAGCATGTGAACTGTGCCAGCATGTGCAGATGACATGGGTTCCGAAGCAATACAGGGGAAGATACGGTTTCCAAACAAGCAAAACACACATCCCACTTTGCCTATGTGAGCTTTGACAAAGGGTCATCTGGACTCGAAACGTCAGCTCTTTTCTCTCCTTATAGATGCTGCCAGATCTGCTGAGATTTTCCAGCATTTTCTCTTTCGGTTATATGTCCCACTTTCACTAGTTAGCTCGAGATACCACACGGTTTTGAAACATTCTCTCAGCTACCAACCGACTCAAGAACAGCTTCTTCCCTGCTGCAATCAGACTTTTGAATGGACCTACCTCGCACTAAGTTGATCTTTCTCTACACCCCAGTTATGACTGTAACACTACATTCTGCACTCCTTTCCTTCTCTATGAACAGTATGCTTTGTCTGCATAACATGCACGAAACAATACTTTTCACTGTATCCCAATACATGTGACAATAAATCAAATCAAATCAAATCAAAGGCGTTCTCAAGTTACTAGCAAGGGAAGGGAGCAGGGATCCAGGAGCACCCTATCCAAGTGGTTCTGGTTACTACTTACTTCTCAATCAACATCACTCAAACAGGTCACGAGCATCATTGCTCTTTCCAAAATTCTGCTGTGCCCTATTCGGCTGCTGATAGAGTCATAGAGGTTTACAGCATGGAAACAGGCCCTTCGGCCCAACTTGTCCATGCCACCCTTTTTTTTAAAACTCCCAAGCTAATCCCAATTGCCCGTGTTTGGCCCATATCCCTCTATACCCATCTTACCCATGTAACTGTCTAAACGCTTTTTAAAAGACAAAATTGTACCCGCCTCTACCACTATTTCTGGCAGCTCGTTCCAGACACTCACCACCCTTTGTGTGAAAGAATTGCCCCTCCGGACACTTTTGTATCTCTCCCCTCTCACCTTAAACCTATGCTCTCTAGTTTTAGACTCCCCTACCTTTGGGAAAAGATATTGACTATCTGGGATCATGCAATAACGCCTTCTGGAATATGTTTAACTGGACTTAGCAAACCGAGGGGTAATTTAGCATGGCTATTCCACATAATCTGCACATCTTTGGACACTAAAGGGCAATTTAGCGTGGCCAATCCACCTAACCTACACATCTTCGGACTGTGGGAGGAAACCCAAATAGACACGGGGAGAACGTGCAAACTCCAGACACACACACACACACACACACATACACACAGTCACCCAAGGCTGGAATCGAACCCGGGTCCTTGGAGCTGAGAGGCAGCAGTGCTAACCACTGTGCCTCCCTTGCATCTAGTACATTTACCCTGCGATTGAGGTTGCTAACTCAGGTCAAACATATTCGGGAGATTGCAAGGCAAAGGTGGAGGTGTTGGCAACCCAATGTGGAGTTGATACAGGCAGAGGTACTAACACCGGCAAGGTGGCACAGTGGTTAGCACTGCTGCCTCACAGTGCCAGGGACCCAGGTTCGATTCCGGCCACGGGTCACTGTCTGTGTGGAGTTTGCACATTCTCCCTGTGTCTGTGTGGGTTTCCTCCAGGTGCTCCGGTTTCCTCCCACACTCCAAAGATCTGCGGGTTAGGTTGATTGACCATGTTAAATTAACATTGGTGTCGGGGGATCAGCAGGGTAAATATGAGGGGTTGCGGGATTAAGGCCTGGGTGGGATTGCTGTCGGTGCAGACTCGATGGGCTGAATGGCCTCCTTCTGCACTGTAGGGATTCTATGGTGCATCTCAATAACTATAACAGCAGCTCAGGCTCAGCTTGGAGAAACCACTGGCTCAGCCTGCTCTCCATTTGACTGGAGACCCCGATCTACCTGCTCCTCTACCCCACTTGAGACTGGAGGCAAAGTAATATAAATCCCAAGAGTAGGCAGACTTGCATTTACTAGCGCCTTCCAGAACTTTAGAATGACCCAAAGTATATCAAGAAACATGGAAACTAGAAGCAGGAGTAGGCCATCCGGCCCTTCGAGCCTGCTCCACCATTCATTGTGATCTTGGTCATCAAATTCAATATCCTGATCCCACCTTCCCCCCCACATCCCTTGATCCCTTTCACCCCAAGAGCGATATCTAATTTCTTCCTGAATTCACACAATGTTTTGGCCTCAACTACATTCTGTGGTAGTGAATTTCACACATTCATCACCCTCTGGGTGAAGAAATTTCTCCTCACCTCAGTTTCTTTTTTTATTCGTTCGTGGGACATGGGCGTCACTGGCTGGGCCAGCATTTATTGCCATCCCTAGTTGCCCCCGAGAAGGTGGTGGTGAGCTGCCTTCTTGAATCGCTGCAGTCCATGCGCTGTGGGTTGACCTATAATGCCCTTAGGGTGGGAATTCCAGGATTTTGACCCAGCGACTGTGAAGGAACGGTGATATATTTCCAAGTCAGGATAGTGAGTGGCTTGGAGGGGAACTTGCAGGTGTTTCCATGCATCTGCTGCCCCTTGTCCTTCTAGATGGAATTGGTCATGGGTTTGGAAGATGCTGTCTAAGGATCTTTGATGAATTGCTGCAGTGCATCTTGTAGATAGTACACACTGCTGCGACTGAGCGTTGGTGGTGGAGGGAATGGATGTTTGTAGATGTGGTGCCAATCACAAAGCTTTACCTCTTATCTTCAAACTATGACCCCGAGTTTGTAAGCCAATTAAGTACTTTTGAAGTGTAGTCAGTCACTCCCTTAGCTGTAGGAAATGCATCAACCAATTTGCGCACAGCAAGGTCTCACAAACAGCAGTGGCTAAATCATCTGATTCATTATTTGATGTTGATTGAGTGACTATATTGGCCAGGAGGGAAAGCCACCTGCTCTTTAAAATATTTCCATAGGTTTGTCTCACCATGCCCTGTTAATACATCCTCCCATTCCTTTCTCCCTCAATGTGTTTATCCAGTTTCCCCTTGGATTCATCTGTGCTATATTAGCCGCAACCATTCCACATGGTAACAAGTTCCACATTCTCACCTTTTTGTCAAACAACTCCTTATTCACTCCTGTTAATCCCAGCGAGCCAAACACTTTCCCCTGACTCTCAATGTGCAGCATTTCCATTTCAGGAACAACACTCAAGTGTCAAATGCTCTCAAATTATACGCATTTAAATGTAATTCGCTGTACAGAAAATCTAGCAGTCACCTTTTACACACACAGACATACGTGCACACACACACACACACACAGACAGGCGCATACACACAGGCACTCACGCACACACAGACACACATGCACACACAGACACATGCACACACACTCACACATACACGCGCACAGACACTCGCAGGCACACACACTAGCACGCCTGCACACACACGCAGTCACATGCATGCGCAGTCACATGTGCACACACACAGCCACACATGCGCACACACACACAGTCACACACATGCATACACAGTCACACGTGCACACGCAATCACACATGCACACTCAATCACACGTGACACACACACACACACAGTCACACCGGCACAGACACACACACACACACACACACACACAGTCACACACGTGCACACACACACACAAATACAGTCACACACGGGCGCACACACACAGTCACATGCGCACACTCACTCATACACGCACACACACTCACACACCTCGTCATGTTGACAAGAAAACAAATGTGTTAGAAAATCAAATATTGCCTTTCTTCAGTACAACCAGCTCATCCTATTAACTGTGAAATTCATACATATGTTCTTCCTTTAAACACGCTCTGCTTGTCACTGCCAGAGTTGTGAGCTTAGTAGCCAGAACTGTCAGGATAGAAAAATTAGGGGAAATCACTCAACCTGCTACATGATAATGCACGATACTGCAAGGTGTCACTACAACAGGACCTCAACAGGAAATAAAAGTTCTTTGAGAACATTTGAAAATGCAGTAGGGCTGCAATAAGATTAAATGTGGCAACCAAGGGCAGGTTTCCTGTAGGTTAAATGCTAGAAAAATTGTAACCACATTTTTGATTCTGTTACAAGAAGTGGAAATCTTTTTTCATCACACATGTATCGTTTGGACTTGACTCTCAATCTCTGATGAAGGCAATCCCTCCTAAACATTACTGCATCTGCTTTGCGCTTAGTAAAATGTCTGATGGTTTCTTTTAGGGTAAGAGAAAGAGTGATCTTGCCCACAGGGCCAGGAACAAGGCTTTAATTGGATACCTTTCAGACTTGAAATAAATCCAAGTGGTCGTTAAAGAGTACATGGGTGGTCAAATGTGCTATCAAGTGATAATAAGGTTAGTACCACTGTTCCCTCACAAAGGAAAGCTTACAATCTCTTGCTTGTGCTCCCGTCCAGACCTGCCCCACACTCTCCATCCCATCTCACCCCTGCTCTTCAGGGCAGCCAGGCCCACTCATCAGCCAGATATGGTAATTACCAATACTCTTCTGTAATTAGCCAACAGTCTAACCCAAAGGCAACCTGCATCCAATCCTTTCCTTGCTCTACTCCTTTGCGGTACGCTATGGCTCCGAATCCATTAAAAACAGCATTTTAAAAAAACTCTACATTTTTTCAATTTCTTCAGAAATTAAAAAAACTTTGCATTTGTGCCCAAGAGTGCTTTATAAGCATTGATGCAGTTTTGAAGTGTAGTTAGTTTTTTAAAAAATCTATCATCATAGAATCCCTACAGTGCAGAAGGAGGCTATTCGGTCTATCAAGCCTGCACCGGCCACAATCCTAACCATATCCCCGTAACCCCACGTATCTACCCCGCTAATCCCCCTGACACTAAGGAGCAACTTAGCCTATCTGATTCACCAATGTCCTTTAGGGAAGGAAATCTGCCATCCTTACCTCGTCTGGCCTACATGTGACTCCAGAGCCACAGCAATGTGGTTGAGACTTTTAAATGACCTAGCAAGCCACTCAGTTCAAGGGTGATTTGAGATGGGTAATGTATCCTGGCCTTGCTGGTGACAACCGCATTCCATGGAAGAATACTTCCAAAAAAAATTACAAGACTTCAAAAATACTTAATTGGCTGTAAAAGGCTTTGTGAAGACCTGAGCATTTGACCAAGTATGGCATCAAGGAGCCCTAGCAAAACTGGAGTAAATGGGAATCAGGGGGAAAACGCTCCTCTGGATAGAGTCATACCTGACACAGTGGAAACTGGTTATGGTTTTTGGAGGTCACTTATCTCAGTTCCAGGACATCACTGCAGGAGTTCCTCAGGGTAGTGTCCCAACCATCTTCAGCCATTTCATCAATGACCTTCCTTCCATAACGTCAGAAATGGGGATGTTTGCTGATGATTGCACAATGTTCAGCACCATTCGTGACTCCTCAGATACTGAAGCAGTCTATGCCCAAACGTAGCAAGACCTGGACCAAATCCCGGCTTGGGCTGACAAGTGGCAAGTAACATTCATGCCACACAACTGCCAGGCAATCACTATCTCCAACAAGAGGGAATCTAACCATCGCCCCTTGACATTCAATGGCATTACCATCGCTGAATCCCACACCATCCATGTCCTGGAGGTTACCATTGACCAGAAACTGAGCTGGACTAGACATATAAATACTGTGGCTACAAGAGCAGATCAGAGGCTAGGAGTAAGTAACTCACCTCCTGACTCCCCAAAACCTGCCCACCATCTACAAG
This sequence comes from Mustelus asterias, assembly GCF_964213995.1. NCBI lineage: Eukaryota > Metazoa > Chordata > Chondrichthyes > Carcharhiniformes > Triakidae > Mustelus > Mustelus asterias. The sequence continues at coordinate 96,894,397 of NC_135814.1, forward strand.
GCACAAGTTAGGAGTGCAATGGAATACCCTCCACTTGCCCAAACCAGCGAAGATCTAACAACATTCAGCTGTTTTGTTTGACACTGTCTAGATGACACCAAACAGCCCCCTTGATTGGCAGCCCTTCCTAAATATTCACTCTCTCCACCACTGGCAAACAGCGGCAGCAGCTGTACCATCCACAAGATGCACCGCAGGAACTCGCCAGGGTTCCTTTGGCAGCATCTTCCAAACCCACAACCACTATCATCTAGAAGGACAAGGGAAGCAGCTACCTGGGAACACCACCACCTGGAAGTTGCCATTCCTTCACTGTCGCTGGATCAAAAACCTGGAACACCATCGCTAATGACACTGCAAATGTTCAAAGACTACAGCTGTTCAAGAAGGCAGCTCACCACCACATTCTCTAGGGCAATTAGGGATGGACAATAAATAATGGTTCTAGCCAGTGACGCCACATTCTGTGAAGGAATTTTAAAAAGTGGTCACACCACTGCAGCAGGAGTTAATATCCCTTTACAGCATTGGTGGTTTACCTCTTGAGTTGGGAATCCTCCCCACGAGGCCGATTTACAGGTCAAATATTTCTATTTCTCCCAACTTTACTTCCTTAGCCTCCTGGAGATATCTCCAGGAGACTAAGGAAGTAAAGTTGGGAGAATGGACTGCTTGTGCTCCAAGTTTTCAGTCTTGGGGTCTCGATGATGAGTAGAAGTGAGGGAGGCTTGAGATGAGCCAGATTGCGTCCACTCAAGCATATACTCTCCAGAAGAGACAACTGAACAGTAGCAGAGCCCAATCTGACTAACTTTCTATAATCCCAGGGTGGAGGTGACGTGATCCAATGTAAAAGTCCCACCCCCTGACATCAGCTAGCCCAATACATGTAAGCATCTACAAGCAAGTTTTTTGAGGAAGTGACGAAGATGATTGATGAGGCTAGGGCAGTGGATGTTGTCTACATGGACCTCAGTAAGGCCTTTGACAAGGTCCCTCATGGCAGACTGGTGCAGCAGGTGAAGTCACATGGGATCAGGGGTGAGCTGGCAAAGTGGATACAAAACTGGCTCAGTCAAACAAGACAGAGCGTAGCAATGGAAGGGTGCGTTTCTGAATGGAGGGCTGTGACAAGTGGCGTTCCTCAGGGATCAGTGCTGGGACCTTTGCTGTTTGTAATACATATAAATGATCTGGAGGAAAATGTAACTGGATTGATTAGTAAGTCTGCGGACGACACAAAGGTTAGTGGATTTGCGGATAACGATGAGGACCTTCAGAGGATACAGCAGGATATAGATCGATTGGAGAATTGGGCGGAGAGGTGGCAGATGGAGTTTAATCCAGACAAATGTGAGGTAATGCATTTTGGAAGGCCTAATACAGATAGGAAATATACAGTAAATGGCAGAATCCTTAAGAGTATTGATAGGCAAAGGAATCTGGGTGTACAGGTACACAGGTCACTGAAAGTGGCAATGCAGGTGGAGAAGGTAGTCAAGAAGGCATACGGCATGCTTGCCTTCATCGGCCGGGGCATTGAGTTTAAAAATTGTCAAGTCATGTTGCAGCTTTATAGAACCTTAGTTAGGCCGCACTTGGAATATAGTGTTCAATTCTGGTCGCCACACTACCAGAAGGATGTGGAGGCTTTGGAGAGGGTACAGAAAAGATTTACCAGGATGTTGCCTGGTATGGAGGGCATTAGCTATGAGGAGAGATTGGAGAAACTTGGTTTGTTCTCACTGGAACGACGGAGGTTGAGGGGCGACCTGATAGAAGTCTACAAGATTATGAGAGGCATGGACAGAGTGGATAGTCAGAAGCTTTTTCCCAGGGTGGAAGAGTCAATTACTAGGGAGCACAGGTTTAAGGTGCGAGGGGCAAGGTTTAAAGGAGATGTACGAGGCAGATTTTTTACACAGAGGGTGGTGGGTGCCTGGAACCTGTTGCCAGGGGAGGTAGGGGAAGCAGATACGGTAGTGGCTTTTAAGGGGCATCTTGACAAATACATGAATAGGATGGGAATAGAGGGATATGGTCCCCGGAAGGGTAGCGGGTTTTAGTTAAGTCGGGCAGCAGGCTTGGAGGACCAAAGGGCCTGTTCCTGTGCTGTAATTTTCTTGGTTCTTTGTTCAAAGACATCTTTGAGGGGGAAATAAGAGACTAAATATATTTGGAAAGATAACAAATTACCTTTTGAATTTTCATCTTGTTCTTGAGTCAACTCATGCATATGAAATTGGTCAGGTTTACAAACCACCTCCAACATCCGAAAGATAAGCAAATTGTGAAGAAACAAAGCATCAATGTCAAGTGAATAGTTTTTGCGGGAATGTCCCACTTACCTGTCAGGAGCGGGAGGCTGTTGTTTGTTGATCTTGGCGTAGAGACCATCCAGGTTCTCCTGCTCTGCAGACAAGTCCCGGGGTGGGTTTATCGGGTGCAGCTGTGGAGAAGGGGCCTTGAGCCCACCACTGGGTGGCGGTGGCTCCCGGAAGTGGTTCACTTTGGCGTAGTTGGGATCCATGTCATCGTCTTCGATGTCAGGCACTGAGGGACCAGTGGAAGGCACCTGATCGTATCGTTCCCTCGCCTGCCTCTCCCTCAACTCCTGGTGCTTGGCTTCGATCCTAGGAGGACAAGAGTTCAATGTCATCAAAATTAAGAGATTGAAAACGAGGCCTAACTGTGATGTCCACCTGAGAATATCTCCAATAAAACTCAAGCAAACCAACCTTGTCAAGGGCACGCACAATGCAACATGGACACAAAATAGGCTCAGTAACAGGAAGCAGCGAGTAATGGTCAATGGATATTTTTTGGGCTGGTAGAAGGTGGTGTTCCCCAAGGGTGAGTATTGGGACCTTTGCTTTTCCTGATATATATTAAAGATCTCAATCTAGGTGTGCAGGGGACAATGTCAAAGTTTGCCAATGATATGGAACTTGGGAGCATTGTAAACTGTGAAGAAGACAGGGCAGAACTTTGAAAGAACTCAACAGGTTGGTGGAGTGGACATTTAGGTGACAGATAAGGTTCAATGCAGAGAAGTGTGATGTAATGCATTTTGGTAGAAAGAACATGAAGAGACAATATAAGATAAGGGGTAAAATTCTTAAAGGGAATGCAGGAGGAGATGTGTATGTGTGCACAGATCATTGAAACTGATAGGACAGGTGGAGAGAGTCATAGAAATCATAGAAACCCTACAGTGCAGAAGGAGGCCATTTGGCCCATCAAGTCTGCACCGACCACAATCCCACCCAGGCCCTACCCCCACATATTTACCCGCTAATCCTGCTAGCCTACGCATCTCAGGACTCTAAGGGGCAATTTTTAACCTGGCCAATCAACCTAACCCGCACATCTTTGGACTGTGGGAGGAAACCGGAGCACCCGGAGGAAACCCACACAGACACGAGGAGAATGAGCAAACTCCACACAGACAGTGACCCGAGCCGGGAATCGAACCTGGGACCCTGGAGCTGTGAAGCAGCAGTGCTAACCACTGTGCTACCGTGCCGTCAATAAAGCATACAGTGCAATAATAGGAACTTAGAGTACAAGAACAAGGAGGTTATGCTCGACCTATATAAGATACTGGTTAGACTTCAGCTGGAATATTGTGTACTGTCCTGGGTGCCATATTATAGGAAGAATGAGAGTACATTGGAGAAGGGGTTTACAAAAATGGTTCCAGGGATGAGAAACTTCAGTTGTGAGGATAGATTGGAGAGGTTGGGACTGTTCTCCTTGGAGAGAAGAAGACTGAGAGGAGATTTGATAGAAACATCATGAGGGAGCCGAATAGAGTAGAGAGGGAGAAACTGTTCCCGCTCCTAAAAGGATCGCAACCGAGAGGGACACAGGTTTAAAATTATTTGCAAAAGAAGCTAGTGCAATGCGACAAACATGTTTTCACAACAACAGGTGGTTCAGGTCTTGAATCCGCTGCCTGGGAGAGTGATGGGATAGGTTCAATCTAACCATTCAAGAGAGCGTTAGGTGGTTATTTGAATAGAAACAATATGCAGGGGTGTGGGAAAAGGCAGGAGAATGGCACTAAAACATAATGCTCATTTGGAAAGCCAGATGGACACGAGGGGCCAAATGGCCTCCTTCTGTGCCACAACAATTCTTCGTTCCCCACTTATACGTGCTCTAACCAGTTCACAGCGGTAGGAAACTGCAGCAAAAGGTGGTATGTGGTGAACATTTTGGAATGATGGGCACTCACCATAGTTACCCAGAACAAAAAAAAAACACTTCATGGTTCAAACAAGGTCATTTATGCTTCAGTGTAGCTGAGTGCTAGCTCTCTCACCCTGAGTCAGGGTTTCAGTTCCCATCCTGGAGGCTGAAGTAGATAATTTAGTTACTTCAGAGGCAATAATGTGATTTGGATTGTCCTATGGTTGTGACAGTGCTATATGAGTGCAAGTTCCTTACTTCTCCTTTACACATTGATGAATTTTCTGACATTTGATAAGTGCGCATTAGAAATAGAGTAAGCCATTTTGCAAAGAGCAAGGTCCCACAAATAGCAATTTGATCATCACACGCTAATCTGTTTTTAATGATGTGAGTTGAGGTTAAATATTAGCCAGGGCACCAGAGAGAATGTCGCTGTTCTTCATCAACAGTGCTATTGATTTGATTTAATTTGATTTATTATTGTCACATGTATTGGGATACAGTGAAAAGTATTGTTTCTTGCGCACTGTACAGACAAAGCATACTGGTCATAGAGTACCTAAGGGAGAAGAGAAGGAGAGGGTGCAAAATATAGTGTTACAGTCTGAGCTAGGGTGTAGAGAAAGATCAGCTTAATATATGATTGGCTCATTCAAAAGTCTGATGGCAGCAGGGAAGAAGCTGGTCTTAAGTCTGTTGATACGTGTTCTCAGACTTTTGTATCTTTTTCCTGACGGAAGAAGGTAGAAGAGAGAATGTCCGGGAGTGCGGGGTCCTTGATTATCCTGGCTGCTTTCCCGAAGAAGCAGGAAGTGTAAACAGAGTCAGTGGACGGGAGGCTGGTTTGCGTGATGTTCACAACCTTCGCTAAAAGGTGAGCTCGCTAGATGGGTGGAGAACTGGCTTAGACAGAGGGTAGCAGTGGAGGCGTCTTTTTCCGGTTGGAGGTCTGTGACTAGTGGTGTTCCGCAGGGCTCTGTACTGGGACCTCTGCTGTTTGTGATATATATATATAAATGATTTGGAGGAAGATGTAGCTGGTGTGATCAGTAAGTTTGCGGACAACACGAAGATTGCTGGAGTTGCGGATAGTGATGAACATTGTCAGAGGATACAGCAGGATATAGATAGGCTGGAACATTGGGCGGAGAGATGACAGATGGAATTTAATCCGGATAAATGCGAAGTGATGCATTTCGGTAGATCTAATGTAAGGGGGAGCTATACAATAAATGGCAGAACCATCAGGAGTATAGACACACAGAGGGACCTGGGTGTACAAGTCCACAGATCCTTAAAGGTGGCAGCACAGGTGGAGAGGGTGGTGAAGAAGGCATTTGGCATGCGTGCCTTTATTGGACGGGGCATAGAATATAAAAGTTGACATATGATGTTGCAGCTGTATAGAACGATGGTTAGGTCACATTTGGAATACTGCGTCCAGTTCTGGTCGCCACACTACCAGAAGGACATGAAGGCTTTGGAGAGAGTACAGAGAAGGTTTACCAGGATGTTGCCTGGTATGGAGGGTCTTAGCTATGAGGAGAGATTAGGTAAACTGAGGTTGTTCTCCCTGGAAAGACGGAGGATGAGGGGCGACCTAATAGAGGTGTATAAAATTATGAAGGGCATAGATAGAGTGAACAGTGGGAAGCTTTTTCCCAGGTCGGAGGTGACGAACACAAGGGGTCACAGGTTCAAGGTGAGGGGGGCAAGGTTCAACACAGATGTCAGGGGGACGTATTTTACACAGAGGGTAGTGGGGGCCTGGAATGCACTGCCAGGCAAGGTGATTGAGGCGGACACGCTGGGATTGTTTAAGACTTATCTAGATAGCCACATGAACAGACTGGGAATAGAGGGATACAAAAGAATGGTCTAGTGGGCACATGAGCGGCGCAGGCTTGGAGGGCCGAAGGGCCTGTTCCTGTGCTGTATTGTTCTTTGTTCTTTCACCACCCTTTGTAGTTTCTTGTGATTTTGGTCAGAGCTGTGATACATCCAGAAAGAATGCTTTCTATGCGGCATCTGTAAAGATTGGTGAGATATGCCGACTTTCCTTCGTCTCCGGAGAAAGTAGAGGTGTTGGTGGGCTTTTTTACTTATCGTGCCGGCGTGAAGGGACCAGGACAGGTTGTTGGTGATCTGGACACCTAGAAACCTGGAGCTCTTGACCATTTCCACTTCATCACCATTGATTTATGTCCATCTGAGGGGGCCTCACTTCAACAAGTCATCTGAAAGACCGCATGACTGCCAATGCAGTACTCCTTCAGTACTCCACTAGAGCCTTACTCTAAATTTTCTGCACAAGCCTTGGGAGTGTGACATAAATATTCTGATTCCGAAGTGAGACTGCTATCTACAGAGCCACGGCCATTGCACGTAGGAAACCAAAAAACACACCAATCAGGAGTAATGGATCAATCTAGATTGAAGTTCCCTCCAACCGGTTCCAAATGGACAAAGCAGCCCGCTTGATTGGCACCACATCCACAAACACCCACTCCCTCCACCACCGACGCTGAGTAGCAGCAGTGTGTACTGAGTAGCAGCAGTGTGTACCGTGGGCGGCACGGTAGCACAGTGGTTAGCACTGCTGCTTCACAGCTCCAGGGACCTGGGTTCGATTCCCGGCTCGGGTCACTGTCTGTGTGGAGTTTGCACATTCTCTTCGTGTTTGCGTGGGTTTCCTCCGGGTGCTCCGGTTTCCTCCCACAGTCCAAAGATGTGCAGGTTAGGTTGATTGACCATGCTAAAATTGCCCTTAGTGTCCTGGGATGCGTAGGTTAGAGGGATTAGTGGGTAAATATGTAGGGATATGGGGGATATGTTGGGCCTGGGTGGGATTGTGGTCGGTGCAGACTCGATGGGCCGAATGGCCTCTCTCTGTGCTGTAGGGTTTCTAAGATTCTAAGACCTACAAGATGCATTGCAGTAATTCACCAAAAGATCCTTACACTGCACCTTCCAAACCCCCGACCACTTCCATCTCGAAGGACAAGGGCAGCAGATACAAGGGAACACCACCACCTGCAAGTTCCCCTCCAAGTCACTCACCATCCTGACTTGGAAATCGCCGTTCCTTCACAGTCGCTGGGTCAAAATCCTGGAATTCCCTCCCTAACGGCATTGTGGGTCAACCCACAGCGCATGGACTGCAGCGATTCAAGAAGGCAGCTCACCACCACCTTCTCAAGGGGCAACTAGGGATGGGCAATAAATGCTGTCCAGCCAGTAACCCCCATGTCTCATGAATGAATAAAAATATTTCGCTGACAGTTTGATTTAAGGATCTCGCTAATGGTTAAATAAGCCCTGAGATTGCTTGCCTTGAAGGCCCTAAAACTGAAGAAGAACTGTTCTGATATATGGTCTATTGTGGCAAAATGTTAAAACTGTCCATCATTCAAGAGACCCCATTCTCAGCACAGTTGTGGGCTAGCCAAAGCTATCACCCATTAGAACTTGCAGCTGCTAATAATCAGAGATCAGCGTACAGAAGTCAGTAGAAGTCGGTGGATAGGTAGAGAAGATAATTAAAAAGGCTAATGAAATGATTGGCCTTTAACTCAATAGCAGCTGAAATGTGGACAATGGAAGTTATGTTCCAGCTGTAGAAAGCTCTGGCGAGTCCCTATTTAGAGTACTGCTCAAGACACGGCAAGGATATTTAGTATATCTGCTTTGGAGAAGTGCCATGTACAGTATGATAATGGACTGAATAGGTTAAATTATGTCTTAAGTGAAAAATTAGAATCATAGAATCCCTACAATCAGAAGGAGGCCATTTGGCCCATCAAATCTGCACTGACTCTTAACTAGATTTACGCCGTAACCACATGTATTTACCCTGTTAATCCCCCTAACCTATATACCTTGTGACAGGAAGGGGCAATTTAGCATGACAACCTAACCTGCACATCTTTGGACCGTGGGAGGAAACAGGGAGCACCCGGAGGAAACCCACGCAGGCACGGGAAGAACATCTAACGTTGGATTTGATCCTATTATGATTATCATTCGATAAATGTTCCCTTAGTGTTTAGATTATTTACTAAACTTGGCTCATTGCTCATTACTAACCCCAGGAGAACGTGCAAACTCCACACAGTCACCCCAAGGCCGGAATCGAACCCAGGTCCCTGGCGCTGTGAGGCGACAGTGCTAACCACTGTGCCGCCCTCAAGCCCAGGCTTGTTTTCTCTCACATATGGAAGGTTAAGGTGGGTTAACGAGTGATCTAATTAAGATGTTTAAGATAACAGCGTATCCCCTGGCAACGCAAGATGGCAGCAAAGATGGCCATCCATACGGGTCTGTGCATGTGCACGTGCCCAGAGTAAGCAGACAACCAAAGGCAGATTTTGTTCTTCCAAACTTGAGTTGTGTCAGTGGTTCTTTTAACTTATAAAATACCATTGTAAATTGATGTGGCATGATCAATGGAATGAGTGGAGAACTGCAGTCATACGGATAAGAAATTAGAATATAAACGGGTCCCACAGAGACTAGATGTAGTAGAGACTAATGCTAGTCCAGCCTATAAAACATCTAACAACATTGCTCACTGTACACCACAGATTCTTTTTATTAGCCTGTGTCAGCTCTCCAGGTGCCTGACGTAATTTTCCAACAATGGAACAAGGAAAAGGGTCTAAAACTGAACGCTCAATCCTCGATTCCTCACCAAAGGTATAATTATTTTCCTTTGTTTCTCCACCCCAGCCGCTGCCTACTCTGGCACTTCCAATGACATCAGAGAGCAGAGTACAACATGCACCTTGTTGGCAGCAAATGTAGCCTTGAAGCTAAAGGATTTTATAGAGTAGGTGAAGGGAAACTATTTCCTCTGGTGAGGGGTCCAGAACAGGGAGCATGACCTGAAAGGCCACTCGATAGGAAGCAAAGAGTTGGCATAAATGGGTCTTTTTCTGATTGGCAGTCAGTGACTAGTGAGGTTCCACAGGGATCTGTGCTAGGACCCCAAATGTTCACATTATGTAGTAATGGTTTGGAAGGGGGAACTAAATGTATTATCTCCAAATTTGAAGATGATACAAAGTTGGGTGGGAAAGTGAGCTGTGAGGGGGATGCAGAGATGTTTCAGCGTGATTTGGACAGGCTGTGTGTGGGCATGTTCATGGCAGATGCAGTATAATGTGGATAAATGTGAGATTATCCACTTTCGTAGCAATAACAGGAAGAGATTATTCCTTGAATGGGTGTAAATTGAGAGAGGTGGATACTCAGCGAGACATTGGTGCCCTTGCGCATCAGTCGCTGAAAGTAAGCGTGCAGGTACAGTAGGCAGAAAAAAGGCAAATGGTATGGTATTTGAGTATAGGAATAGGGATGTTTTGCTGCAACTGCATAGTGCGTTGGTGAGGCCACACCTGGAGTATTGCATGCAGTTTTGGTCTCCTTATCAGAGGAAGGATGTCCTTGCTATAGAGGGAGTACAGCGAAGGTTTACCAGGCTGATTCCTGGGATGGCAGGTCTGTCATATGGAATAGTGGAATTCACTACCACAGAAAGTAGTTGAGGCCAAAATGTTGTCTGATTTCAAGAAGAAACTATATATAGCTCTAGGGGCTAAAGGGATCAAGGGGATATGGGAGGATATTGAATTCGATGATCAGCCGTGATCAAAATGAAAGGCGGAGCAGAAGCGAAGGGCCGAATGGCCTACTCCTGCTTCTACTTTCTTTGTTTTTATGTCAGGGAGCACGCTTTCACAAATCTAGAACTTTCTCTCCCAAAAAGCTCTGAAGGCCGGGAATCAACTGAAAGTGGCAGAACCGAGATTGGTAGATTGTTTTAAGGTAAGGGACATGGAAACAAGACGAGTAAATTGTGTTAAGATACAGATCGGACATGATCTAATTGAATGGCAGAACAGCCTCAATTCCTATTCCTCTGGTCCTATCAATCAACAATTGCCTGGGGCAGGTATCGGATTACCATAGATTCGGTCCCCTGGCTCTGAGCTTCCAATCGACGTGAGTGCCATCTTGGAAACAGCCTGTCTGCAAAGCCACCCTTATATTGATTTCATATCCGGGACTATTTGGAGCTAAATATTTCATCAGCTGCTCCTGGATAATGTGTGGACTAGCTAATAGGATTTTGTTTGCACTCCTTACTCTGCCTTTGCACATCACTCAGTCGATGATGAAACAGAGAAAGGCAGTCTCCCAGATCCCACCCCCTTGAATTTAGGTAGATCTGCAAATATGTGGCCAGTTCTTCCCCTAGCCTTCTCTGCTAAATGCCCACATCCTCTTGAGATACAGCTCCTTGGGCACTGGCCATCCAGGCAGATCTGCAGTGATCTTGTACAAAGGATGGATTGTCCGTATGTCTTTGCATGGCTTCCGAAGGCAAAGTATTGATTGACAAATACAAGGACTTCACCAGTTGTTGGTTGATAGAGCCACAGGAATAGGAATCAAGCCAGTTCTGCCATTCTATTAGATCATCACATCATAGAATCCCAACAGTGCAGGAGATCATTCAGCCCATCGAGTCTGCACCGACTCTCTGACTGAGTACCTTACCCAGGCCCTTTCCTCTGCCCTATCCCCATAACACAGTAAGAAGTCTCACAAAACCAGGTTAAAGTCCAACAGGTTTATTTGGTAGCAAAAGCCACTAGCTTTCGGAGCGCTGCCCCTTCGTCAGGTGAGTCACCTGACGAAGGAGCAGCGAGCGCTTCGAAAGCTAGTGGCTTTTGCTACCAAATAAACCTGTTGGACTTTAACCTGGTGTTGTGAAACTTCTTACTGTGTTTACCCCAGTCCAACGTCGGCATCTCCACATCATGACTATCCCCATAACACCACAGTTACCATGGCTAATCCCCCTCACCTACACAACTTTGGACACTAAGGGGCAGTTTTAGCATGGCCAATCCACCTAATCTTCATATCTTTGGACTGTGGGAGCACCGGAGGAAACCCACGCAGACACATGGGGAAGGTGCAAACTCCGCACAGACAGTGATCCGAGGCCGGAATTGAACCCGAGTCCCTGGCGCTGTGAGGCAGCAATGCTAACCACTGCGCCACCATCTGATCTTAACACGTTAACTTACCACCACCGTACCTTGACACCATTTACGTGCCTCGTCTCCATCCCCTTTAAACACCCGCACTTTAGAAAGATCCATCAGTCTCGATTTTGACACCTCCAGTTGACCCCTGAGCCTTCACAGCTTTTTGTCAAGAGACAGTTCCAGATTTGTGACAGCTTCCTGACATCACCCCTGAACTAGCTTTAAGGTTATGCCACCTGTTCTGGATTTACCCATCAGAGGAAATAAATTTCTCTTTGTCTATAAGTGCCCGTTCCTGCAGCTGACAGTCTAGGCTGGGAGGTTTGGGAAACACTTGACTGGAGGATCAGCACCAATCTCACCTGATACCTATGTAACCTGCACTTTCCAGCAGCAAAGGCGACCAGGGAGTTTATTTAGAATCATAGAATCCCTACAGTGCAGAAGGAGGCCATTCGGCCCATCGAGTCTGCACCGACCACAATCCCACCCAAGCCCGATCCCCATAACCCCAAGCATTTACCCTAGCTAGTCCCCCTGACACTAAGGGGCAATTTAGCATGGCCAATCAAACTAACCTGCACACCTTTGGATTGTGGGAGGAAACCGGAGCACCCGGAGGAAACCCATGTGGACATGGGGAGAGCGCGCAAACTCCACACACAGTGACCTGAGCCAGGAATTGAACCCGGGTCCCAGGCACTGTGAGGCAGCAGTGCTAACCACTGTGCCACCGTGCTGCCCTTTGTGCCATCCCTCTCCCCACTCCCCATCCTCCACAGAAAACCATGAACAGTCATCTCCGTAAAACACCTTTCATGACTTAAGGACGCACCCCACTCACCGTTTTAGTTAATTAAGTATTTCTGACACACCCTCACTCTCATAATGTAGGGAATGCAGCAGCTAATGTGCACACGGAAAACTCCCACAAGGGACTACGTGATAATGTTCAGGTAATCCGTTTCAGGAATGTTGGACGGAGGATAAACATTGGCCAGGACAGCAGGAAGAACCTCCTTTCTCTTCTTTCGAAATAGGATCCTTCACACCCAGGAGAGGGTCGACAGAATTCAGTTTGGAAAGAAAGATGACACCTCCAGCAGCCGACTGAACACTGAATGAAAGGGAATTTTCCAGCAGGTTCGCTTCCTGCAGGTAAGGCATAAAGTAACCTGCCCTCTAATAATGTTTTCCTTGCACTTTCTTGTCAAAATCAACAGTTAAGAACAAACAACAGTCGCAGAGGCACTGCGTCCTCTTCAGATATGAACATAATTCCAGCCTGGGGTTAGAATCCCTAAAGTGCAGAAGAGGCCATTCGGCCCATCGGGTTTGCACTGACTCTCTGACAGAGTATCTTAGCCAGGCCCTCTCTGCCACCCCATCCCCGTGACCCTAGACATTTTCCATGGCTAATCCATCTAACCAACACATCGTTGGACTGTCTTTGGACAGGGTTACTGTCTATGTGGAGTTTGCACATTCTCCCCACGTCTTTGTGGGTTTTCTCTGGGTGATCCGGTTTCCTCCCACACACCAAAGATGTGCAGGTTAGGTTGATTGACCATGCTAAATTGCCCCTTAGTGTCAGGGAGATTAGTAAGGTAAATGAGTAGGGTCATGGGAATAGGGCCTTCGTGGGATTGTGGTCGGTGTAGACTTGATCAGCCGAATTCTCCTTCTACACTGTAGGGATTCTATGATATACAATATACACAAGGCATAACTTTTCCTGTTTGAAAGTTCAATGTTCCCACTCAAGGTTCTCTATTTATTTAAGTAATAAAAAATTATTTATAGAGTGAGGCTTCAATTTAAGATTTTGCATATTTACACTGGGCTCAATTAAGACTACGTGCCCTTTGAGGATGATCTCTCTGGGGCTCCCTTATCAGGGATGACAGTTTCAAAGTATCAAAATCACAAACAAAGGAATGAAGGAGAGCTGCATTAGTCACAGTGGATGAGAGTTGAGTCAGAGTGTACGGGCCGGATTTTCGCGCAGCTGGGACAACATCTATAGATCCAGGTTTTGCCAGCAGGGGAAGGGGATGCAGGCAGGTGGGAAATCCAAACTCAGTTGAACTTAGTGCTGAGTTCAAACAGATTCCATTTTGGTTGCTGCAAGTGCCCTCACCCACGGTGTGAGATTCACGAATTGATTCACTAGTAAATGCTCTGGAAGGACTGATAAGTGTGTTCAAATGAGGTCCTTGTTGACATTTCCAAAGGGCTATTATTATGAATGCTTGGCTAAGCTTCCAAAGCTACAATATTCTCAGCAGAGGGTTCTGAATTCATGGATTTTGGCTTGACGGTTTAAAGAGGTTATTAAAGGATTAGCTGTTTTTGATGTGGGTCTAAATAGAAGTTAAGTTTGCATATAAGTGATTGGCGACTTGAGATTTAAAAGCTTTCATGAATTTTTCCACGATTGTAAGTGAGAGTTACACTCAATTACTAAAAGTTCATTTTTTTCCATCTCCACTTGGCTCTTGAGGTCTGCCCATGATGGATAGAGGATGAGTGGCTTTGGAGGTGGCATGGAAGGGATTTGAGCAGGCATGGGGTTGGGATGGAGGGACCATGGGGGAATAGCTGGGGGCATGCGTTGGCATGGAGGTGGCATGGGAGTTGAGGAGGGTGTGAAGAATGAGGGTTAGGTGGCTTAACAGCTTCTAACAGCAGATAGAGGGATGATGTGGGATTAATGGACAATGCTTCAGAGCTTGTACCAACCGGCCTCTACTTTCTCAGAAGACTGAGGAAATTTGGCATGTCAGCTATGACTCTCACCAGCTTTTACAGATGCACCATAGAAAGCATTCTTTCTGGTTGTATCACAGCTTGGTATGGCTCCTGCTCTGCCCAAGACCACAAGGAACTATAAAAGGTCGTGAATGTAGCCCAATCTATCACGCAAATCAGCCTCCCATCCACTGACTTTGTCTACACTTCCCGCTGCCTCAGAAAAGCAGCCAGCATAATCAAGGACCCCACGCACCCCGGACATTCTCTCTTCCACCTTCTTCCGTCGGGAAAAAGATACAAAAGCCTGAGGTCACGTACCAACCGACTCAAGAACAGCTTCTTCCCTGCTGCCATCAGACTTTTGAATGGACCTACCTTGCATCAAGTTGATCTTTCTCTACACCCTAGCTATGACTGTAACACTACATTCTGCAGTCTCTCATTTCCTTCTCTATGAATGGTATGCTTTGTCTGTATAGCGCACAAGAAACAATACTTTTCACTGTACACTAATACATGTGACGATAATAAATCAAATCAAATCAAAGTCATTGAAAATAAACTTTGAAGTTCCTCTCCCTAAACTATCCACTATTATTCTGCCGCGGACCGGAAGAAGCCCAAGGATGGAAATGTTGTTGAGAAGCTAACGAATCCGTGAAGACGAGAGAGAACGGCCTAAGTCTGAGTGATGCTGGAAGACACGTGTTGAATTTGCTCCGGCAGTCACGATATACTCTTTGGCAGATGACTCCAACATACACCCAAGTGTCCCAAATTTACAGCTACTTTCATTCAACGTTTGGATTGAGAAACTGAAGAATGCAATTAAAGGCCAACACAATCACTAGTGCTTTATTTTGTCCCTGATTAGAAGCCATTCTTGCGGAAATAACCACATAAGTTTGGACAATTTTCAAACTGTATCCAATAAAAATCTCTGCAATGCCCAGCTATGAGGTTGTTTACATTCACGCTGCAGCACCAACCACTGTCATTTTTTAAAAAATCTTTTGCTATTTTATCTTTGTTCTGTGGGAGACCGAAAAAAAAAACAACTGGTCAGAACACGGTACAGTTCACAAAGTCACCATTCACTTAACGTTTAAAGTAAAGTTTATAAAGTTTATTTATTAGTCACAAGTTGGCTTACATTAATGTTAGAGTGTAACCAGTGATAACTCTGTATTGGTTGCAATGTGACCAATGGGACCAAGATGTAAGGATCAGCTGATCCAGTAAACCCTGCAACCAATTACAGAGTGATATAATAGTCAGCTGACCAGCTGATTCACTATAAATAAGAAACCATGTAGAATTGTGGGGAGCTTGGATTGGCCCAGGGTGAGGCCCCAAGTTCGGAGTAATGATGTTTCTTTATTAAACCCTTTCTCTGATTTGTAAGTTGGAGTAAGTTCCGTTGTATTTTCGTATCTGCATTTTTGAAGAGTTTCTTCTGAAGAAACAATTAACACTGCAATGAAATTGCTGTGAAAATCCCCTGGTCACCACACTTTGGAGTACACTGAGGGAGAATTTAGCACGGCCAATGCACTTGACCAGCACGTCTTTCAGACTGTGCGAGGAAACCAGAACAGCCGGAGGAAACTCACGCAGACACGGGGAGAACGTGCAGGCTCTGCACAGACGGTGACCCAAGCCGGGAATCGAACCTGGGCCCCTGGCGCTGTGAGGCAGCAGTGCTAACCACTGTGCCACCCCCTGTAACATTTGGTGTTGGCTGTAGTCCAGTGGGCAACTCCTTCACTCAGCGAATGGTTCAGGTCTGGAATGCATTGCCTGAAAGCATTCTCGGCTTTATTAATAGGGGCACAGAGTACAAGAGCAAGGAGGTTATGCTGAACTTATACCAGGAACTAGTTAGACCTCAGCTGGAATATTGTGTACGCTTCTGGGCGCCACACTGTAGGAAGGACGTGAACACACTGGAGAGTGCAGAAGGGGTTTACAAAAATGGTTCCTGGGATGAGAAACTTCTGTTATGAGGATAGATTGGAGAGGTTGGGACTGTTCTCCTTGGAGAGAAGAAGGCTAGGAGGAGATCTGATAGAAAAATCACGAGGGAGCTGAATAGAGTAGAGGGAGGAACCGTTCCCACTGGTGAAAGGATGGAGAACCAGAGGGACACAGATTAAAAATTATTTGTAAAAGAAACTTGTGCAATGCGAGAAAATGTTTTCACACAATGAGTGGTTCAGGTCTAGAATTCGCTGCCTGGAACTGTGATGGGACACGTTCAATCGAGCCATACAAGAGAGCATTAGATGGTTATTTGGATAGAAACAATATGCAGGGGTGTGGGAAAAGGCAGGAGAATGGCACTAAGCCATGATGCTCATTTGGAGAGCCAGGGCAAACACGATGGGTTGAATGGCCTCCTTCTCTTTATTCTGTAAAGTGAGAAGGTTCCAGGTTCAAGTCCCAGTCCAGAGACTTGACCACAAAAAAACCTCGGTCAACACTCCAGTGTAGCACTGAGGGAGTGCAGCATTGCTGGAGGTGTGTCATTTTGGGTGCAACATTAAACTCCCAGCACATTTCCTGTTCTCCAAAATTGGCTTCTGTGCTTTACCCTTCTCCCTACTTCAGTTTCAATCGCAGAGGCTTCAGAATATCTTCGCCGGAATTCTGCCGCCCCGCCTGCCACGGAATTGAAGCGGGTGAGGGGCGGTCAACGGAAATGTCTGTTGACCTCGGACGGGAATTTCCGGTCTTGCTCAAGCGAGGCTGTAAAGTCATGCCCCTTGGGTCTACTCTGGTCCACCCAAACACATCTGCCTCTCCACCCTTACAACACACTTGTCAGAAGACAGTCTTGGCTTAGTGCCACACAACACATTGGACAGCACAGGAACTACTCTTACCAATATTGGTGAGAGTGAAGTAATTTTTCCCTCATGTTGGTTCACTCACCACCTGCCACATGTCTGGTCTAGCAGATATTTCCTTCATGACTCAGCCAGCTTGCTCAGTGGTAGTGCTCTGAACGACTCTTTGTGATGGAAATTGATGCCCCACCCCCACCCCACATCTAGAGTACATTCTGCACCCTTGCCAACCCCTCAGTGCTTCTTCCGAGTGACATTCAAAATGGAGGAATGCTGATTATCAGCTGAGGGAGGGCAACTGGTTGAAACCAGCAGGAGGCTTCCTAGCCCATGTTTGACATGATGCATCAAGGCTCCGTGGGGTCTAGAGTCGATGTTGAGGACCTACAGGGCCACTTCCTTCCGACTGTACACCATGGTGCGGCCACCTCTGTTGGGTCTGTCCTGCTGGTGGGACAGGGCATACCCAGGGATGGTGATAATGAAGGAGCCTAGGATATTGGCTGTAAAGTTTGATTCTGTGAGAATTATTATGCTTAAGGTCGGATATCGAGACTGATAATCGACCACGAGGTCAGTGGTAGTAAACTAACTGGAACTGGTTATTAACACGTCTGATTCCTAGCACAGCCAGCACAAGACTGGCCAGGCAAGCTTCACCCAGGGCTTGAGTTTCGGGTCAGCTGACCCGTTCTCTTAAAGGGGCATGCCCCAACATACATAACAAGAATGAATATGTCAAGCTGTTGCTCAACCAGTGTTTGCTACAGTTCTCCCAACTTTGGCACAGGTCAGACATGAGCGAGGAAGACCTATCTGGGCGGGGTGTGTTTTTGTTGTTTTCTAGTGCCTCAGTCAATGTTAGGTGGCCCGACTGGTTATATTATTTTTGACTTTGCAGTAGCAACGTGATACAACTGAGTGGCTCGCTAGGCCACTTCAGAGAACAGCTTTGTTCTTTGTTCTTCTTTAAGCTAAGGGTGGAGAGGCAGATGTGTTTGCGTGGACCAGAGTAGACCCAAGGGGCATGACTTTACAGCCTCGCTTGAGCAAGACCGGAAATTCCCGTCCGAGGTCAACAGACATTTCCGTTGACCGCCCCTCACCCGCTTCAATTCCGTGGCAGGCGGGGCGGCAGAATTCCGGCGAAGATATTCTGAAGCCTCTGCGATTGAAACTGAAGTAGGGAGAAGGGTATTACCACTAGACTATTAATCCAGAAACTCAGCTAATGTTCCGGGAACCTGGGTTCGAATCCCGCCACGGCAGATGGTGGACTTTGAATGCGGTAAAAAATATGTGGAATTAAGAATCTACTGATGACCATTGTCGATTGTCAGAGAAACCCATCTGGTTCACTTCCTTTAGTGCAGGAAATTTGCCATCCTTACCTGGTGTGGCCGACATGTGACTCCAGAGCCACATCAATGTGGTTGACTCTCAACTGTCCCCAGGCAATTAAGGATAGACAATAAATGCTGGCCAGGCAGTGATGCCCATGCCCCATGAATGAATGTTTTTAAAAATGAGTCGACTGGAGTCGTACGTAGGTCAAACCAGGTAAGGGCAGCAGATGTCCTCCTCCACTGAAGTGTTTTTTTTTGTAAAATCCAGTTTCGTTGTCACCGTCACGGAGGCCAGTTTCTTTTATTTCAGATTTATGAATTACCGGCTGCCAGGGCGGGGTTTGAACTCAGCTCTCGGGAGCATTAGCCCGGGCTTCTGCATGACTGGTTCAGTAACGCTGCCACTCTGCTACCGTTCCCGCAACACTGTACGAACATCGAGATGCCGGGGCACAGCGTAAGATGCGTGTAAACTAGAAGAGTTGCCGAGACCCCTGAGCAAGACACATTATACAAATGTGAGGTGGAACATGTTCCATTCCCCGGGATGGTCATCTGTTAATAATCACCTCTACAGAGAGCTGCACAGCACAATAACTTTTAGTTAGTCATTGTTTGAATTCCTATGCCTGGAAGACAGAGTTATTTTTATAGTTGCTGCAACAGTTTAACATGAAGCACATGTCAACTGTCAGGGAAGAAATACTGATACAAGAGCCTGACCAAAACATAAAATAAATAAAGTAACCCCAATCCCCTCTGCAATTTAAAAGCTTCTGACCAGCATTTTTTCTGGACTGGTTTTTCCCTAAGAAACGGGCCACCGAAATGAATGAAGGTTTGATTTGGTTTATTATTGTCATGTATTGGGATACAGTGAAAAGTATTGTTTCTTGCGCGCTATACAGACAAAGCATACCCTCCATAGAGAAGGAAAGGAGAGAGTGCAGAATGTAGTGTTACAATCACAGCTCGGGTGTAGAGAAAGACCAACTTAATGTGAGGTAGGTCCGTTCAAAAGTCTGATGGCAGCAGGGAAGAAGCTGCTCTTGTGTCGGCTGCTCCGTGACCTCAGAGTTTTGAAAAAAAAGTGAAAGAAAAAAGCAGGGAAAAAGTTTAAGCCTGGAGTTGAATATCAGTCTGACATCTGTCAGATTAACTAGGACTAAAAGTGATAATTATATGGGGTTGTAAATAGGGTCAGTCACAAGGGGACATACGTTCGGGTTCGGGGGGTGGGGGAGGCAGGCAGGAGGTTTAGGAGGGGATGTGAGGGAAAACATTTTTACCCAGAGGATGGTGACGATCTGTGATGCGCTGCCGGGCAGGGTGGTGGAGGCAGGTCGCCTCACATCCTTTATCAAGTACCTGAATGAGCATTTGGCACATCATAACATTCAGGGGCTATGGGCCAAGTGCTGGCTGATGGGATTAGGTGGGCGTTCAGGTGTTTCTAATGTGTTGGTGCAGACTCGATGGGCCAAAGGGCTTCTTCTGTGCTGTATGATTCTATGAATCTATGACAGCTTTCAGGGGGAACAGAGTTGTAAGATCAAATGGAGCAGAAGAAACGCGAGGTTTAGCGACAAGCAGGGGAACAAATAAGAAGCATGGATGCCTCTTACGAGCACCACAAGCTTATTCCAGTCCTCTGTGCAAGATAAGGTTTCAAGTTCATACTTGGAATATGGGATACACCATCACTGGTTCACTACCAGCCACAGCCATCTCTCCCGCTCTCTTGCCCCTGCAGGGAAGAGCAATCTGTGGCTGGTAGTGTACCAGTGATGGTGTATCCCTTTACAGGCCCAGCTTGGTCCTTCTCCAGTGTCTCCTCTTGGATTTGTACTGATCCTGTAGCCGGTTTTCATGTGGATCCACTGTGGAATCGGCCGGTTCTGCTTCATCTTCTTAGCGAGGAATCGCTTCATCCTGAAGGTTTTGTGGGATGGCATTGCCACAAGTCCACTCCGGCGGGAGGAATCGGCCGCAGACTGGCAGCGGAACCCCCCCAGACCAGAGGATGAGATATCACACCCCCTCTCTTCCCGCCCCCCACCCTCCCAGGGGATGATCGTCACACACACCCCCCTCCCACCCCCCCCCCCGGACCAGAGGATGATCCGGGTCCCGCCCCCCCCGTCTCCCCCCCCCCCGCCCCCCGGACCAGAGGATGACCGTCAGAGCGCTGCTCTCGTTGCTTTCTGCTTTTTCTTTCTTTCGCGTCCAGACGCGCTCTGTCAGATTTTTTTCGAACTGCGCATGCGCAGTTCAGAGCTCCAATCGGTCCGCCAGCGCTAAGCCCCACCCACATCGCGGATCGGGCCGGAGCCAGCGAAAAGCGTACGGGCGCGCTGGAAAGAGGATTCCAGGCGTGGATCTATTTGATGCCCGGATTCGGCACTTAGACTCAAAATGGTAAAATTCCCCCCAAAGTTTTTAACGTTTATTTAGGCTTACATGAACACAACAATGAAGTTACTGTGAAAATACCCGAGTCGCCACATTCTGGCGCCTGTTCGGGTACACTGAGGGAGAATTTAACATGACCAATGCACCAAACCAGCACGTCTTTCAGGCTGTGGGAGGAAACCCATGCAGACATGGGGAGAATGTGCAAACTCCACACAGACAGTAACCCAAGCTGGGAATCGAACCCGGGTCCCTGGTGCTATGAAGCAGCAGTGCTAACCACTGTGCCACCGTGAATTATAACAAGTCATCCTTAACGTTGATCAATTGTAACATTCCTAACTGCTAGTACCGCGAACACACCGTATCATTTCTCCCAGGACGCAGAATTCTAGGACTGTCTCTCGCAAATAGTTTGACTTGGAGAAAAGATGACAATCAGCGGCCTGTGGTTTACAGCGACCAAACAGGTTAAGTTTCTACTTCCAGTTTGTGGGATTCTGCAATTGTTTCCAATGTTTTGGAGGTGGAGCGGGCTGCTGCCATCTCAAAGCTACACGTAGGGATGCTGTCAAGCAGTAACCAGTTGATGACAATGAAGAACGAGCATCTTCTCCTACCCAGGACAGGGGTACTGTAGATGCGGCCAATTTCTACCTTGGCACAGATTCATCTAACTCAGAACTGAGTAAAAATGGAACATGGGACCATTGTTTTGGTTTAGTACCTTTCAGTACTTTCATTCTAATCAAAAAAGCCAATTCATAGAGTCATAGAAGTTTACAGCATGGAAATAGGCCCTTCGGCCCAACTTGACCATGCTGCCCTTTTATTAAAACCACTAAGCCAGTCCCAATTGCCCTCCATAGCCATCTTAGCCATGTAACTGTCTAAACGCTTTTTAAAAGACAAAATTGTACCCGCCTCTACTACTACCTCTGGCAGCTCGTTCCAGACACTCGCCACCCTATGTGTGAAAAAATTGCTCTTCTGGACCCTTTTGTATCTCTCCCCTCTCACCTTAAACCTATGCCCTCTAATTTTAGACTCCCCTACCTTTGGGAAAAGATGTTGACTATCTAGCTGATCTATGCCCCTCATTCAAATTAGGTCCAATCATGGTCCCCACATGAGATTCAAACCAGATCCAAGCTGACAAGACAAGACACTGCAACCCACCTTGGGCTCCATCAAACAGGATCCAAGCTGACAGGGTGAGGCATTGCACCCCCTCCCGGGCTTGATCTGACGCTTCATCTTAGCCAAAAGGCCAAGATGGCTTGATCAGGTAAAGCCTCAGTTTAACCTCATCGGCTACCCTGATCGCTTACTCAACCCCAGCCTGGGCAAACCACCATCGCAGGTGTTAGCACAGTGCAATGGGCTAGTCTCGTCCCCTGCCTGTTCATGGTTTCACCCCTGCTAGATATGTGCGTATGTTTCAAACCAAACCATGAAGTTCACACAAACTTCACAGACCACCAGGAAAACCTGTTTACACTCACCTGATCACCAGGGAAGCTTGAATATAGCATCTCTAACCGGAGAGTGGTCAGGACTCTGATTGTTTAATATTGATTGGAAAGCTGAGAGGTTGAGATATAAAGCAGGTGGGAACAGGTTGATATTTACAGTCGGAGGGAGGCCAGTTTGGGTGGTCCCAGAGTAGAATCATAGAACCTCTACAGTGCAGAAGGAGGCCACCCTCTATTCCTGCAATCCCTCCCTAATTAGTTAGGGTTAATTTAGCATGGCCAATTAACCTAACCCGCACATCTTTGGACTGTGGAAGGAAACCGGAGCACCCGGAGGAAACCTACGCAGACACAGGGAGAATGTGCAAACTCCACACAGACAGTGACCCAAGGCCGGATTTGAACCTGGGTCCCTGGCGCTGTGAGGCAGCAGTGCTAACTGCTGTGCTACCGTGCCGCCCGAGTAGGCCAAGAAATCAGGGTTCTAATTAGAGAGGAAATTGATTCTCAATAATCCTGATCGACAGGCTCCAGTTAGCCACAGGCACACTACCTCAACTTGGAAAAGATGATCAATGAGGCTCGGAGCTTCTGTATGGAGGAAAATAAGACTTTGGGTGTGTTGCTTAACCTCAGGATAGGGAACTGTGTTCACCTGAAGAAGGGGCTCAGAGCCTCGAAAGCTTGTGTGGCTTTTGCTACCAAATAAACCTGTTGGACTTTAACCTGGTGTTGTTAAACTTCTTACTGTGCTTACCCCAGTCCAACGCCGGCATCTCCACATTCTGAACGAGGGCCAGTGTTATAGTTTTAAAGTTTTTAAAGTTTATTCATTAGTGTCACAAGTAGGCTTACATTAACACTGCAATGAGGTTACTGTGAAAATCCCCTAGTCGCCACACTCCGGCACCTGTTTGGGTACACTGAGGGAGAATTTAGCATGGTCAATGCACCTAACCAGCACGTCTTTCACACGACCTAACCCACACATCTTTGGGCTGTGGGAGGAAACTGCAGCACCCGGAAGAAACCCACACAGACACAGCGGAGAATGTGCAAACTCCACGCAGACAGCGACCCAAGCTGGGAATCGAACCCTGGGTCCCTGGCGGTGTGAGGCAGCAGTGCTAACCACTGTGAAACTGTGGAGTGTTTATTGTGAGCTATTCTTAGACAGTGCCTTTCAAACCTGTTGCCTCCGGCAACTAAAAAAACAAGATAGTTCATCTGTATAGGAGGCGAGCCAATATAAAGGAGGGTCACATTCTGTGCCACCTCTGTAGGGCTGGGTTCTGCTTACAAATGAAGACACTAAACCTGTACGTTGATAAAAAAAACTGTATTCACAGTTGAAGCAATACCATGATGTAAAATCACTTCACTCACAACTGTCTCTAATACCTTATACCCTTTAACAATTGATGATACTTTACAGTTAACACAAGCAAAGTGTGATGGAAACTTTTGCACCCAAACAGAACTTAATTGTTGCTGTTCAATGGTACCTAACCCTAACTGATTATGGGGCGCGCTCGATGCTGACACAGAATGCGATGGAAGGGAAAGAGTTCCATTGTTTTTTACTGACATCCATCATCTTGAACCATATTAAATATTCAACAACTAAAAATGTTTTGCTGTTGCAAACTCGAACAAATTACTTTGGGAGCCAGAAATAAATGCGGTCAGATTTTTGACAGCAATATTGAAAATAGCCGTTGGTATTTAAATTAAATAATGGGTTTCCTAAACACCGACCTTGCAGAATCTATAATGAATTTTGAAACAATAACGCACTTCTCAAAACCACTGACGCATTTTCTTTTTTTAAAAGAAAGCGCCCATTGCAGATTTGACAGGGACCTAAAGTTAAAGTTTCTTTATTAGTCAAAAGTGGGCTTACATTCACACCGTAATGAAGTTACTGTGAAAATCCTCTAGTCGCCACATTCTGGTGCCTGCTCAGGTACACTGAAGGAGAATTTAGCACGGCCAATGCACCTAACCAGCATGTCTTTTGGACTGTGGGAGGAAACCGGACCACCCGGGGGAAACCCACGCAGACATGGGGAAAACGTGCAGACTCCACACAGACAGTGACCCAAACCGGGAATCAAACCTGGGTCCCTGGCGCTGTGAGGCAGCAGTGCTAACCACTGTGCCGCCCTAATCTGTGATAGGGAGAGTACAGAAAAACAAACCACAGAACCAAAAAGAAAACATGTTTCAGAAAACAACTTGTGCTTTGTTTGAATATACTCCTGGCACCGTTTCACAGCGGCAGTGACTAATGGGTCAGCTGTTCCAAACTGAACTCCTTCCCTTACTGACAATGGAGCTAACATGCACTTTCTGTCTGTTTGTATAAATTAAGAATCGCTGACTCCCCGCACTCGTGTCTGTGACTCATACGGGATAATCTATACAGGCTTGATTCCCTTCTGATCACATCACTCCCTCTCAGTGTGTGAAAAAGGATTTAGTGCGGAGGCTGAGATGACCAAGTGTTTACTCTGGGCTTTATGTGGCGAAATGCCTGTGTCAAACCGTTGCTATCTTTATAGAGCATGCCGCAGAAGGAGAACCATGCCAAGTCCAGCTTGTTCTGAATGTCTGGCCTGGGGCATGAGATTGATTGTTGAATTCCAGGCTTGTTCCGATAACCTCCTCGTGCCTTAACAAAGGAGCTAAATGACGGGTGTTTGGAGTTTGATGGTCATAACAGATGATCTTCTGAATTTTACATGCCATTGTTATTTCCATTTACTGCAATGGAATGACAAAGACAAGTGTAGCATTACGCTGTATTTAACAGGCTGTCTCCAGAGAAGTGTGCCTACGTCTCTTTAGTGTGTGCTCCCTGCCCTTCTTTTAAAGTATCTAAAAATTAATGAATCTTGCACGTGGCACAGAAAATACAATGTAGGATTTTAATGCACAATCATAACTCTGCGTGACAGATGGGACACGCGTTCCCCTCTCTTTACCCACTCATCTTCAGCTGCTGATTCTTGCTGGCATGTACTCAATAGTATATTACCCCAGATAAAATTCTTCATGTTCAAGCTGCAATGGTCCGTGTCAACGCAGACTATTATTATCACAAGGTGGGGGGGGTTGGGTGTGGGGAATCAAAGTTAAACACAATTCCTTCCTCAACCAATTACTTTAAATGTGCGTTTCCTTAAGAGCGAATGCCCCAAGGCGCATCACAGGAAGGGGATTGGATGGTGAGCAATAGAAGAGGAACAGGAGGAAAAGATGTTGTCTTGTACAATTGGAAAGAGACGCAAGGTAGGAGGAATTTTGGAAGATAATTCCAATGGGTTGAATATGGTGGATGAAGGCTATGCTGTTGATGGTGGATCAGTGGAAAGAGGATAGGTAGACTTGTATTTCTTCAGCAATTTTTATGACCTCAAGAAGTTCCATACCGCTTTACAGCCACTGGAATACTTTTGAAGGGTATCTTGGAATCATAGAATCCCGACAGTGCAGAAGGAGGCCATTCGGCCCATCAAGTCTGCACCGACCACAATCCCACCCAAGCCCTATTCCTGTGCCCCACATATTTACCCTGCTAATCCCCAAAACTACAGTCAATTTAGCATGGCCAATCCACCTAACCCGCACATCTTTGAAACTGTGGGCGGAAACTGGAGCACCCGGAGGAAAGCCACGTAGACACGGAGAAAACGTGCAAACTCCACACAGACAGTGACCCGAAGCCGGAATTGAACCCAGGTCCCTGACGCTGTAAGGCAGCAGTGCAAATTACTGCGCCACTATGCTGCCCGTAGTCACTGTTACAATGAGAAACACAGAAACACAGCAGCCAATTTGCACACAGCAAGCTCTCACAAACAGCAATGAGTAATGAGTTTTTTTGTTAGATTGGTTGAGGAATAAATACTAGCCACAATACCACAGGAACATTATTAGAAAAGAGAATTGACGAGGAACCACATAAGGCGTTGTTAGGACAGCTGACATGAAGTTTAGTCAAACAGATTTCCACGGAGGAGGAGGAGGGGGTGACAGGTGGAGAGGTTTAATGATGTCAGTGAAGTGGCGATAAGGGTTTCCCCATTATTAACGTTTAAATTTATTTATTAGTGTCACAAGTCGGCTTACATTAACACTGCAATGAAGTTACTGTGAAAATCCCCCAGTCGCCACTCTCCGGCGCCTGTTCGGGTTCCCTGAAGGAAAATTTAGCATGGCCAATCCCCCAAACCAGCACGTCTTTCGGACTGTGGGAGGAAACCGGAGCACCCGGAGGAAATCCATGCAGACGCGGGGAGAACATGCAAACTCCGCACAAGACTGTGATCCAAGCTGGGAATTGAACCTGGTTCCCTGGCGCTGTGAGGCAGCAGTGCTAACCACTGTGCCGCCCTGAGGTAAGCAAGATAACTGTTGACGACTGGACACCCTGACTCCTTTTGGATGACTTTCCAGGGCACCTCCATTGATCCCATATCAATTCAATTGACACCAAAACCCTGCAGTGTGGAGAACATCAGCAATAAAGCAATGTGGCACCAATCCCATGGATACATGGAACGCAATCGCACATTGTACACTCCACTACTCCCATCATTTACTTGATGCCTCAGCTCAGTGTTGAGCAACAACCTTGCGTATACGAGAATGCATGACAGTTATTAAAGAGCAACGGGTTCCTCAACAGCTTAGGATGTATTGAACTAATTTTTTTCTTAAAAAATTGTACCAAGTTAAAAGTAGAATTCTTAACAAAAGCGTAAATTCTAAATCCATTTAAACTTTCCCGTCATAAGGCTACAGAATTTTAAAACTACAGTAGGTTAATCGTTTTCCTTGCTCTGTTGGCTATGAAGCCCAAAATCCTAGGCTCCCTCTGCAAGAAAAGGAATGTAGCTAATTTCCTCTCCATGTAGTTCAGTGCATGGAGACAGAAACATCTCAAGTTTCAATCCCACTCTATTCTAAGATGGCCAATCTCAACTGTACCAGTACCACAGAATCTCTACAGTGCAGAATGAAGCCATTCGGCCCATTGAATCTGCACTGTTTCTCCACGGTGACACAGTGGTTAACACTGCTGCCTCACAGCGCCAGGGACCCAGGTTTGATTCTGGCCTCGGGTGACTGACTCTTTCGGAGAGTCAGTGCAGACTCGATGGGCTGAATAGCAGTGTAGGGATTCTATGGTTCCAAGCCTGAGCAATTTAGCTTTTAAAGAAAGAAGGAGGACTTGTCTTTATATAAGGACTTCTCACGACAACCAGATGCATCAAGGCACTTTCCAGCCAGTGAAGTACCCTTTGAGGTGCAACGAATATCATAATGAACTTGTGAGGAGCAGGCCATTCGGCCCTTCGAGCCTGCTCTGCCATTCGATATGATCATGATTGATCCGACCGACTGCGGTCTCAACTCTACTTTCCTGTCTGCGTCTCATAGCCCTTGACTCCTTCGTTTTTCAAAAATCTATCCACCCGAGTCTTGCATACATTCAATGACCCAGGCTCCGCTGTTTCCTGGGAAGAGAACTCCGCAGACTAACATAATGTTGCAACAAAAACTATGGGCGGGATTTTACAGTCTCGCTTGACACTAGACCGGAAAATCCCACCCGAGGTCAGCGGACATTTCCATTGTCTACCTCTCGCGCTCCGATTCCGTGACGGGCAAGGCAGTAGAATTCCGGCGTATAAGATTTCTACACTGCGTAACTATGTTCCTGGGAGTTATGAATTAAAGAAAACATCTCTCAGTGGAAGTATTTCTAACACTGAAGGACGATCTGACTCAAGGGGCAGGTACAGTGAGCATTACAAACAGTTAAGCACTGTGAATATTAAGTACCGATTCCATGTTTCCCTCCACCCCCAGCCAAACATGCAAAAATTGATCGGAGAGTGACATTTTCAATTCTCAGAGTTTTTCATCTGTTGAATGAGTATCAGTGGAATACAGCCAGTAACCTCGGGCAAGTCAACAACGGTGAATTAATAAGCAGACTCAGTGAGGGTCAATTGCACCTTCGCTGATATTAATTCAGCTCCCTTGTGCTGCCCGACTTTCCTCAAACAGCACCACGTCAATGACTTAATCTCTGTCGATATCAAGTCATAGAATCATAGAAACCTTACAGTGCAGAAGCAGGCCATTTGGCCCATCGAGTCTTCACCAACTCTCGAACAGAGCATCCCAGACCCTATCCCCTAACCCCATGTATTTACACTGCTAATTCCCCCTAATCTACATTGGGACGCTAAGGGGCAATTTTTTTTTAACACGCCCAATCCACCTAACCTGCACATCTTGGGACACTAAGAGGCAATTTAGCATGGCCAATCCACCTAACCTGCACATCTTGGGACACTAAGGGGCAATTTAGCATGGCCAATCCACCTAACTTGCACATTTTGGGACACTAAGGGCAATTTAGCATGGCCAATCCACCTAACCTGCACATCTTGGGACACTAAGGGCAATTTAGCATGGCCAATCCACCTAACCTGCACATCTTTGACACTAAGGGGCAATTTAGCATGGCCAATCCAGCTAACCTCCGCATCTTTTGGAGTGTGGGTGGAAACCGGAGCACCTGGAGGAAATTCACACAGACACAGGGAGAATGTGAAAACTCCACACAGGCAGTGATCTGAGGCTGGAATTGAACCCGGGGCCCTGGTGCTGAGAGGCAGCAACGCTAACCACTGTGCCACCGTGCCGCCCCTCATCCTCCTCATACCGTCAGGCGAATCCGAGCTAGCCCCCGTTAATGGTTTCCCCTCTGTGAAGATTAATCCATTGCCCTCCAACTGTTGGAACTCACGCCAACAGCATGCCTGAACAAATGAACCGACTCTGCTCTGAGTCACTTTTGCTTGGGAACTCCATGGTTCCTTCAAAGCAGTTTGCCTGATGCCACTGTTAAAGCAAAAAAATAAATCCAAAGTTGGGGAAATCAGGGAGTGAAGTAGGTTGTGCCCTGTAAATGACAAATGAAGGCAGAAAAGGCCAGAAATATTCAGCAGGTCTGGCAACACCTGTGGAGAGAGAAACAGTGTTAATGCCTCAGCGTGATGATCCTGCACCAGAACTTAGTGTCCAAAGATGTGCAGGTTAGGTGGATTGGCCATGCTAAATTGTCCCTTAGTGTCCAAAGATGTGTGGGTTAGGCAGATTGGCCATGCTAAATTGTCCCTAAGTGTCCAAAGATGTGCAGGTTAGGTGGATTGGCCATGCTAAATTGTCCCTTAGTGTCCAAAAATGTGCAGGTTAGGTGGATTGGCCATGCTAAATTGTCCCTTAGTGTCCAAAGATGTGCAGGTTAGGTGGATTGGCCATGCTAAATTGTCCCTTAGTGTCCAAAGATGTGCAGGTTAGGTGGATTGGCCATGCTAAATTGTCCCTTAGTGTCCAAAAATGTGCAGGTTAGGTGGATTGGCCATGCTAAATTGTCCCTTAGTGTCCAAAGATGTGCAGGTTAGGTGGATTGGCCATGCTAAATTGTCCCTTAGTGTCCAAAAATGTGCAGGTTAGGTGGATTGACCATGCTAAATTGTCCCTTAGTGTCCAAAGATGTGCAGGTTAAGTGGATTGACCATGATCAATGCACAGGGTTACCAGGATAGGGTGGATGAATGGATATTCTTTCGGAGAGTTGGTGCAGATTTGATGGGCTGAATGGCCATCTTCTGCACTACAGGGAATCTATCATTCTATGGATTCTATGCCTTTAAATCAGCACACCAACAACAAAGCTCTTTTGCATCTCTTAAGGG
The DNA here is from genome assembly GCF_964213995.1 of Mustelus asterias. Classification (NCBI taxonomy): domain Eukaryota; kingdom Metazoa; phylum Chordata; class Chondrichthyes; order Carcharhiniformes; family Triakidae; genus Mustelus; species Mustelus asterias. The sequence goes on from NC_135814.1 coordinate 96,924,269, forward strand.
GGTCCATACATGAACCACAAGATGGATCGAAAAAGGACGCCGTAGTTTGCTCCTGCACGTTACAGCATCGAGATTTTTGTGAATTATATCCTTTTATTTAAGTGTGCCAGCAGATCTGCAAATTGAGAAATCTGTCCGCGAGTCTGAAGGTTGACATGATCTTTTCCAGTCAAACAGGAACTTCAGGCAGTTACAGTGAATAATTTCACTCGCGCTCCCTGCCAAATAAACAATTCCATGCAGTCCCATAATAACCCTTAACCTGCTGAGCAAACAGTAACTCGGTAAGGCTGCACAGAGAGTAACCCTTACCCTGCCCAAGTGTAAATTCAGCCTCAGCTTCCTGAACTGCAGCCGCACCACGCAGCTGTGCACGAGTAACTAATACTCAGATCATTAAACTCGTTAGGAATTCCCGGTGACCTACGCAGTAATAGAGCGTTGACCAGAAAACACGCTCAGAGTGATTGGTTTTTCTTAGGAGGCCTTTTAGGGCAAAGAGGGAAGTACCACGGCACAGTGATTCAAGGGAGAGAGTGATTATATGTCGACAGTGCTGCTACTAAGTGGGGGAAGCCTAAGATGGAAGGGAAGCAGAGAAACATAGAAACTAGAAGCAGGAGTAGGCCATTCGGCCCTTCAAGCCTGCTCCACCATTCATTTTGATCATGGCTGATCATCAAATTCAATATCCCGACTCCACCCCACCCCCACCCCGCCCCATTCCTTGATCCCTTTAGCCCCTAGAGCTATATCTAATTTCTTCTTGAAATCACACAACGTTTTGGCCTCAGCTACTTTCTGTGGTAGTGAATTCCACAATTCACCACCCTCTGGGTGAAGAAATTTCTCCTCACCTCAGTTCTAAAAGGTTTACCCCTTATCCTCAAACTATGACCCCTAGTTCTGGACTCCCCCCACTATCGGGAACATTCTTTCTGAATCTAGCCTGCCTAACCCTGTTAGAATATTATAAGTTTCAGCATTAGCGAAAAGTTAAAAAGATTATTTATTAGTCACGAGTAGGCTTACATTAACACTGCAATGAAGTTACTGTGAAAATCCCCGAGTCGTCACACTCCGGCGCCTGTTCGGGTACACTGAGGGAGAATTTAGCTCGGCCAATGGACCTAACCAGCATGTCTTTCAGATTGTGGGTGGAAACCGGAGACCCACGCAAACACAGGGAGAACGTGCAGATTCCACACAGACAGTGACCCAAATGGATCGAGAGGGTAGTTGGGAGGTCAGGTGGTTAATCGGGGGCTAGTTGGGTAGGGGGTTAGTCTGGGTGATCAGGGTAATTAGTCAGGTGGGGGCGGGGGGTGGAGTTACCAAAAAAGAAAATGCTGGAAAATCTCAGCAGGTCTGGCAGCATCTGTAAGGAGAGAAAAGAGCTGCCGTTACGAGTCCAGATGACTCTTTGTCAATGCTAAAAGGCATAGAAAGTGGGAGATATTTATACTGCAGGGTGTGGGAATGAAAGATGAGTCATATCCATAGAAACCTGGAGAAAAAATTGCTAATAGCTGTCCCCAGAGAGAATAAAGGGTGTGAATGTCCAAACGGCAGAGAAGCTGTAAGCTGTATCAGATGGAGATATTGGGGGGGAGGGGGAGGGGGTCTATTCTCTCCCCACCTACATCCAGGATTCCTCTGATGCCCTGCGTCATATTGACAGCTTCCAGTTCACACTAACCGCCTCCTATACACCATGGATGTGCAATCTCTCTACACCTCCATCCCACACCAAGACGGCCTGAGAGCTCTTCGCTTCTTTCTTGAAAAGAGGCCTGAACAATTCCCATCCAGCACCACTCTTCTCCGCCTGGCTGAACTCGTTCTATCTCTCAACAACTTCTCCTTTAACTCATCCCACTTTCTCCAAATGAAAGGAGTAGCAATGGGTACCCGCATGGGTCCTAGCTACGCTTGTCTTTTTATGGGGTATGTGGAACATTCCTTGTTCCAGGCCTACCCAGGTCCCCTCTCACAACTTTACCGATACATCAATGACTATTTTGGTGCCGCTTCATGCTCTTGTCCAGATTTCGAAAAATTCATCAACTTCACTTCCAGTTTCCACCCCTCCATCGCTTTCACCTGGTCCATTTCAGACACTTCCCTTCCCTTCCTTGACTTTTCTGTCTCCATTTCTGGCAATAGACCATCTACCAATATTCATTACAAGCCCACTGACTCCCACAGCTATCTGAACTATAGCTCTTCACACCCCATACCCTGTAAAGACTCCATCCCTTTCTCTCAGCTCCTTCGCCTCTGTTGCATTTGTTCCGATGATGCCACTTTCCAAAGTGGTGGTTCTAATATGTGCTCCTTTTTCCTCAACCGTGGATTCCCATCTACAGTCGTCGACAGGGCCCTCAACAGCGTGCAGTCCATCCCCCGTGCCACGACCCTCACCCCCTCCCCTCCCTCCCAGAACAAAGATAGAGTCCCCCTTATTCTCACATTTCACCCCACCAGCCTCCGCATGCAAAGCATAATCCTCTGCCATTTTCGCCAACTCCAGCGTGATGCCACCACCAAACACATCTTCCCTTCACTCCCTCTGTCAGCATTCCGCAGAGACTGTTCCCTCCGGGATAACCTAGTCCACTCCTCCACTATACCCAACGCCTCTCCCGTCACTCATGGCACTTTCCCATGCAATCACAGGTGTAACACCTGCCCCATTACCTCTTCCATGCTCACCATCCAAGGTCCAAAACATTCATTCCAGGTTCAGCAGCATTTCACTTGCACCTCTTTCAATCTAGTCCATTGCATTCGCTGCTCCCAATGTGGTCTCCTCTGTATCAGAGAGACCAAGTGTAGACTGGGTGATCGCTTTGCTGAGCACCTTCGGTCTGCGCAATCAGGACCCTGACCTTCTGGTTGCTTGCCATTTTAACACACGACCCTGCTCCCATGCCCACATGTCTGTCCTTGGCCTGCTGCAATGTTCCAGTGAAGCTCAACCACAAACTGGAGGAACAGCATCACATCTTCTGGTGAGGCACTTTACAGCCTTCCGATCTTAACATCAAATTCAACAACTTCAGATGATTTGCTCTACCCCACCTCGACCCCTTTGTTTTCATTCTATTTTATTTAATTTTTTACCGTTCTCTACCTTTTATTTCTTTATGGTCTTTCTTCATTTTTCTCCCCCCAACTCTTTCCTTCCCCCACCTTTTCTCCCCCCCCCCAAACTTACCCTTTTCTACATTCTACCTCTGCCCCATTTCCACCCCCCTCCCCCCACCAACATCTCCATCTGTCACAGTTTACAGCTACTCTGCCGTTTGGCCATTCACACCCTTTATTCTCTCTGTGGACCGCTATTAGCAGTCTTTTCCCCTGATTTCTATAGCTATGACTCATCTTTCATTCTCTCACCCTGCAGTATAAATATCTCCCACTTTCTTTGTCTTTTAGCTTTGACAAAGGGTCATCTGGACTCGAAACATCAGCTCTTTTCTCTCCTGACAGATGCTGCCAGACCTGCTGAGATTTTCCAGCGTTTTCTCTTTTGGTTTCAGATTCCAACATCCACAGTAATTTGCTTTTATTTATGGGGAGGGTGGGGATAATTGGAGATCAGAGTTCTTAGTTGTTGGGGGGGGGGGGAAATTGGGGTTCATAGGGTGATTGGGGTGGAAGAGGGGATACAGTAATAGAGTTGGTTTTAATCTTTCTAACTTTTTCTATTCTTCTGAGTGACTTGGAGCCATTTGAAGTCTCCGATTCTAAGTCGGAGTTTCTGGGGTTCCAGACACAGGAGAAGTTCAAACATTCCCAGCAATTTCTGCAAAGTCCTCGTGTCTGGATTTTCAAGACATTCCCCCAGTGGGGTACCACTGAGGTATAACCATCCAGAGACCAGGAAATCTGGACCATTCTTAGCTAAGAATGGCCCAGTTACAGATGCTGCATTTTTGTCAGCTGTGGCTCAGTTGATAAGACTCTTGCCTCTGAGTCACAAGGATCCGGGTTAAGACCCAGGGACACGAGTATGTATACTAGACTGACACTCTAATGCATTTATCACATTGCTGTTTGCGGGAGCTTGCTGTGTTGTGAACTGGCTGCCGTATTTTCCTCCATAATAACAGTTACTACACTTCAAAAGTACTTTTTGAAAATGTCCTGGGGTTACATAGGAACTTCAGAATTAAGAGCAGAAGTAGGCAATTCAGTCCTTCGCGCCTGCTCCGCCATTCAATCAGATCATGGCTGATCTCTCCCTGGTCTCGAATCCCCTCCCCACCCGTTCCCCATATCCTTTTAACCTTTTTTTTAAAATCAAAAATTAATCTATCTCCTTCTTGAAACCATTCAATGATTCCGACTCCACCGCGCTATGGGGCAGCGAGTTCCACAAATTCACCACCCTCTGCGAGTAGTTCCTCCTCAGCTCAGTTTTAAATCTACTGCCTCTCAACCCATACCTGTGACCTCTTGTTCTAGATTGGCCCACAAGGGGAAACATTTGGTTTATGTTTACTCTATCAATCCGTTTTAGAATATTATAAACCTTGATCAGATCCTCTCTCATCCTTCTGAGCTCCAGCGAGTATAAACCCAAACTGTTCAATCGCTCCTCATACGCCAACCCCTTCTTCCCTGGAATTAATCCTCTGAACTGCCTCCAGTGTCACCGCATCCTTCCTCAAATAAGGACACCAAAACTGGACACAATACTCCAGAGGTGGTCTCACCAACACCCTTTCCAATAGCAACAACACTTCTCTACTTTTATACTCCTGTTCTTTTGCAATAAGTGCCAACATTCCATTTGCCTTTTTAAATCACATTCTGTACCTGCATACCAACTTTCTGCGATAGTTGTAAAACCTCTGTGAGGTTGTAAAACACAGTAAGTAGTCTCACAACACCAGGTGAAGGGGCAACGCTCCGAAAGCTCGTGCTACCAAATCAACCTGTTGGACTTTAACCTGGTGTTGTGAGACTACTGACTGTGTTTACCCCAGTCCAACGCCGGCAACTCCACATCAGGTTGTAAAACATACTAGATAAATGCAAGTCTTTCTTTTCTTTAACTGGACCCTAACAGCAAACAGAGCTTCACATTTTCAATTCCTTTCATTTGGAATAGGTACAGGTCACCAACACGCTGCACAACTTGTATCATCGCACAATTCTGCTGGACAATGTAGGTTCTTTGTGGGGCTAAGTAGCCTCTTCCACTTTCAAAAAAACATTGGGCAGTATCTGCATTTCTTTGCATTCTGTACGTCCTGGCTATCTCACTGCACACAGGACAATGAACAGAGATTACGGAACAATATGACTTGCACCAAATATGGGGCAATATGTTCTAAACCAGCAGACAACCAGAACAAGCAATATGACAGGCTGAGATAGCGAGCGTTAATGCATGGCAGAAGTCATGTTCATTAAATGACTTGTTTGCAAAAGCAGAGAGATGGATGTAGAGTGGATAACTCTGATGTGGAATTGGCAGTGCATAACTGCTGTTTTCCTGTGCTAGAGTTTCTATGGCTTTCTACATGATGTTATGCACAGTCTCCACAACTTAAATTATCTTATGCAACCGTCTATATTGGGTAAATGACACTAATTATTTCATAGAATCCTACAGTGCAGAAAGAGGCCATTCAGCCCATCGAGTCTGCACCGACCACAAACTCACCCAGGCCCTATCGCCATAACCCCATGCATTTACCCTGGCTAGTCCCCCTGACACTAAGGGACAATTTAGCACGGCTAATCCACCTAACCCGCACATATTTGGAATGTGGGAGGAAACCAGAGCACCCGGAGGAAACCCACGTGGACACGGGAAGAACGTGCAAACTCCATGCAGACAGTGACCCAAGCTGGGAATCGAACCCGGGTCCCTGGCGCTGTGAGGCAGCAGTGCTAACCACTGTGCCACCGTGCCACCCCAATCAACAGCCCCACCAAATCCAATTCAAAGGCAGTGTTCCTAACACATCAGGTGCCATGGCTTTTTTTTTGGGTAGTCCAGTAAATTTTTCATCTGTGGTGAAAGTGCAATTAAGTGCTGTTAACCAGTTACCTGAGCCTCCAAAGACCACCTAACCCTTTGTTCAGAGAATCTGAGCGGGTTAGTGAAGTCAAATCCAAGACACAGAGCTTTTCCTGAGAGAGTTCATTGATTTTGTTCAGTGTCATAACTCTTTTCACATGCCCAGTACCCCAGCTGTCCCCTATTTATATTATTTTTAAATAAACAAATGATCAGTAAATTAAACCAAAAAAAAATGACAGCGGGATGACGGTCCCTGAGGGGGCACTGTAACTGAAACAAAATGTCAAAGGCAACTCAACCACCGAAACCAACGTGTAATCCCTGGAGGTTATCTATCCCCTCCCAATCCCCTTTTGAACTGAACAAATGATCAATAAGTAAACAGATTATAGATGGGTGACAGCGCCTGGGTGGGGCGCTGTAATTATAAGAAAACATCAAAGGAAACATATTTAATTAAACCAATGTGTCATTCCTGGAGGTGATGCACCCCAACCCCTGTGGTGCCCACTGGTTACAGAAGGTCTGAAACATGTCAGTGGACAAGACCACCAGCCACGAATCTAGCCGTGGTAGAGGGGTCCCCTATTTATATGTGCTCAAAGTACTTAATTAAATAATGGCCTCACTCCTCACAATATAATTAATAAACCATTAACACCTTTCTATCCCTTTCCAAAACCACAGAAAGATCAGTTGAGCAAAGCACTAGCGAATTGCTGTTACCCACAATCCGTACCCTGGAAAACATTATGAGGAGCAGCGTTCCGAAAACTCGTGATTCCTAATAAGCCAGTTGGACTTTAACCTGATGTTGTGAGACTTCTTACAGTGCCCTGGAAAAAAAAGCAGTGCTGCCCGGAGGTGAAGAGTGAGAGTGGTGGGTTAGGGAAGTTTATTTATGAATGTCACAAATACACTGCAATAAAGTTACTGTGAAAATCCCCTCATTGTCACACTCCAGCGCCTGTTCGGGTACATTGAGGGAGAATTAGCATGGTCAATGCACCTAACTAGCACGTCTTTTGGACTGTGGGAGGAAACCGGAGCACCCGGAGGAAACCCACGCAGACACGGGGAGAATGTGCAGGCTCCGCACAGATCGTGACCCAACCTGGGAATGGAACCCGGGTCGCTGGCGCTGTGAGGCAGCAATGCTAACCACTGTGCCACCGTGCTGCCTCAAGGAGGTTTGGGTAGGGTGGGGGGGCGGGGGGCGCGTTGAGACACACGGGGGAGCCTTTGAATATATTGCCCGCGTAATTCTTTTCTTCAACCTTCCAATTCTGCCTCCTGCTTTCCCTGCGTGGATCAGCGAGTTGACATGCCTCCATCCCAAGATGTGGAATGGGCAAAGTGTGTGTATTATTCTGCCTTGCGTTCCACATTCCTGTGGCTTCTTTGTAAACAAAGGCGATTACTCAAAATGGGCACCAGGACGCTATATTTTGGTGGGATTTAGTGCGGCTGAAAGGGGTAACTACATTACTAATGCACTCGGCTAGGCTGTTAAGTTGATGTAAATTTAGTGGATGACTTTTGGGAACGCTAGGCATAACTTTTGACTGCGTTGCTATTATATAAAAGCATCCCCCATGCACAGAGCGGGCCTCCTAGGGGAGTGCTTTTTTTTTCACCACTAAATTCTTTAATTTAGAAATATGCTATTACTCATATCATTCACAGGAATTTTTCATTTGACAAAAAAAAGTGCACAGGCCTTTTCAGAGTGCCTTGAATGTGTGCCATGTAATCACTTACTGAAGTTGGCTGCTATTGCGTTTTTTTTTACCAATTAAATAAAAGCTTCAATAAATAATGTGAAAGGTAATAAAGTCCGATGGTTTCTTCAGTCTCTTAGGATACAGATTCAATGGATTTTGTTTTACTTTCATTCCTATTCTTTGGGGAAAAATATAAGTCACTTTTATTCCCCCCGAACTATCAAGAATGTTTGCTCCACCTTAGTTCAAGGAACTGCCTCAGGACAGGCAAAATCCGCTTCCTGGGTTCTCCTTTCCTTCTCCCCTACGTACCCCATCAACAGTGTGTTTTGTCTGTATAGTGTGCAAGAAACAATACTTTGGCACAGTGGTTAGCACTGCTGCCTCACAGCGCCGGGGACCCGGGTTCGATTCCTGGCTTGGGTCACTGTCTGTGTGGAGTCTGCATGTTCTCCTCGTGTCTGCGTGGGTTTCCTCCGGGTGCTCCAGTTTCCTCCCACAGTCCAAAGACGTGTTGGTTAGGTGCATTGGGGCCGTGCTAAATTCTCCCTCAGTGTCCCTGAACAGGCGCCGGAGTGTGGCGACTTAGGGATTTTCACATTAACTTCATTGCAGTGTTAATGTAAGCCTACTTGTGACACTAATTAATAAACTTAAACAATCTTTGCGGAATCGATTTGTATCTTCACCTTAGCCCTCTCCTCTTGTAGAGATCCAGGACTGCAGGGATTTCCAGATACACCACATAACTGCTCAGCGGGTGGTAAGAATGCATGGTGTGAGACAGAGAGAGAGAGAGAGAGACTGGGCTGGTGGGAATATTAAAATCAGCAGTACGATTATATAAATCAGTGTAATGCCGCAAATCTCAAAAGGACATGACTGCCATAAAGTGACAGCATGCCTGATGACAACCGCTACTTTTCTAGCCCCGATTGCGATGCTTAAGGGCTGGAACAATGGGGAGGAGGAAAACCCATTGCTACCCCCACTGCCACTGCAAACCGCTAAGCAGCTTAGCAGAAGGGTGAGAGGTCTGAGACCAGGCTGGGTGTCAGCCGTGGCTCCGTGGGGAGCACTCTCACCTCGCGTGCCAGGGGGGGACTTGAGCACAAAAATCAAGGCTGATAATTCACTGTGACACTGAGGCAGTGCTGCACAGTTGGAGGTGCCATGTTTAATCGAGACCCCCATCTGGCCCCTTGGCTGACAGTAAAAGATCCCATGGCGCTATTTTGAAGAAGAGCAGGGGAAGTATCCCTGGCAGCCTTATTTATCCCTCAATCAGCATGATAAAAATAGATTACCTGATCGTCAGTGCTGTGCACAGATTGGCTGCCACTTTTCCTACATTACAACAGCGACTCCAGCTCAAAAGTACTTTATTGGCTGTAAAGCGTTGGGACATCTGATGGTCATGAAAGCCGCTCAGTAAAAGGAAGGGGTGGCACGGTGGTTAGCACTGCTGCCTCACAGCACCAGGGAGCCAGGTTCAATTCCGGCCTCGGGTCACTGTCTGTGTGGAATTTGCACGTTCTCCCCGTGTCTGCATGGGTTTCCTCCGGGTGCTCCGGTTTTCTCCCACAGTCCAAAGATGTGCTGGTTAGGTTGATTGGCCATGCTAAATTGATCTCGTGTCAGGGGATTAACAGGGTAAATATGTGGGGTTACGGGAGTAGGGCCTGGGTGGGATTGTAGTTGGTGCAGACCTGATGGGCCAAATGGCCTCCTTCTGCACTGTGGGGATTCTATGATTCTAAGTATCTTTTTTCAGGCTGCCTATTCCAAACAGTGTGCCAATAAGAGTGGAATGGAGGGGGCAGGGGAGGGAGAAAGGAAGTTTTGGAATGTAGTAAAAGGGAGCTAAATAATGTCGAGGCAACAGTTAAAAGGGAAAGATGTTCAATGTAAGATACAGCGTACAGAACAGCAATCTAAGATGAAATGTTGCTCCGATTATGGAGCGAATTTGTTCATAAAACGTCGGAGCAGAGACAGGCCACTCAGCCCATTGAGTCTGCTCTGTCATTCGATGAGATTATGACTGAACTGATCTGATAATCCTCAACTCCACTTTCCCACCTTATCCTCATAACCACTGATTCCCTCACTGATTAAAAATCTGTCTATCTCAGCCTTCAACAAACCTAACGATCCAGCCTTTATAGCTCTTCTGTGGTAAAGAATTCCACAGATTCACTACCCTCAGAGAAGAAATTCCTCCTCATCGCTGTGTTAAATGGGCAAACCCTTACTCTGAGATAATACTCTCTGGTCCTAGACTCTCCCACAAGGGGAAACAACCTCTCAGCATCTACCCTGTCGAGCGCTCTGAGAATCCTTTACAATAAGGTCACCTCTCATTCTTCTAAACTCCAATGAGTACAGGCCCAACCCACTCAACCTCTCCTCACTCAGGATCAGCCTAGTGACCCTTTTCTGGACTGCCTCCAATGCCAGCATATCATTGGTTAGATAAAGGGACCAAAACTGTTCACAGTAAAAAAGGTAGTCACCATAGTCCCAGGAGAACAGAGGCAGCTCTCCGCTTTGAGGGGTGAACTGACTGGTGGTGATTTAACCACACCTCAGGTGAGGGGCAAGGTTGAGAAGGTGGGCCTTCATGAGTAACTTCAGCCAGTATGGGAATGGCATGGTGTTGGCATCGCTGTGCATTACGAACCAGCTGTTCAGCCAACTCAATGTGGTCAAACTAGTGCCTTGTGTAGTTCTAACAAGACTTCCCTATTTTTGTACTCCATTAACTTTGAAATAAAGGCCAACATTTCATTTATCTTCCCTATTACCTGCTGAACTTGCATGCTAGGTTTTTGTGATTTATGCACAAGGACCCCTAATCCCCCTGTGCTACAGCTTTCTGCAGTCTTTCTCCATTTAAATAATATCCAGCTCCTTTATTCTTCCTACCAAAGTGCATAACTTCACAATTTCCTATATATATACTCCATCTACCAAGTTTTTGGTCACTCAGTTAACCTGTCTATATTGCTCTGTAGACTCTTTGTGTCATCCTCACCACTTGCCTTCCCACCTATTTTTGGGCCATCTGCAAACTTGGCAATGGTCAGAGCAGACAATGACGTATGGCAATGTCACTGGACTAGTAATCCAGGAGGACCTGGCTAATGCCCTGGGGACAGGGATTGAAGTCCCACCATGGCATCTTGTGGAATTTAAAATTCAATTAAGAAGAACAAAATCTGGGGTTGAAATCTAGTCTCAGTGATGGTGACCATTAAACCGTTGTCAATTGTCATGAAAACTGATCTGGTTTACTCATGGCCTCTGTAAAGCAAACTGCCGTCTGTTGTGCATTCTGCTACTGGGGGTATCCCAAGGACTGACTCAACAGACAGACATCGGGGAACACAGTTATTTATTTGTAGGTCTCACTTATTCCGCAGTCCAACTCTCGCTGCCCTCCCAGGGCGGACCCCAGCAGAGCTCCAGATGCCCAGGGTCACATGACCCATTCCCTTAAAGGGCTACGCTTCCAACATCCATAACACCGTCCTGATCTGGTCTGGCCTCCATGTGAGTTCTGACCCACAGCAGTATGCTTGGCTCTTAACTGCCCCCTGAAAGTGCCGAGCAAGTCACACTGTTCAAGGGCTATTGGGGATGGGTGAGAAATGGTGGCCTTGCCAATGATGCCCACATCCCATAGAATCATATCATAGAATCTACAATGCAGAAGGAGGCCATTCAGCCCGTCAGGTCTGCACCCACCACAATCCCACCCAGGCCCCATCCCCATAACCTCATGCATTTTGCCCCAGCTAATCCCCCGACACCAAGAGGCAATTTAGCATGGCCAATTCACCTAACCCGCGCATCTTTGGAGTGCGGGAGGAAACCGGAGCACCCGGAGGAAACCCACGCAGACACCAATCCCATGCAAGAATTTAAAAAAAAAATCAGGATTAGCCTAAATTGTGGAACATAAATATTACTTTGAAATATACCACTTGGCCCAAAAAGACTATGCGAGCATTTAAGATCCACACAAGGCTCCTCACACTCCACTCCAGTTCCAACGTAATATTCTATTCCTTTCACTGTCATGTACTTATCTGACTGCCCTTTAAATGCATCTATGCTACATGTAAAGAAAAATGCACAATAGGGTCAAAAGCTTCAACTTTCATTCTGGATGCTAACACTGCCAAATTTAGTTTCAATTTTTTTATCATAAATTCATAAACTATTGGTATGTGGAGATGGAGCCAGAGGTCAGCGCTGCATGTGACATGACAATAAATGCCAATGAAATTAGTGGTCAAAGATACCTCCACATTTTCCCTCATTGATTCTTTTCACAAAATTTATATATCCTGTTAGGATAAATCTTGACATTTAGTTGAAAAATGCTTTTAACAGCTTCTGATCTTACCCAGACAACTCTACTGTGCTTTTGCTTATTTTAAAAGCTTCCACTGACCTTTCCGAAACAAAGAATTCTCAAATATCAATCCATCATTAGCTGCATATTAAGGGAATGCCATTGGGAGTCTCACATAAGGCCGGGTACCACAATTATTCATAACCAGCACTGCACCACAAAAGGTGGATTCAGTACAATCAAAAGCTGCACTTTAGGAAGAGATTTTAAACAGAGTTGCAAACCAAGGTTTGAATCAATCTCATTAAAAGAAAAACCCTTGTAAAGATTAATTAGAAGGCACTTTAATGCACCCTGTTTAGATTTGTTGGGATTTAAGATGGTGGGAGTTGGCGGCGGGTGGAAATGCAGAAGCCTTTCTTCCAGGGGTGGGGCGGAGGGGGGGGGGGGGGGGGGTGTGTTAATTCTGACACTGCCCTAAAGCAGATTGTAGCGGGGAATGGAACTGGAAGCTTATTTCACGATTCTGTGCATCTGTGGGCGGCACGGTAGCACAGTGGTTAGCACTGCTGCTTCACAGCTCCAGGGTCCCGGGTTCGATTCCCGGCTTGGGTCACTGTCTGTGTGGAGTTTGCACATTCTCCTCGTGTCTGCGTGGGTTTCCTCCGGGTGCTCCGGTTTCCTCCCACAGTCCAAAGATGTGCGGGTTAGGTTGATTGGCCAGGTTAAAAATTGCCCCTTAGAATCCTGAGATGCGTAGGTTAGAGGGATTAGCGGGTAAAATATGTGGGGGTAGGGCCTGGGTGGGATTGTGGTCGGTGCAGACTCGATGGGCCGAATGGCCTCCTTCTGCACTGTAGGGTTTCTATGATTTCTGTACAGTGTCCCAAACATGGAGCAGACTAACCTTTCCTTCTACCCTATGTGCTCTACGACCGGTATGCTTTGTCTGTATAGCGCACAAGAAACAGTACTTTTCACTGTATCCCAATACATGTGACAACAATAAATCAAATCAAAGACAAGAATCCAGTCCAGCATGGATTAAAACCAGGTTCAAAAATGCAAGTGTGATCAGCTTTACATTTTATAACCCAGCAAAGCCAAATATGACTCTTGAAAGGACATGTTAGTAAATTTGCAGATGACACCAAGATTGGTGGCATAGTGGATAGTGAAGAAGGTTATCTAGGATTAGAACGGGATCTTGATCAATTAGGCCAGTGGGCTGATGAATGGCAGATGGAGTTTAATTTAGATAAATGCGAGGTGATGCATTTTGGTAGATCAAACCAAGGCAGGACTTACTCAGTTCATGGTAGAGTGTTGGGGAGAGTTATAGAACAAAGAGATCTAGGGTACATGTTCATAGCTCCTTGATAGTGAAGTCACAAGTGGACAGAGTGGTGAAGAAGGCATTCGGCATGCTTGGTTTCATTGGTCAGAATATTGAATACAGGAGTTGGGAGGTCTTGTTGAAGTTGTACAAGACATTGGTAAGGCCACAGTTGGAATACCATGTACAGTTCTGGTCACCCTATTGTAGGAAGGATATTATTAAACTAGAAAGAGTGCAGGAAAGATGTACTAAGATGCTACCAGGACTTGATGGTTTGAGTTATAAGGAGAGGCTGGATAGACTGGGACTTTTTTTCCCTGGAGCGTAGGAGGTTGAGGGGTGATCTTATAGAGATCTATAAAATAATGAGGGGCATAGATTAGCTAGATAGTCAACATCTTTTCCCAAAGGTAGTGGAGTCTAAAACTAGAGGGCATAGGTTTAAGGTGAGAGGCGAGAGATACAAAAGGGTCCAGAGGGGCAACCTTTTCACACACAAGGTGGTGAGCATCTGGAACGAACTGCCGGAGGTAGTAGGTGTAATTTTGTCTTTTAAAAAGCATTTAGACAGTTACATGGGTAAGATGGGTATAGAGGGATATGGGCCAAATATGGGCAATTGGGACTAGCTTAGTGGTTAAAAAAAAACGGTAGTAAAATGCAAAACATTTCCAAATTATGCCATTGTCCTTGCAAATAAAATTATTTCCCACTGATGTTAATTGTCTTCAGGTGGAAGGAGGTGGGGGAGGTGGGTGTAATTTGGAAACTCATCTGTGTTGATCTAGGGAACGGCTGAAAGAGGTGCACAGTGTGCGATGTGTGGCTCTTATAAGGAAATAAAGACTAGACTCCAATATTTGATCCTTCACCACCTGGCTACACCACTTCCTGACAACTGATCGTTCGCGCGTGCGCACAAATGCTAATTGCTTGCATCTATTGTGCAGATGGTCAAAATATTTGACCCAGTGATTATCTATTCTTATCTGTGGACAAGAAAGAAAATCAGTGCGCCAGTGGTTCCACTTTATGAGCTGCCGTAGTCAGTCCTACAGCATAAAATTACATAGAATTTAAGCTGCAGAACATGTGTTTATTTTTTTCATTCATGGGATGTGGGCGTCATTGGCTGGACCCTTGAATTGAGTGCATTTCAGCGGATATTTTAAGAGTCAACAACGTTGCTGTGGATTGGGAGACACATGTAGGAGGGCCGAAGGGCCTGTTCCTGTGCTGTACTTTTCTTTGTCCTTTCTTTGTTCCGTACAGTCACCCGAGGCGGGAATCGATCCCGTGTTCTTGGCGCTGTGAGGCAGTAGTGCTAACCACTGTTGGTACCTTATTTTTCTCGTATTAGCAAATCCCACATTCGAACCACTCTCTAGGTCCCTTAACATTGGATTTATGAGCAGCTATCTAACATTTATGGCCCATAGATCTGGTCTCCTTCGCGAGTGGGAACATCTTCTTTACATCCATCTTATCAAACCCTTTCATAAGTAAAGACCTCGTCAGCTTCAGACCTCAGTTTTCTCTTTTCTAGAGAAAAGAGTCCCAGCTTGTTCAATCTTCCTTGACTGTGTAAAAAAACCCTCTTTCATCTGACCAGTATTCCAAGTGTGGTGTGACCACAGTTCTAAACAAGTTTAACATAATTTCTGGAAGGTTAGCAAAAGTTAACTCCAAAATTTCACTTATCATTTTTTTTAAATGGCTTTATTAGTTTGCGTCAGTGCATTTGTTGACTGGTGTACCTGTACCTGTTCACCAAGCTAATTCCTAGGATAAGAGGGTTTGTCCTATCAAAAGAGACTAAATAGTCTGGATCTGTATTCCTTAGAATTTAGAAGAGTGTAAAAGTAAAGTAAAGTTTATTTACTAGTGTCACAAGTGGACTTATATTAACACTGCAATGAAGTTACTGTGAAATTCCCCTCGTCACCACACTCCGGCGCCTGTTCGGGTCAATGCACCCTAACCAGCACGTCTTTCAGACTGTGGGAGGAAACTCACGCAGATACGGGGAGAACGTGCGAACTCCACACAGACAGTGACCCAAACCAGGAATCGAACCCGGGTCCCTGGCGCTGTGAGGCAGCAGTGCTAACCACTGTGCCACCGTGCCGCCCATGAGGGGTGACCTTATTCAAACATCAAGAACCTGATGGGACTTGACAGGGTAGATGGTGAGATGATTTTACTAATGGGAGAGTCTCAAACAAGGCGACATAGCTACAAGGTAAAGGGCCGGTCATTTAATACTGAGATGGCAGAAATTTCTCCTCTCAGAGGGTGGTGAATCTCTAGAATTCTCTGCCCCAAAGAGTAGTGGAGGCTGGATCACCCATGCACCCTCAGATCACCCATGTACTCTCCACCCCAGCGCCCCGGCCATCCCATGTGTCCTCCATAGCCACTCACCTGGTATCCGATATATACAATCCTCAGTGGACATTAAAAATGGAAATTATTTTAAATAGAATAAATACAGTTGTGAAAAAATTAAACCCGAGACAATCTCTCGTTCAAAGCTCTAATGCAGATACTGCAAAAAATAAAAATTTTCGATTGGGGAGAAAAGGTTAATTCTTTAAGTGGCCCATTGAGTTTTGCAAACAGCCAGCCACTTTTATGAAACCAGGGCCGCGATTCCCCATCCCGCTGTGTTAATGTTTTAGCAGAGCGGGCCGGGAGATTCTCGCGCAGCTGATTCACGGGGTTCGCATGCATGTTGGCGCCCCGCTAGCTTCTCTCAGCGCCAGATTTCTGGCAGCGTCAGATCTGTGCCAGAAATTGTCGGGGAGGTGCAAAGACATTTAAATAGTCATTTGCACATAATTTAAATTAGAGCGCCCAGGACTGAAGTCTCCGGGCCTGCTAGGATCTACCACCCCCGCCAGAGTGGTTCACTCCAGGGGGGTTTGGAGTAGCTAACGGGGAACTAGCAGCACCACGACGCTGGAGTGAAGGGGGGGGGGGGCAACTGGGGCTGTCCAGGGAGGCGGGAGGCAGGGGATGCTGCCCACTGGGCATGGGCACCCTGGCAGTTCCAGCTTGTGCCCCCTGGCACTGCTTAAGGGGCAAAGTGCCGATGCCCAGGGAGCACGTTGGCACTGCCCATCAGGCATGGGCAGTGCCAAGGGGGTGGGGACCTAGGGGGCAGGTCCTGATGAAACGGGACCTAGGGGCCGATTAGTGGGGGTAGGGGGGGTTCTGCTGCCACTCTGCATGGGGATCAGGGGGGGAAGGAGGGAGAGCAGCGATCGGGGCTGTTGGGGGGGGGGTGGTCATCCTGCTTTTGCGGGGGTGGGGGGGGCGGTTGACACAGTGGGGGGGGGGGGGGGGGTGCCAGGACTGCGGGGATGGGGAATGGGGGGGAGGGGGCTGGAGATCGGGGTGGGATGGGAGGGGGTGGGATTCAGAGCCTCACAATGGGGGCCCCGACCTCAGAAGAGGTGAGAGTGCGTCTTGCACCCAAGGCCTTTGCAACTCACTAGATGTGAGCACAGAATGGAGCGTGGCTTGGGAAGGTACAGGAAAACTGTTTTGACAACAAAAAAATACAAGTTGAACATTTCACAACCTGACTCACACCTCCATTGGGAGACCAAAACATGCCCCTCTGTAATCTCTTTGTAGCAATGGGTGTTACCCATTCTGCTACTTGTACCCTGATTCCACATTCTCATGACTTTGGTCAGGAGTCTAAAATGCAGCACCATATATCAGAGGCGTTTTGTAATCTGAATATATTGGGGTATATTTTCTGCCTCGGGCACAAAGCTGAAGTGTGCAAAAACATCACCCAACATCGCGGGTCTGTTTTGGAAAAAGTTTCTTGCGCGCCCCCCCGTCCAAGATTCCACTCATACTCATTTGCGTATTGCCCCAATGCAAAATCTGGCATTATCCAGCCCCCCGTCAGTAACATTAACACCGGAAACGAGTTAGATTTCACTCATTATAATTTATTCCAAACTTGAAAGTCTATTTTTACAATACATACTTGCACACAGACAGATACAATCACACGTATATTGTGTGACTCAGGGCTCTCAAGTCTAATTCCGTGCGTGACCTCACTGTCTCCTGTGAACTGTGAAAGTCTGTTAATTACCTCTGAACAGTCTGATAAAAATTACATTAAACTATGTAAATGCTTTCTTATAATTCTCAATTTTTCCGCGTCCTCGATTTTTAATCACCCCGTCAATTGGCTGTCAGCTGCCTAAGCTCTGAACTCTGGAATTCCCTCTCTAAACCTCTCCACCTATCTCTCCCTCATTAAGACAGTCCTCAACAACCTTGTTAAGCGGGCTTCTGGTCAACTGAACTAATGCCACCTTGTGTGGTCCAGTGCCAAATGTTATCCAATAACTCAGGGTTGTGAACGTAGCCCAGTCCATCACGCAAACCAGCCTCCCATCCATTGAATAACGTCCACACTTCCCGCTGCCTCGGAAAAGCAGCCAGCATAATCAAGGACCTCGCGCACCCCGGACACACTCTCTTCCACCTTTTTCCGTCGGGAAAAAGATACAAACGTCTGAGGTCTGGTAACAGCCAAGTCAAGAACAGCTTCTTCCCTGCTGCCATCAGACTTTTGAATGGACCGACCTTATATTAAGTTGACCTTTCTCTTCCCCCTCTCTATGACTGTAATGCTACATTCTGCACCCTATCCTTTCCTTCTCCCCTGTGTACTCTAGGAACGTTATGCTTTGTCTGTATAGCGCGCAAGAAACAATACTTTTCACTACATCCCAATACATGCAATAATAATAAATCAAATCAACTGTGAAGCACGTCCTTAGGACATCTTACTATTTTAGAGTCACAACACAATGCATATGTTTTTGATGTAAGGCCATAAGACATAGGAGCAGAATTAGGCCATTCGGCCCATCGAGTCTGCTCCGCCATTCAATCATGGCTGATATTTTTCTCATCCTCATTCTCCTGTCTTTTCCCCATAATCCCTCATCCCCTTATTAATCAAGAACCTATCTATCTCTGTCTTAAAGATATACAATGACCTGGCCTCCACAGCCTTCTGCGGCAAAGAGTTCCATAGATTCACCACTCCTCATCTCTGTTTTAAAGGATTGTCCCTTTAGTCTGAGGTTGTGCCTCTGGTTCTAGTTTTTCCTACTAGTGGAAGCATCCTCTTCACATCCACTCTATCCAGGCCTCGCAGTATCCTGTAAGTTTCAATAAGATCCTCTTTCATCCTTCTAAACTCCGAGTACAGACCCAGAGTCCTCAACCATTCCTCATACGACAAGCTCTTCATTCCAGGGATCATTCTTATGAACATCCTCTGGACCCATTTCAAGGTCAGCACATCCTTCCTTAGATACTGGGCCCAAAACTGCTCACAAAACTCCAAATGGGGTCTCACCAGGGCCTCATACAGCCTCAGAAGTACATCCCTGCTCCTGTATTCTAGCCCTCTCGACATGAATGCTAACACTGCATTTGCCTTTCTAACTGCCAACCAAACCTGCATGTTAAGAGAATCTTGAACAAGGACTCCCAAGTTCCTTTGTGCTTCTGATTTCCTACGCATTTTCCCATTTAGAAAATAGTCTATGCCTCCATTCCTCCTTCCAAAGTGCATAACCTCACACTTTTTCACATTGTATTCCATCTGCCACTTCTTTGCCAAATGTGGATGTGCAGTTAAAAAAAAACTTTTTTAGTGTTGACATCCATTTACTCCACACCCAATATAAAATATGTTCCTGAGATACAAAAAATCGTTGAAAAAAATGAATAGATCCTATGATAATAACAACAGGTTAATTATTTCTTTCAATTACAGAATTCCAATAGCCATGCAAATAATTATGGGCTTCTGGAGTGGAATTGTTTGTGACAGAAAGCACTTGAAATATTAATTCTCAAAACTGCTGCGTGATATGATTTCATAGGTAATTAAATGTCAGGACGATTCGCTGTGTGGAATGGCTGTTAATGCTCTCTTCTGGAAAAATATATATATCATATATAAAGCATACACACAAGAAATGTAACATAGGGGATTGCAAAGTATTACTGAGCTTCGCAATGTAATCAGTGCTGTGGCTTCCTTTCTCGGTAACATCATCCAAACTTCTGTTGCCTTTATAAGATTGAATAATGTTACAGCCAGTCAGAGACTCGGTTGTATCACACCCACCTCTGAATCAGTATGTCATGAGTTCAATATCTGTGGCAAGATGTTGTTTTTGGTCTGGTGGGTCTCATGACGAGGTTCCCGGTCTTGCACAGTTTAACAGGAAGTGTGTGTTAACTACTTGTAACTACACACAGTGTCGGGTTTAAGCTCGGAGCTGTCTCCATGCTTACCTCTACACACGTCTCATCCAGTACAAGACTGGCCTATAGATTCGGGTCACATGCTCCTTTACATCACACGGTGGGCAGTACTGTACCCAGTCCCAAGTTAACCCATTTTATGCCAGACCCTTATACTACAGTTTCCACTCCAGAAACTAGAGCACAAAAACCTAGATTGACATTCAAGTGCACTGCCGAGGAACTGCAGCACTGGAAGAGGTGCCAGGCTTCAGATGAGACATCAAACTAAGGCCCAGTTTGCCTCTCAAGTTGACATAAAAGGTCCTGGTGTACTATTTCAAAGAAAAGCTGGGGAGTTCTTCCAGGTGGCCTGGCCAATATTTTTCGTTCAACCAACATCTGGTTATTATCACATTGACATTTGTGGGACTTTACAGTGTGTAAACCGGGTGCCATATTTCCTTTATTAAGTCAGTGCCCACATTTCAAAGTACTTCATTGGTTGTAAAGCACTTTGGGTGGGATGTCCTGCAATTGTGAGGCACCATATAAAGACAAGTCCTTTTTAAAAATTGCAAATAGTTTATTAGACATTCCCGAAATGTTGTGGCTACGAAAGCAAAATCACTGGGCCCTAATCAGTCACAGAAATCACACAGATCCAGGTCAGGCTAAAAGCAATATTCTCTCACCAACCCAGATTCAACCAAAAATAGCAACATCCCTCCTGGAAACCGAAAGTTTGGTTTGGCCTGAATTTTTCAGGAAGCGGTGTCTCGCTTCCCACCATCTGAAGAGTTCTCACCAGCATAGAATAGCCCGCATCCATTTCATGCTCCAATGAGCATTAAGAGGCTGCCAAGATGGGACTTCCAATCCTCATTTAGTGCCCGGCAGCTCTCTCGTCCCTGTAGTAACAGGGTCGAAGAGGAAGTTCAGGAAGACATCAGAGCCCAAGTCTGGGCGCTGGAGGTCTAGTGGCACGGTGGCACAGTGGTTAGCACTGCTGCCTCACTGCGCCAGGGACCCAGGTTCGATTCCCGGCTTGGGTCACTGTCTGTGTGGAGGCTGCACGTTCTCCCCGTGTCTGCGTGGGTTTCCTCCGGGTGCTCCGGTTTCCTTCCACAGTCCAAAAGATGTGCTGGTTAGGCGCATTGGCCGTGCTAAATTCTCCCCCAGTGTACCCGAACAGGCGCCGAAGTGTGGGGATTTTTATAGTAACTACTTTGCAGTGTTAATGTAAGCCTACTTGTGACACTAATCATTTAACTTAAACAGGCAAATTCAACAGGTCACAGACTGGGGATGATAGGAAAGCAGGAGCGGGAGCGGGAGTGGGGGGGTGGTGGGGAGGCAATCAGAGTCTTGAAGGAGAGGATGGTGGAGGATAGAGTGGTCCAGGGGGCACCGGACCTTAAGGGGGGGGAACATGCCCAACTTCAGAAAGGGGTTTCTGATGGAGACGTCATCCACTTCCCGCCCCAAGATACAATAATGCTATTGATTTGTGGGCTTCCCTGGGGGTGTTCAATCCTCCCACCAGCCTGCAAATTGAGGCTGGGTGGGAAACGGCCAACTGGCCAATACTTGGCTGCTTAAGAGTCGTACTTGGGGCAAAGGTGAGCTTCCTTTGTGAGGCCTTGACCACCCCAGTGCAAAATCGCTGTGTGGTCAGGGTAGGCGGGAACTCCATCCTTTCAATATCCACCCACCCCCTCCCCACACCTGACTAAAAACCCACCGGTGAGGGAGCGTGAAGTTCTGACCTTTGAGATGTTAGCGACTTTTCAGGGTACACGTCATTAAAAAGTAGACAATTACTTCAATGCAGTCAATCTCAGATTTCAAGTGATGGTCAGAAACTCTGCTACGGGCATATTGCTTAAGACAGCACTGAAGAAATTAACTTTCTAACTCATTCCAAGGTAAATACTGTTCCGTACATAAACAATTTGATTAGATTCACTTCACAGGCGGCACAGTGGCAAGCACTGCTGCTTCACAGTGCCAGGGTTCAATTCCGGCCTTGGGTGACTGTGTGGAGTTTGCATGTTCTCCTCATGTCTGCATGGGTTTCCTCCCCTGGGTGCTCCAAAGATGTGTGGGTTAGGTGGATTGGCCATGCTAAATTGACCCTAGTGTCAGGGAGATTAGCAGGGTAAATATGTGGGGTTACGGGAATAGGGCCTGGGGTGGGATTGTGGTCAGTGCAAACTCGATGGGCCGAATGGCCTCCTTCTGTACTGTAGGGATTCTATGCTTCTATGAATACAATTATTTATCAGCTGCTATTACTCTGTCTAAGCTGAACTTATTTGAACAAAACCTCCAAATATTACTACGTACGCCTCTTGCGGTGACACTGCAGTAAAATATTGTGTGGGTGGCTCCTTTGCAAATAGGAGGGTGGGACATGGTGAATTGAGGAAGGGCCTAAGTGTTAATCTGGGGTCCCCTGATTCTTAGAAACTGTCGACGGATAGAAAAAACTAACAGTCAATTCTGGTAACTTAATTTTACCCAATAAAGAATGAAAAGCACTTCCCTTTGACATTTCTTCGCATTCAGTTAATGATTACACTCACAAATCTTACGCTGTAAGTGCCATCTGGGGCGCAAGGAAGGGCAGCAATTGTCAGTTCACAACCTGTGCTCCTTGGAAAAGAAGAAAAATTCCTCCGGTCCTTGTCCCCCGACATTCTCTGCTCTGTGATATCCGTGACATAGGCACATTCCTGTTTCATGTGTTTCAATGGAGTTCCTGTATTTTATTTTACTTATTAGTCACAAGTCGGCTTACATTAACACTGCAATGAAGTTACTGTGAAAACCCCCTAGTCGCCACACTCCTGCCCCTGTTCGGGTACACTGAGGAAGAATTTAGCATGGCCAATCCACCTGACCAGCACGTCTTTCGCACTGTGGGAGGAAACCGGAGCACCCGGAGGAAACCCAAGCAGATATGGGAGAACGTGCAGACTCCGCACCAACGGTGACCCAAGCCGGGAATTGAACCCGGGTCCCTGGCGCAGTGAGGCAGCAGTGCTAACCGCTGTGCCACCATACTGCCCTCCACCGTACCGACCTTTACCAAGTGGCCATTCTTCCCTTGTGAGCCTATGTCAACTAGCCCTTTGATTAGAAGGGCTGGGTGTGGAATGGGGGAATCAGAGCAGAGCCCAATTCTATCCTTGTGCAATAGCCACAACCAGTAGGGGACATTTCATCACTGGAACCCACCCCAGCCATTGGATAAATTCCGGACCAAAATCCTTTTATTACCATGTCATGACGTCTTGGTTAAGCTACACTGCATTCCCCACCTCCCCACAACCCCCCAACCCTTACCAACACCAACAGTGAATGCTGATGAAGTCATCTGGGAAAAGACTAAGAGGAGCTACTCAATCGAGGAGCTGAGGGAGTGGAACTGCCACTAGAGGATTAGATCAAAATATTTCAATGATTGAGTCATTTCAAAAGTAACTCATTAATTCTTTGCACCCTGATGGCATCAATGACTTACCTGAGCTAGTTCACATAGGTTATCGGCACTCAATGATAGAACAGTTATGAAAATCAAACGACCGCGTAAACCGTTTTGCTGGTGGCGATAAGAATTCACACCATCCCCGTTCCCCAACAAAATGCTCTGCAATTTCAATTGGTGTGAATCTGTCAAATCACGTTCTTTTATGAATATAACTTCCAAACGCAGAACAAAAACATGACTCAACAAAGCTATGACTCTCACCAATTTTTACAGGTGCGCCATAGAAAGCATCTTAGCTGGATGTATCACAGCTTGCTATGGCTCCTGCTCTGCCCAAGACCGCAAGAAACTACAAAGGGTTGTGAATGTAGCCCAGTCCATCACGCAAACCAGCCTCCCATCCAATGACTCCATCTACACTTCCTGCTGTCTCGGGAAAGCAGCCAGCATTATCAAGAGCCTTACACACTCTGGACACACTCTCTTCCATCTTCTTTCGTCGGGAAAAAGATACAATAGTCTGAAAACATGTACCAACCGACTCAAGAACAGCTTCTTCCAAGCTGCCATCACACTTTTGAATGGACCTACCATACATTAAATCGATCTTTCTCTACATCCTAGCTATGACTGTAACACGACATTCCGCACTCTCTCCTTTGCTTCTCCCCTATGTACTCTATGAATGGTACGCTTTGTCTGTATAGTGCGCAAGAAATAATACTTTTCACTGTATCCCAATACATGTGACAACAATAAATCAAATCAAATCAACATTCGAACAAGGAATAGGCAAGCATTTGTTATTTGAATACTTGTACGGGACTGGATCAATCATTTTCCCTGCCCTTTCGTGGCTCCCACAAATCCAAAAGGATGTGAAAGAATATACTAATCTGACTATCTCTATCCCTCAACCAGTACAGTTTATCTGATTATTAATATCACTGCTGTTTATGGAACCATGAAAATATAGATTGGGTGCTGTGTTTGCCTACACAAAGTAACGACATTTTAAAAATACTTCATTGACTGTGAAGTGCTTTGGGACTTCCTGAGGACATGGAAGGCACGACAGAATTGCAAGTCAGCCTTGAATGTGTCAATTGAGTCCACCATCGCTGCTGTAGATGGCAATCTGTTCCATATGTTAATCCGAAGAGTTGCTTCTTAAAAATATCCAAGCTGTGAATGTATGACTTACTTCATGTTTTCGTTAATAAGATCAGGTTTAGTACCAAGAAGATTCTGCTCCAACTTTCACTTGTCATATCTGCTGTGCTATGACTCACGCACAAACTATCAACAGGGATGATTTTCTCACTGTGAAAACAGCTTTGCAACTTGGGTTGCTAGACTTCAAACTTACTGCATTGCAGAAAGGTTAACGGAAATTGGACCTGGGCTCGTCGTCCTCTGGGTTTCAAGCACAAGAAGAATCTTTATACTTCTGGTTAAAAACTTCATCCAGTTCGAGAAATTCTGATGGGTGGTTCGGAAGCAATTGTAAATGCTTATACGAACATTGCCAACATTGCCTGAGACTTGAGCAATTGTTTGCACTTGGTCAACATTTACGGATTCTTTTATATCTCCTACCTGTCACGCTCTTCTTTCATTCTCTCCAGCTCCTCCTCATTCAGGCCATCACTCTTTTGTTTAGACTTTTGTTCCTTCCCTTTCTCCTCCTTCTTTTTACCAAATCTGTTAAAAAAAAAGTAATGATACCCATTTAAAACAAAAATACCATAACAAATAAACAATCACCTCGGAAGAGGCGATGGCCTAGTGGTATTATCGCTAGACTATTAATCCAGAAACTCAGCTAATGTTCTGGGGACCCGGGTTTGAATCCCGCCGCGGCAGATGGTGGAATTTGAACTCAATAAAAAATATCTGGAATTAAGAATCTACTGATGACCATGAAAATGCCCCATTTGGTTAATTAATGTCCTTTAGGGAAGGAAATCTGCCATCCTAGCTTGGTCTGGCCTATATGAGACTCCAGAGCCTCAGCAATGTGGTTGACACTCAACTGCCCTCTGAAATGGCCTAGCAAGCTGCTCAGTTCAAGGGCGACTAGGGATGGGCGATGCTCATGTCCCACGAATGAATTTTAAAAGAAATCTCATTAAAACACCCCAATTCCCGACAATCGGTTTAATCACAATCCCTGGGTTTGAACAGCGAAATTCACAGGTTATCAAGGTGGACAGGGAGACACTAAATTGGACTAGAACCACCCAGCCCTCTGAACAAAGGACCTGTCACTCACAGAGTGAGATGCCTAGTATTCCCCTGCATGGGGGAGGCGATGGCCTAGTGGTATTATCACTAGACTATTCATCCAGAAACTCAGCTGGTGTTCCGGAGACCCAGGTTCGAATCCGCCATGGTAAATAGTGGAATTTGAATTCAATAAAAAATAATCTGGAATTAAGAATCTACCGATGACTATGAAACTGTTGTCGATTGTTGGAAAAACCCTCTGGTTCACTGACGTCCTTTAGGGAAGGAAATCTGCCGTCCTTACCCGGTCTGGCCTACATGTGACTCTAGAGCCACAGCAATGCGGTTGACTCTCAACTGTCCTTTGAAACTTCACAAGCCACTCAGTTCAAGGAAACTAGGGATGGGCAATAAATTCTGGCCAGCCAGCACTGCCTACGTCCCACGAATGAATAGAACTATTGAAAATGGTCACTATTATCAAAACCCCTAGATTTTTAGCGTTTCAACTTGTCCACCCCAATTTTGCTCCCCCTCCTAAAGTTGTCTCATCAGATTGAGATATAGATCCATAGGTATTGGTATTCTCCTGGTATGTCACATGCATGAGTTGGGCAATGTGTGTCAGCAGGCTGCTGGGCTGCAGGAGCATTGTAGTAAAGTTTGACTTATCCCTACCTTGCATACAAAAGTGTGCGCTTCCAAGAAAGGTTGTTGGACTGCAATCAGGGGCAGGAATTTCTTTCCTTACCCCAAGAAGCACTGCAGCATGTTCCTATATCCCTACCACTGCACCCTTGACTGAAATCAGCTAACTTGGGACAGGCCAGTAATCAAACCTGTGTCTTCCTGATCATTAAGCATAAATAAGTCACTTCCTCCAATCTGTGCTCTCACACATGCCGAGAAAGCATCTGAACCCATGCATTCCCTAAGGTTTAAGTTTAAAGTTAATTTATTAGTGTCACAAGCAGGCTTACATTAACACTGAACAAACAAAGAAAATTACAGCACAGGAAGAGGCCCTTCGGCCCTCCAGGCCTGCACCGACCATGCTGCCCAACTTAACTAAAACCCCCTACCCTTCCGGGGACCATATCCCTCTATTCCCACCCTATTCATGTACTTGTCAAGACGCCCCTTAAAAGTCACTACCGTATCCGCTTCCACTACCTCGCCCGGCAACGGGTTCCAGGCACCCACTACTCTCTGTGTAAAAAATCTGCCTCGTACATCTCCTTTCAACCTTGCCCCTCGCATCTTTAACCTATGCCTCCTAGTAATTGACTCTTCCACCCTGGGAAAAAGCTTCTGACTATCCACTCTGTCCATGCCTCTCATAATCTTGTAGACTTCTATCAGGTCTCCCCTCAACCTCCATCGCTCCAGCGAGAACAAACCAAGTTTCTCCAATCGCTCCTCATAGCTAATGCCCTCCATGCCAGGCAACATCCCTGGTAAATCTTTTCTGTGCCCTCTCCAAAGCCTCTGGTAGTGCGGCGACCAGAATTGAACACTATATTCCAAGTGCGGCCTAACTAAGGTTCTATAAAGCTGCAACATGACTTGCCAATTTTTAAACTCAATGCCCCGGCCGATGAAGGCAAACATGCCGTATGCCTTCTTGACTACCTTCTCCACCTGCATTGCCACTTTCAGTGACCTGTGTACCTGTACACCCAGATCCCTTTGCCTATCAATACTCTTAAGGGTTCTGCCATTTACAGTATATTTCCTATCTGTATTAGACCTTCCAAAATGCATTACCTCACATTTGTCCGGATTAAACTCCATCTGCCATCTCTCCGCCCAAGTCTCCAACTGATCTATATCCTACTGTATCCTCTGATAGTCCTCATCACTATCCGCAAATCCACCAACCTTTGTGTCGTCCGCAAACTTACTAATCAATCCAGTTACATTTTCCTCCAAATCATTTATATATATTACAAACACTGCAATGAAGTTGCACTCCGGTGCCTGATCGGGTACACTGAGGGAGAATTTTGCATGGCCAATACACCTGACCAGTACGCCTTTTGTACTGTGGGAGGAAACCAGAGCACCTGAAGGAAACCCACGCAGACACGGGGAGAACATGCAGACTTCGTACAGACAGTGACCGAAGCTGGGAATCGAACTCGGGTCCTTGGCACTGTGAGGCAGCAGTGCTAACCACTGTGCCGCAAAGGGATTGAATCATAGAATCCTACAGTGCAGAAAGGAGGCCATTTGGCCCATCGAGTCTCCACTAACCACAATCCCACCCAGACCCTATCCCCACACCCCATGCATTTACCCTAGCTAGTCCCTCTAACACGAAGGAGCAATTTAGCATGGCCAAACCACCTAACCTGCACATCTTTGGACTGTGGGAGGAAACTGGAGCACCCGGAGAAAACCCACACAGACACGGGGAGAACGTGGAAACTCTACTTAAACATGACCCGAGGTCGGAAGGGTCCCTGGTGCTGTGAGGCAGCAGTGCTAACCACTGTGCCACCGTCCCACCCCACCCTATCAACTCTTGATTTTTTTTATTGAATTCAAATTTCACCATCTACGTTGTGGTGAGGGGGGGGTGGATTTGGACCTGACCTCCTGGATTACTAATCCAGTGACAATACCACTACACCATTTAAACAAGGCTTATCTTCTGCTCATTGTGCACCAGTTAGCTTCCTAGCCCTGGACTGCTGAAGCCAATTATAAAATTGCCAACGTCACTCCTAACTGAGACCAACTAACCCAGCACTGACCTGGAAATTATCTCGGAAAAACTCCTGTTCTACAGCCTGCATCATAACCACACATTGTATTAACCCTGTGAACCCAACAGTGTTCCGGTTCATTAATTATTTGACCTTGGGAGAGCTTTGTGGTTAAGGCTATGATATGTTTCTGATACCAATTCTAGTTGAGGATTATTAAAGATTAGCATGCAGGTTGTGGAATCCTTACCATCACCATGACAAATTGAGGACCGCTGGGACATTGAGTAGGTTAGTATATTAAAGAACCTTCCCGAACTTTAATGAACCAGCCATCGAAATGGGTACCGTTGACAATCTGCGATCACACCTAGATCATTTCCGACACGGAATTTCCAACAAGAGGCTTCAGACATTGGGTGCTAAGAGAGATTTATTTCAGCATACAGCCTGGGAATCATCTATCGGGCCAGTTACATACTGAACCCTGGAATAGAAGAGGTTCGGAATTCAGTGTCCACATTTCTACCCAGGCTTGAATTTATATATTGGCTTTAATGAAAAAGAAAGCCCCAAAACTATTTCACAGGGGAACTATCAGAAAAGATCCCGAACGATAATGAGCAACTCGTCCTTGGACTCACTTTAAGTTTGGTGCAACTGTTAGTATGATCCAACCAACAGCATAAACCTTTTAAAAATTCACTTGTGGGACATGGGTGTCGCTGGCTGGCCAGCATTTATTGCCCATCCCTAGTTGCCCGAGGATAGTTGAGAGTCAACCACATTGCTGTGGCTCTGGAGTCACAGGTGGGCCAGACCAGGAAAGGACGGCAGATTTCCTTCCCTAAAGAACATTAGTGAATCAGATGTTTTTTCCGACAATCGACAATGGTTTTGTGGTCATCAGTAGATTTTAATTCCAGATGTTTTTTTATTGAATTCAAATTCCACCATCTGCTGGGATTCTGCCATCGTGGTGGGATTCGAACCCGGGTCCCCAGAACATTATCTGAGTTTCTGGATTAATAGCCTAGCGTTAATACCACTAGGCTATCGCCTCCCCACTGACCACCGTACATGAGCCATGCGCTGCTATCGATATGTTACTCTCAGTATTCCTGCGCTGAATACTAACAGAATTACCCACCTCAGCAATGATGTGGATTAGGTAAAAGGCAAACTTACAGTTATGTGTAAAATGAACATCACCTTTCATGTGACGTTTTGACAAACATGGAACACAGTTGGAAGTGTCAGTGGATGGCTGACTTGCAGTACAGATCTGAAGGACTAACAATGTTAACAGCCCGATTGGCTAATTGAATACGGTGCATATGCTGCAGCAGATGATGCCTCGCAGCCCAGAATCTCACGGCTTCACGCTGTCACTGTACAAGCTATGTTGGGCATTAATAAAATTCATTTTGAGGGATCGTCCAATGCCCGTGCAACTTTCAGTCAGACACGGGCAGCCAAAACCTTCCTGGCCATTTCATAATGTTTATAAACACAGCAATGCCCATTGATGGGATGGATGACAACAATGGCATCAACACTTGTGATTGTCCCGAGGTTTCTCTTTTGTCACATATATGTTTCCGATGCTCTAGCAATCAGAGGCACCTCCCTGCAAATGGAGAAATTCGAATCCTATCACAAGAGTGAGGACAGTGTCAGATTGATTGAGGACAATGTCAGATTCCCCCCCACCCCCCCAACAAATATTCATGTAGTCATACAGCACAGGAAGCCATTTGCCCCATTATGCCTGCTCTGGTTCTTTGGACGGGCTACCCAGTTAGTCCAAAGTCCACCGCTGCTTTCCTCCAGTTCTGCATTCATTTCCTATTCAACTATATATCCAGTTCCCTTTTGAAAGCTAAAACTGAATCAGATTGGGGGGGGGCGCAGAGGTGGCGATTAATTCAGTCGGCTTGAGGGTTGGTTTGTGATGCGGAGCCATGCCAACAGCATGGGTTCAATTCCCATATCGGGTGAGGTTATTCATGAAGACCCCCAAATGTAAGGGATTAAGCTACAAAAAGACCCTAAGGTCCAGTGTTTCAAAGACATACCACACATATTCATGTGATATATGCATTCAAAAATCTAATTCCTCAAATGGACCAAGAAAACACAACCCTTTCAAATAAACCGTATTTCAGACAGCACGTTCCAGATCAGTGATGGGCAACCTAGGCCAGTGAGTGGGCCGCATGAGTGGCCCCTCCTTTATCTCAGTGGGCCGCAAGATCGAAATCGGGCTTGTTGACTAACTGTGACTCTTGAATGAGATTGAATACATTTAATACACGCCAAATATTCCATAATAAGTTACAGAAAATACTTAATTATTCATATATTAATAGAACTATCGTCAACTTCAAGTGGTAAAAACAAAATAAATATTTGTGTATTGGACACAGTGGGGTGCACAGCTCTCAGAGTCAATACTTTGAGTAATCAGCGTGCATCTCACATCACTTGCCCTTGCTTTACTTACATATCACTTCAGTCACACTGGTAGGAAGAAAGTTATGTGGATGGAAAACAGCAGAATGTGGCAACTCTACGCGCGGGCAACAGACAACAAAATGTCTCGTGGGGCCGCACTCGGAAGTCTGATGGGCCACATGTGGCCCCCGGGCCGCAGGTTGCCCACCGCTCTTCCAGATCATTGCAATTTGCCACAGAAAAAAAAAAAGATCTCATTTCGTCCCTTTGCTCCCTTTGCAGGCCACATTAACTCTGAGTCCTCCGGTCGCTGAGCTCCTCAGATGAGTGGGAAAGAGTTTCATAATTCTGATCACCTCTCTGAAATCACCTCCCTCCCACTTCTCCAAAATCCCGGCTCATTCCCACAGCACTGTCTCTCTCAGATTGATCAATCAGTCTAGTAAGTGCAATATGGTGTTTGAACGCACAGCATCGGTACTGGAAACAGAACACCAACATAGAATCCCGACAGTGCAGAAGGAGGCCATTCAGTCCATCGAGCCCTCACCAACAACAACCCAATCCAGGCCCTATCCCTGTAACCTTGTGTATTTATCCTGCTAATCCCCCTGACACTAAGGGAATTTAGCATGGCCAGTCCACCCAACCCCGCACATCTTCGGACTGTGGGAGGAAACCGGAGCACCCGGAGGAAACCCACGCAGACGCGGGGGGGGGGGACGTGCAGACTCCGCACAGACAGTGACCCGAGGCCGGAATTGAACCTGGCTCCCAGGCACCGTGAAGCAGCAGTGCTAACCACTCTGCCACCGTGCCGCCCCCAAGTTAAGCATGAGGCCGAAAAGTGATGTTTTATTGCTTACCTAACCTGCTTTAAACAAATGAGCAACCTCAGAGCAACAATAAAAAAGCCAGGTTGCTGGCAGGGCGTTACACCATCTCGAACAGTGTTTCATTTTCCATCACTCCACTAGAACAGGACATACTCTGTACAAAGAAAACACACACACGCACGTGTACGTGATGGAGTATTTATACTTTTGTCACAGTGCAAATACATCA
Source organism: Mustelus asterias (assembly GCF_964213995.1). NCBI lineage: Eukaryota > Metazoa > Chordata > Chondrichthyes > Carcharhiniformes > Triakidae > Mustelus > Mustelus asterias. The sequence continues at coordinate 96,955,999 of NC_135814.1, forward strand.
CACTTTCCCATCTGCTTCCATCAACAAATTCTTCATCAGATCTGAATAATTATTGAAGCTGAATTAATTGCACAAGTGGAGAATGCACGTGTTACGTTTTAGAAGTTTTAAAAAGGAACTGGCATTTCTCGGTGGCGAGTGAAATTATTACCCACTTCCAATTTCTTTGTAAACGATCCCACCTAAATATGCAAACTGAAAACCTATTCGCACAATTTCATAGAATCACCGACAAAGCAGAAGGAGACCATTCAGCCCATCGTGTCTGCACCGACAACAATCCCACCCAGGCCATTTCCCCACATATTTACCCTGCTAGATACCCTGACACTAAGGGGCAATTTAACATGGCCAATCCACCCAACCTGCACATATTTGGGACGTGTGGGAGGAAACCCACGCAGGCGGGGGGGGGGGGGGGAACGTGCAAACTCCACACAGACAGTGACCCAAGGCCGGAATTGAACCCGGGTCCCTGGCGCTGTGAGGCAGCAGTGCTAACCACTGTGCCACCGTCCCGCCCCAAACACGAGCTACAAAATAAAAGGAACTACAAAAGGTCGTGAATGTAGCCCAATCCATCACGTGAACCAGCCTCCCATTCATTGACTCTGTCTACACTTCCCGCTGCCTCGGCAAAGCAGCCAGCATAATTAAGGACCCCACGCACCCCGGATATTCTCTCTTCCACCTTCTTCCGTCGGGAAAAAGATACAAAAGTCGGAGGTCACGTACCAACCGACACAAGAGCAGCTTCTTCCCTGCTGCTGTCAGACTTTTGAATGGGCTTACCTTGCATTAAGTTGATCTTTCTCTACACCCTTGCCAAGACTGTAACACTACATTCTGCACTCTCTCATTTCCTTCTCTATGAATGGTATGTTTTGTCTGCATAGCACGCAAGAAACAATGCTTTTCACTGTATGTTAATACAGGTAAGAGTTTTAACAACACCAGGTTAAAGTCCAACAGGTTTATTTGGTAGAAAATGCCATTAGCTTTCGGAGCCCTGCTCCTTTGTCAGATGGAGTGAATATCTCCACTCCAGATGGATATCTCCAGATGGAGATATCCCACTCCACTCCATCTGACGAAGGAGCAGGAGTCCGAAAGCTAATGGCATTTGTTACGAAATAAACCTGTTGGACTTTAATCTGGTGTTGTTAAAACTCTTACTGTGTTTACCCCAGTCCAACGCCGGGTTCTCCACATCATGTTAATACATGTGACAATAATAAATCAAATCAAATCAAATCAAACGAGCGGCCAAAAAGTGTAATTTTCACATTAAGAGGTGCTGCATGGAGCATGCTCTGCGGCATTATAATGGTGTTTACACATCAGTGAAAATAGAATATTGATAACATTGCTTTTCAAGTAGTGTTCCAAATTGTAAAATCTAATTGAACGGCGTATGAAAAGTGACTAACGGTGGATCTCACAGCTACGACCAACACGGTGGGCAGCATGGTGGCACAGTGGTTAGCCTCACAGCTCCAGGGACCCGGGTTCGATTCCCGGCTCGGGTCGCTGTCTGTGTGGAGTTTGCACGTTCTCCCCGTGTCTGCGTGGGTTTCCTCCGGGTGCTCCGGTTTTGTCCCACAGTCCAAAGATGTGCGGGTTAGGTTGGTTGGCCATGCTAAATTGCCCCTTGGTGTCAGGGGGACTAGTTAAGGTTATGGGTATAGGGCCTGCGTGGGATTGTGGTCGGTGCAGTCTCGATAGGCCAAATGGCCTCCTTCTGCACTGTAGGATTCTATGAACACTCCCCTGAGTTTTTATTTTGGAGCGCAGGCACGGGTCCTTTTTAATTTTTTTGTTGCACGGCTACACACAGGCAGCAATCTCTGCAGAAACTTCCCGGTTTCTGTGTAGTTACGCAGGGTACGCGGTGAGGCTTTTCACATCCGATGAGCAACTTTTGTTTCTTGGTCACGAATGTGCAAAAGATTTTGAGGATTTGTGCAGGGATGCGGTGACTTTAGCTGGCGGCAGAATGACGAGGCTTATTTCCCACGATGGTTATTCTTTACTTGCAAATGACGCCACTGCAAAGATTGTGCAACTGACAGACCATGCCACGCTCAAATCAGTGGAATGGAGTTCCCTACGGCAGACAATTCATGGCCCTCACAAGCATTGCTTCAAGTGGGTTAGCTCAGCTTTCGGTAGCTGAACATTTTAATATTTAAGGGCAGTCTTCGCCGAAGACAAGATTACATAAAGAAAGGAACGCAATTGTAGAACCTTACAATGCAGAAAGAGCCTCCTTTGCCCGTCATGCCTGAGCTCTTTGAAAGGGCTAATCAATTAGTCCCATGCCCTTTCCTCATAACCCTGCAACTTAGGTCCCTTTCCAACCATCATTCAAAGAATATTTATTAGTGTCAGAAGTAGGCTGATGTTGACACGGCAATGAAGTTACTGTGAAAATCCCCAAGTCGCCACACTCCAGCGCCTGTTCGGGTACACTGAGGGAGAATTTAGCATGGCCAATTCACCTAACCATCATGTCTTTCACACTGTGGGAGGAAACCGGAGCACCCGGAGGAAACCCATGCGGACACGGGGAGAACACGCAGACTCTGCACAGAAAGTGACCCAAGATGGGAATCGAACCCTTGTCCCTGGCGCTGTGAGGCAGCAGTCTTAACCGCTGTGCCACCGTGCTGCGCAATCCAATTTCCTTTTGAACATTACCAATGGACCTCTGCCAACCAACACCCTGAGATGGACACACATTTGGGCAGTGCTGACACTGTCCTATAGGTCCCCCTCACTTCCTTGCCTGGACTGACCATTCCCCACACCTTGGATTCACTCTTCCATGGCATTTATTTCCCGAGCACACCCTCTGTCCCCCCCTGAATCTGCTCCTCCCAATGTCCCCCGTACCCACTCGACATCTGCAGCCGCAACCCTCCCTCCTCCCAGCCACCTCGCCACTGACTAACCCTTGCCAATTCCAAGCCTCCACGCAAGCTGCCATTCTCCTGCTTCACTTCCTTGTGTCATAGAGCTAAACGTGGAAAACCACTGACCATACAGACAATTGCACAAAGCCAACAGGTCACCTTTAAACAAATGTGAACTGGCCACCACGAGATTCTCTTGCACCGTTGACTTTATCTTGGAGGCAAGATGTAATTAAAAACAATTTTACACTAATGGGTACTCATGGCATTCAAATATATTGCAAGTATGAACTCACCACAAGCTAGTGTGAGGGTCAACCCGTCGCAAACACTGCTGACCTTCTCTCTGCACCTCAACCTGCAGTCAGGAAGTCAAGTTTTCCCATCTGACCTATTCAATTCACTCGCTCACCGTGTTTCCATCTCTTGTGAGCTCCGTAAAAGTCCCCCCATAGAAAAGATATAACACTCCAGCAGAAATTGGAAGAAAATATACACCGCACCCCAATAAGGAATGTAGCTAATATACACGCACATCATTGAAGAATATAGAAAATATACACCTCAACCCCAGGGAACAATGTAAAAAATATACAACGCACCCTATTGAAGAATGCAAAAAATATATACCACGCTCCAGTGGGAAATGGAAAAAATATACGCCGCACCCCAATAAGGAATGCAGAAAATATACACCACACATCATTGAAGAATATAGAAAATACACACCTCAACCCCAGGGAACAATGTAAAAAATATACACTGCACCCCAATAAGGAATGTGGATAATGTACACCGTACACCATTGAAGAATATAGAAAATATACATCGCACCCCAGGGGACAATGTAAAAAATATACACTGCACCCTATTGAAGAAAGCAAAAGGTATCTACCACACTCCAGTGGGAAATGGAAAAAATATACACCGCATCCCAATAAGGAATGTAAAAAATATGCAGTGTATCTACTTTCTTTTGCTAAAAAAGCCATTTTTGACAAGATGAGGCTTGGACTATAAGTGGCTTTAACTATTTCCAAATGTCACTCACCTGGGGAGATAATGCAGCCGTTACAGACACGCTGACAGGAAAGATAAATTTTAGCACTCGAGAACCCTGGGAAAGAACGCAGGGCTAGCAATGCCAAAATTAGCTTAACGTTGCTGTCCCTTGTCAAGGAATCAAGTTTTGCATGACGGTCACCCTTTACAGCGGGAAGGGGGCCGATTCAGCATTCCTAATGCCGAAGGTGCAAGGTGGACATTGCCGCGATTCTACCGTTACCTCCTGGCCACAAGATACCCGTTTTATTTTATTTTTTTGAAAGCCCAGAACGGCTGCGTATCAGCCAGCCTGGAGTTGTAATACGATTAATAAGTGAGCCCGAGCCAGTCCTTTAAGCAGCAGAAGTTCAGATTAATTTGGGCATTAATGAATGACAAGCCCCACATAAAAGACACAGGAGGAAAGCTTTCCATCTTGGCAGTAATTAATGAGAGCTGGGTGTTATTTTAGCGATAGGGGTTTTAAAGGTTGGGGATTGTGCAGTCCCAAAACAATGAGACAGTAGTGCACTGGTTGACTTAAGGAATGGAAGTACGTGCCAGTGAAAAGTAGATGACAAGCAAAGGCAGCATTTGAATTCAGAACTCACAACGCAGGCAAAACTCAGCAGACTCACCTACTTTCCTGGTAAAGGGAGGAAATAAATACTTGCGCTTCCAGAGCACTTCTGGCAGCCCCAGAACATCTCAAAGTCCCTTGCAGCAACTGTTGTCTTTATTGTATTGTGGACACTGTTGTAATACTGCAAACACGGCAGCTAATTTACACGCAGGAAGGATCCACAAACAACAATGTGATAATGAGACAATCTTTACGGTGATTTTGTTTGAGGGACGAATGTGCCCCAGGACCTCAGGTAGAACTCTGCTTTCTGGGGTGGCAGGTCTGTCATATGAGGAGAGAGACTAAGTCAATTAGGATTATCGTCACTGGAGTTTAGAAGATTGAGAGGGGATCTCATAGAAACGTATAAAATTCTAACAGGATTAGACTGGGTCGATTCAGAAAGAATGTTCCCGTTGGTGAGAGAGGGGTTGGGGAGGGGATGGGGGTCTAGAACTAGGGGTCATAGTTTGAAGATAAGAGGTAAACCTTTTAGGACTGAGGTGAGGAGGAATTTCCTCACCCAGAGAGTGGTGAATGTATGGAATTCACTACCACAGAAAGCAGTTGAAGCCAAAACATTGTGTGATTTCAAGAAGGAATTAGATGTAGCTCTTGGGGCTAAAGGGATCAAGGGATATGGGGGGTAGGTGGGATCAGGATATTGAATCTGATGAATGGTGAAGCAGGCTCGAAGGGCTGAATGGCCGACTCCTGCTTCTAGTTTCTATGTTTTCTATTGAATAGTGCCAGGGGTTCTTTAATATCCACCCAAGAGAGGAGATTGGGCATTGGTTTAATATGTCATCCAAACAACACCTCCGATAATAAAGCACTCCCTCAGTACTGCATTGAAGTGTCAGCATGGACTATGTGCTCAAGCCATCAGGGTGAGACTTGAATCTACAATACCTGACTCAAGAGTGCTACCACCAAGCCATGGTTTCAGATCTACTGAGCGACAGAATTTGGTTCAATGCTCGTCTGATTCACCAACTACTTGCTCAGCAGTGCAGGATAATGCACTGTGAACCAACTTTTACTCTGTGATGCCTGATAGGACAGAGCAAAGGAGGTTTTATTGTGCATCTAACCTGTGGTGTATCTGTCTGGAAGTGCTAGGTGTGGAAGTGTTAAGCAAGTCAGAGAGTGACAATTCCTGATAGTTTTGTATGATGAGAACTTTACCCACACAGGAAGTGCCGAACCTTTGTTTTGATACGTCTCGAGATAGTCCTCTTTAGTATGGGGGAGGATCAATTGCGTGAAATGTTTGGATTGGGAGACATGCTATATTTGAAAAAGCCCACCAACGCTCCTACTTTCTCAGGAGGCTAAGGAAGTTCGGCATGTCCACTACAACTCTCACCAATTTTTGCAGATGCACCATAGAAAGCATTCTTTCCGGATGTATCACAGTTTGGTATGGCTCCTGCTCTGATCAAGACCGCAAGAAACTACAAAAGGTCGTGAGCAAAGCCCAGTCCATCACTCAAACCAGCCTCCCATCCATTGACTCTGTCTACACTTCCTACTGCCTTGGAAAAACAGCCAGCATAATCAAGGACCCCATGTACCCCGGACATTTTCTCTTCTACCTTCTTCCATCGGGAAAAAGTTATAAAAGTCTGAGAACACCAACTCAAGAACAGCTTCTTCCCTGCTGCCATCAGATTTTTGAGTGGACCTACCTCGCATTAAGTTGATCTTTCTCTACACCCTAGCTACGACTGTAACACTATATTCTGCACTCTCTCCTTTCCCTCTCTATGAATGGTATGCTTTGTCTGGATAGCATGCAAGAAACAATACTGTTCACTGTTTACCAATACATGTGACAATAATAAATCAAATCAAATCAATGTTTTATCAGTGTGGTACACATTGGTTCATACATCAACACACAGTCATTTGGAACACCAGTTCTAAGCAGTGCAAAGGCGTGTGTTGGACAGCTAAATAAAGCTGGCACATAATCATTATTCCATAATAGTGTCATCAAACTGCACTACTAGGGTGCAGCTAGGGTGTAGAGAAACATCAGCTTAATGCGAGGTAGGTCCATTCAAATGTCTGATGGCAACAGGGAAGAAACTGTTCTTGAGTTCTCTAAACATTTCCCCATGCACCTTAAACCTACGTCCTCTAGTACTTGACTTTTCTAACCTAGGAAAGAACATCTGACTATCCACTCTGTCCATGCCACTCATAATCTTGTAAACCTCTATCAGGTCACCCCTCAACCTCTGTTGTTCGAGTGAGAACAAACCGAGTTTATCCAACCTCTCCTCATAGCTAATGTTACCATGTAGAAGAGAAAGCGACAGTGATTACATGTCTGCTATCTAATCAAAGAGCTCAAAATGCAGCCGGAACCGTGGGACAGAAGCTGCGATTGTTAAGTGTTTTAGGCCCTTGATTAAATTATGGACTCGTAACACACTCCATTATTCTCCGCAGGACAAGATACAAAGCTGTGGGATTCCTCTCAGCGATATCACTTCCGTCGCAATTACATGTACAAAAGCTCAATGTGTCTCCTTCACTGTGCACCATGAAACTTGTGCTGGTAAAAGAAAAAGATGATTTGGTGAGGGGGGTGAGGTTGGGGGAAAGTGTGAGGCGTGAGGCCATTTGGCCCATTGAACCTGCGCTGTCACTCAATGAGATCATGACTGTTTGGAGATGATAATCCTCAACTTCATTTTCCCACCTTATCCCCATAAAGATGTGCGGGTTAGGTTGATTGGCCATGCTAAATTGACCCTAGTGTCAGGGGGATTAGCAGGGTAAATATGTGGGGTTACGGGAATAGGGCCTGGGTGGGATTGTGGTTTGTGCAGATTCGATGGGATGAATGGCCTCCTTCTGCACTGTAGGGATTCTATGAACCTTCGATTCCCTTACTGATTAAAAATCTGTCTATCTCAGCCTTGAACATACTTAATGACTAAGCCTCTACAACCCTCTGTGGTAAAGAATTCCACAGATTCACTACTCTCTGAGAGACTAAATTCCTCCTCATCTCTGTCTTAAATGGGTGATTCTTTCCTCTGAGATTATGCCTTCTGGTCCTCGACTCTCCCCCAAGAGGAGACAACCTCTCAGCATCTACCCTGTAAAGCCCCCTAAGAATCCTATATCTCTCAATAAGGTCACATCTAATTTTTCTAAACTCCAAAGAGTACAGGCCTCAATCTCTCCTCATAAGAAAATCTCTCCATACCGCAGGATCAATCTAGCGACCCTTCTCTGCACTGCCTCCAATGCCAATCTATTGTTGGTTAGCTAAGCGGACTAAAACTGTTCACAGTAAAAAGGTAGTCATCATAGTCCCAGATGATCATAGGGTGCTGTCCCCTTTGAGGGGGAGAGCTGACTGATGGTGATTTAACCTGAGGATCACCACACCTCAGCAATGGGCAACGTTGAGAAGGCGGCGCCTTCATGAATAACCTCAACCTTCTCTGGACTGCCACCAACGCCAGTCTATTTTTTTTTGGATGAGTGTGGTCTAATTAGTGCCTTGTATAGTTTTAGCAAGACTTCCCTATTTTTATATCCAATTCCCTTTGAAATAAAGCCAACATCCCATTTGCCTCCCCTATTACCTGCTGAACTTGAATGCTAGTTTTTTTGTGATTTATGCACAAGGACCCCCAAATCTCTTTGTGCTACAGCTTTCTGCAGTCTTTCTCCATTTAAATAACACTCAGCTCCTTTATTCTTCCTACCAAAGTGTATATCTTCACATTTTCTGACATTATATTTCATCTGCCAAGTTTATGCTCTCTCACTTAACCTGTCTATATCCCCTCTATAGACTCTTTGTGTCATCCTCACTACTTGCCTACCACCTATTTTTGTGTCATCCGCAAATTTGGCAATGGTACATTCACTTCCCTTCTCTGTGAATATATATATTATATAATATAATATATGAATATATATATTAAATAATTGTAGCCCCAGCACTGATCTCTGTGGCACTCCACTAGTTACAGGTTGCTATCCTGAAAATGTCCCTCTTATTCCACCTCTGTTTTCTATTAGAATCATAGAAAGAATCATAGAAACCCGACAGTACAGAAAGAGGCCATTCGGCCCATCGAGCCTGCACCAACCACAATCCCACCCAGGCCCTACCCCCATATCCCTACATATTTTACCCACTAATCCCTCTAACCTACGCATCCCAGGACACTAAGGGGCAATTTTAGCATGGCCAATCAACCTAACCCGCACATCTTTGGACTGTGGGAGGAAACCGGAGCACCCGGAGGAAACCCACGCAGACACGAGGAGAATGTGCAAACTCCACACAGGCAGTGACCCAAGCCGGTAATCGAACCCAGGTCCCTGGAGCTGTGAAGCAGCAGTACCAACCACTGTGCTACCGTGCCGCCCTATTAGTTAGTCAATTCTCTATCCAAACTACACCCAACACCTTGGGCTCTTACCTTATTAAGTAGCCTTTGTGCAGTACCTTATCGAACTCTTTTTTTGGAAATCCAAGTATATTGTACCTACTGGTTCCCCTTTATCTATCCTGCTCATTACCACCTCAAAGAATTCTAATAAATTTGTCAGGCATGATTTCCCCTTCATGAAACCGTGCTGACTCTGCTTGATCATATTATGTGCTTCTAAATCCTCTGTTATTACATCCTTTATAATGGACTCGAACATTTTCCCAGTGATAGGCGTTATAGCCTACAGCTACCTATTTTTTGTCTCCTCTTTTTCGATAAGGGTGCTGCATTGGCAGTTTTCCAATCCTCTGGGACTTTTTCAGAATCTAAGGATTCTTGGAAGATTACTACCAGCGCGTCCATTATCTCTGTAGCTATTGTCTTTCATATCCTGGGATGCAATCAGGTCCAGGGGACTTACCGGTCTTTAGCCTCATTAATTTCCCGAGTACTCTTATTCCATTGATAGTTATTGTATTTATTTCCTCCTCCATTTTGTCCCTTGATTATTTAGCATTTTTGGAATATTTTTAGTGTCTTCCACCATGGGACCATTTATTTAACTCTTCTGCCATTTCCTGTTTCCCCATTATTATGGCATTATGGCATGGTGACGCAAGTGGTTAGCACTGCTGTCTCACAGCGTCAGAGACCCGGGTTCAATTCCGGCCTTGGGTCACTGTCTGTGTGGAGTTTGCATGTTCTCTCCTGTGTCTGCGTGGGTTTCCTCCGGGTGCTCCGGTTTCCTCCCACAGTCCAAAAGACGTGCTGGTTAGGTTGATTGGCCATGCTAAATTGACCCTTAATGTCAGGGGGAATGGAAGGGTAAATATGTGGGGTTATGGGGATTGGGCCTGGGTGGGATTGCTGTCGGTGCAGACTCAATGGGTCGAATGGTCTCCTTCTGCACTGTAGGGATTGTATGACTCTTGTATGTATGATTATTGCCCCATTCTCATTTTCTAGGGGGCCTATATTCACTTTGTCCTCTCCCTTCCTTTTTATATATTTAAAGAAGCTCCTACTGTCTATTTTTATATTTCTTACTAGTTTACCCTCAGAGTTTATCTTCTCCCTCTTTATTTATTTATATTTGGTCTTTATTTGTGGATTTTAAAACTTTCCCAATCCTCTGGTTTACCGCTAATCTTTGCCACACTGTATGTTTTTTTCTTTCAATTTAACACTATCCTCAACTTTCTTGGTTAACCATGGTTTATTTATCCTCTTCCTAGAATCCTTCTTCCTCACTGGGATAAATCTCTGTTGTGAGTCATGAACTATTTTCATAAACATTTGCCATTGCTGATCAACCACGTTTTCTGCTAAACTCCATCCCCAGTTCACTCCAGCCAATTCTGCCCTTATTCCTTTGTAATTATAATTAATTAAGTTTAGCACAGTTGTTTCTGACCCAACTTTATCATTCTCAGACTGAATGCTAAACTCTACCATGCTTTGATCACTGTTTCCCAGTGGATCTTTTACTCTGAGACTGTTTATTAAACTTGCCTCGATACACATTACCAGATTCAGCCTGATTCCTGGTTGGCACCACAACATATTGTTCTTGAAGACCAATCCAAAAATCACTCCATGAATTCTTCCTCTTGGCTACTTCTGCCAATTTGATTTTCCCAATCCCCATGAAGTTCAAAGTTACCCATGATTAATGTACTGCTTTTTATACATGCCCTCATTATCTTCTGATTTAAGTTGCATCCTACAGTATAGTTACTGTCAGGGGGCCTGTAGACTACTCTCATCTGTGTCTTCTTCCCCTTGTCATTTGTTACCTCCACCCATTTGGATTCTACTATATCTTCCAGTCCAAGATAATTTCATGCTATCACACATACTCGTATCTCATACTAACAAAGCTACCCCATCACCCTTTCCTTCCTGCCTGTCCTTAAGAAAAGTCACATACTCTTGAATATTTAGTTCCCAGTTTTGAGCTCCTTGTAACCACATCTCTAAAATGGTTGTAAGATCATAGCCATCTCAATTTGTGACATTAATTCATTTATCATGCGTTCAATACTACATGCTATTTAGCCAAAGCAAGTCCATATTGGCATTTATATTCCATCCTGTATGTCTCCTCTTGTCTTTCGTAATGTAAGACAACCAACGGGGGCGGCGGCACGGTAGCACAGTGGTTAGCACTGCTGCTTCACAGCTCCAGGGACCTGGGTTCGAATCCCGGCTCGGGTCGCTGTCTGTGTGGAGCTTGCACATTCTCCCTGTGTCTGCGTGGGTTTCCTCCGGGTGCTCCGGTTTCCTCCCACAGTCCAAAGATGTGCGGGCTAGGTTGATTGGCCATTCTAAATTGCCCCTTGGTGTCCCGGGATGCATAGGTTAGAGGGGTTAGTGGGTAAATATGTAGGGATATGTGGATAGGGCCTGGGTGGGATTGTGGTTGGTGCAGACGCGATAGGCCGAATGGCCTCTGCACTGTAGGATTCTATGAACAGAACCCTCTAATCTCCTCTAGCTCCACTGACACACAGTAGCAACAGTGTGCACTGTCAACAAGATGCACTGTAGAAACTCACCAGAGTTCCTTAGACAGCGCCTTCCAAACCCATGGCCACCACCATCTGGAAGGACAAGGGAAGCAGATGCATGGGAACGCCACCACTCGGAAATTTCCCTCCAAGTCACTCTTTATTCTGACTTGGAAATAGATCGTGTTGCTTCACTTTCACGGGGTCAACATCCTGGAACTCTTTCCCTAACTGCACTGTGGATGTACCTGCACAATATGGACTGCAGCAGTTCAAGAATGCAACATACCACCACTTTCTCAAGGGCGATGAGGGGTGGGCAACAATTGCTGGTCTAGCAAGTGGAATCCACTTAAAACCAGCCAATTGACTTTGGAGGCATCGGTAATTCGCGTCGGTTGTCGGGACTGGAAAAACCCACTGAGCCAAAGAAAAGAAATATCGCAACTGCTTTTTATTTGGTGCGTGAAAAAACCTTAAGTTTCTTTGCTCTCTTTCAGAATCTTTACCGTGTAGAAAGAGGCCATTTGGCCCATTGTTTTTGCACTGCCTTGCTGAAAGACCATACCTAAGCCCACTCCTCTGCCTTATGTCTATAACCTCACACATTCTTTCCTTTCCGATAACAATCCAATTCCCCTTTGAATACCTTGATCAAACCAATGCCTCCAAAGTCAATGGACTTTAGGCTGGCTCTCCACATCTGCCGCGACGGGGCTGGGAATCACAAAGTCTTTCAACAGGCAAAATAATTATCCTAGAATCCTTAAGGTGCAGAAAGAGGCCATTCGGCCCATCAAGTCTACACTGACTCTCCGAAAGAACGTCCTATTGAGGCCGTCCTCTCCCCATAACTCTGCACATTTGCCAAGGCCAATCCACCTAACCTACACATCTTTGGACACCTAGGGACAATTTAGCATGGCCACCACCCTTTCACGCAGTTTGTTCCAGTTTCCAACCACCCTCACATCACTTCTACTCCGACTGCCCATTATATTGAATCTGTGTCATCTAGTTCCTGATGTACTCTTGAGTGGGAACAGTTTCTCACTATTTACCCTGCCCATACTCCTCAGGATCTTGAATACCTCTAGCACGTCTCCTCTCAGCCTACTTTTTTCCAAGGAAAACAGGCCCAACCTCTCCAGTCTATCCTCATGGCTACAGTTCTTTAATCTGGAATTATTCTTGCGAATCTCCTCTGTATTCTCTCCAATGCCTTCACATCCTTTGTCAAGTATGGCACCCAGGCCTGGAGGTAGTACGATGAGGCCTATCTAGTGAATTATACAAGTTCAACATGACCTCCTTACTCCTGTACTCAATGCCCCTATTAATGAAACCTAGGACACCCGGGGGCGATTCTCTCATCCTGCTGTGCTAATTGTTTAGCACAGCAAGCTGGGAGATTCCAACAGTGCTCGATGCACAGGATCTGCACTGGGCGTCCTGGACCGCTATCATGTCCCAGCAGTGGATTTCCGGCAGCATCACATCCGCGCCGGAAATCGGCAGGGAGACGCATAAATTATGGTAATACTTATTACCATATATTTTAAATGTGATTAGTGGGCCCAGGACTGAAGTCTCCGGACCCGCTAGCATCTCTCAGCCCAACCCCACTGGAGTGAAGGGACGGGGGGGGGGGGGGGGGGGGGGGGGACAATCGGGGCCTCTCAGAGGGTTGGGGGGGAAAATTCTGCCCAAGCTCAACGGACCTTTGTATGGCCTGCCCTCGATGGGCAGTGTCAAGATGCCCCCTGGGCATTGGCACCTTGGCAGTGCCAGCCTGGGCCCCCGGCAATTCCCAAGGGGCAAAGTGCCAATGCCCTGGGGGCATCTTGACACTGCCCATTGAGGGCAGGCCATACAAAGGTCCGTCGAGCTCGGGCAGAATTTTCCGGTCTGTATCCCGTTGTGGGAGATGCAAAGTCGGGAGAAGAATGGACTTTGGGAACATGCTGCCTGACAGTGCGATGGTCGATGATTCATTGAATTCCTTCCAGCAAGAGCTGGACCTGTTGCTAAACGGAACCGGTACCACACTTTGTACACAAGATAGATAACTGCGTAATGTTAATCAGGCCCAGTGATCTCCTGCCCAACATTACCTTGGATTTTTAATCTGGTTCTTAAACTTTCCCAGGAAATCCCATGTTTTTGGGTGGGGTGGGAGTGATTATATTGCAATGCCCAAAGTACCATAATTGTGTGGGTCTGGCTGTGTAAATCAGAGGGTCCTTTCCTGTCTGTCATTTTCTGTATAAGAGCCGCCTCCCATTTTGCCCACTGGCTGTAATGCGGGACCTGATATTCAGGTGGTTGCTCTGTAAAGGAGCAGGCTGAGATTACAATCAGGTTAGGAATTACATTTGTCCCTTTCCAATTCGATCCCCTGACTCCCACCACTCCACCTGAATGTGCTATTTGTTGAGTGCCTTCTAATAACACCCCTAAATGCCCATCATTCATGCTCTAGCCCTTAGGCACCCAATGTTGACAGGAATTCTGGAGAAGTTATCATATGGGATCAAACCTTGTTCTTGCCCAACATATATATATATATAAAATCCAACAGTGCAGAAAGAGGCCATTCAGCCCATCAAGTCTGCACCGACCACAGTCCCACCCAGGCCCTATCCCCATAACACCATGCATTTACCCTCGCTAATCCCCCTGACACTAAGGGAGAATTTAGCACGGCCAAACCACCTAACCCGCACACCTTTGAACATGTGCGCGTCCTTTGTCAAACGTTACTACTTCTGGGTCGGGAACCTTCCCCCTCCTCAGTAATGCAGCTCTAAGGCTAACTAGAGCAAAGACCAAGGCCAATACTTCAGTGCAGTGCTGAGGGAGTGCTGCACTATCAGCGATGCCACCTTTCAGATCAGACATTAAACCAAAGCCCCGCTTACGTCCTTGGGTTGATGCAAAAGGCACTAGATGGAAGAGCAAGGAGTCCTCCCGGGGGTCCTGGCCGATATTTATTCTTTAACCAATATTGCTGAAACAGATTGTCAGCTCGTTATCTCACTGCTTTGCACAGCTGCGTGCAAATTGCATGTCAAACTTCGAACATCCCAGCGGGGACTACACTTCAAAGAACTGCACTGACTGTACCATCCTTTGCGGAATCTTGAGGTTGTTAAAGAGGATATAGAAATGCAAACCATTTCAGCTTGACGACATTGACTGAGTGAGGCCAGTTAAACTCTCTCAAATTGAGGGTCGGGACACACTGCACAGATATATACAGAGGGACTGGATGAATAAATTTAGAAAAATCCCACTGTCCGCTGTGTCTGAATATGGATCAAATTTTCTGCACAGTGGACGTTCCTATATTTGGAACTGGACATTGACATTTTTCCAGCCACAATTGGAAACATAAAGCAGAATGGACTTCCTGGTTCAGCAGGTCCATTTCATAGAATCCCTACAGTGTAGAAGCAAGCCATTTGGCCCATCGAGTCTGCACCAACTTTCCAACAGAACATCTTAACCAGGCCCTATCCCTCCTAACCCCACATATTTACCTCTCTAATCCACCTAACCTATACATCTTGGTACACTAAGGGGCAATTTAGCATGGTCAATCGAACTAACTTGCACATCTTTGGAGTGTGGGAGGAAACCAGAGCACCCGGAGGAAACCCATGCGGACAAGGGGAGAATGTGCAACTCCACACAGACAGTGACCCGAGGCCGGAACTGAACCCGGGTCCCTGGTACTGTGAGGCAGCAATGCTAACCACTGTGCCACCGTGCTGCCCATATACACGGGGCAGCACAGTGGCACTGTATATACGGGTTAAGGAGATTCCAGGTTTGACCTCAAGGGCAATGAGAGATGGACAATAAGTGCTGGCCTAGCCAGCACCAATCACATCCTGCATATTATTTTTTTTAAATTGCAGTGTGTGTTGAGTTTGCTGGTTTCATCCTGAGTGCTCATAGGAAGCCTCAAAAGTAACTTCAGTTCCCATAGCTAAGGACTAGCAGTGGGAACTGAGTCCTACTCAGGAGGAACGATAGTGTTTCTGTTCCCCCATTTGTCCTTGCTGGATCTTGGGCCATGGGTCAAGTGGGTTTAGCCTTAGTTTACTAGATTAATACCAGGAATGAGCGGGTTGTCACGAGGAAAGGTTATAGAATCACAGAATCCGACAGTGCAGAAGGAGACCATTCGGCCCATTCAGTTGGAGAGGTTAGCCTGACTGCACAAGCTGGTAAAGAAAGATGACTAACTTGCATTCATATAGCGCCTTTCACAACATCATAGAAACCCTACAATGCAGAAGGAGGCCATTTAGCCCATCGAGTCTGCACCGACAACAATCCCACCCAGGCCTTCTCCCCATAATCCCATGCATTTACCCCAGCTCGTCACCCTGACACTAAGGGGCAATTTAGCATGGCCAATCCACCTAACCCGCAGATCTGTGTACTGTGGGAGGAAACCCATGCAGACAAGAATGTGCAAATGCCACACAAACAGCAACCCGAGGCCAGAATTGAACCCGGGTCTCTGGCGCTGTGAGGCAGCAATGTTAATCACTGCTAACGTTATTGACCTGATCAGAAAACAAAAGAGTTGCGAGTATACTTCTCCCAAGGGGAGAAAGATTGAAGGAGGAGATTTTATTTAAATTTCACATGCGGAGCGGCAGGGTGGCATTGTGGTTAGCACTGCTCCCTCACAGCGCCAGGGACCCGGGTTCGATTCCCAGCTTGGGTCACTGTGTGTGTGGAGCCTGCACATTCTCCCCGTGTCTGCACGGGTTTCCTCCGGGTGCTCCGGTTTCCTCCCACATTCCGAAAGACGTGCTGGTCAGGTGCTAAATTCTCCCTCAGTGTACCCGAACAGGCGCCAGAGTGTGGCAGCTAGAGGATTTTCATAGTAACTTCATTGCAGTGTTAGTGTAAGCCTTACTTGTGACACTAACAAATAAACTTTAAACATGCCCCAGTGTTTTTAAAGAATAAATAAAACGGTAATGGATGTGAACCTACGCTGGGAGGATGCAGCACTCAGCTGCTGCAAGTTTTATGGTCCAGTGTTCGTTTCCAGGACCAGGGCATTCAATTCAAATGTCAAAGCACGCTGCAGGTGGGTTCTTCTTATATTTTTTTCAGCATTGAAGTGTCCCAGATGCCAGCTCTCTGACACGACCCAGGAAACGGTATGATTCAGCCGGAGGAGAGGAGAAGCACTTAACAGGGAGCCCTGTTTCCTGCGGCTTAGGGAAGGGGACGGACGCACAGGAAAACCTCAGGCATGTTAACGGGTTTCTCATTCAGCGGGACTTGGGAGAAAACGCTAGCTCTCAGCCGAACGACCAGCTGGGTCTTCACTTTTCTTCGCTCCTTTGCAGGGAAAGCTCTCACTCGTTTGAGTCCCAGGATGAAGTGCTGATGAACAATAAGAAATTTAAATTCTCCCTCAATCACCTGCCAGCGCTCTTGCAAAAACTAAAGATCAGAAGCTCCGTTATTTTTTTTCTTCCAATCCCCCCCCCGCAAAAGTCAAGGGACATTAAACCCACAGAGAGAAATACGGGGCATGTACACAGTCAGATTACTGTGCGCTCCGTTGCCATGGCAACCCTCAGCACTCAAAGTTGGTTTCAAGGCCCCTAGAAATAATAATTTTAATTACAAAATTTCCTCTCAATGCTTAATTCATTTACTGAATTAATTATTTTCAAATTAAATATTGAGAAAGTGACCTCAGCACTTGCAATGAATGATTGTAATGGTGCTGGACCAGCACACAATACCGTAATGGTACTGGTTACCACTTTCACCACTCATGAAGATTGTAACAATATTGCAATGGTACTGATTAAACCCTTTTGGTGCTTGCAAAGATTGTAATGTTATTGTAATGGTATTGCACTAGTGCTGGTTGCCCTTTTTGGCACTTGCAAATATCGTAACATTATTGCAATGGTACTGGTTACAGCTTTTGGTGCTTGCAATGATTGTAATGGTGCTGTAATGATATTGTAATGGTATTGCAATGGTACTGGTTACCGCCTTCGGCACTTGCAATGATTGTAATGGTGCTGTAATGATATTGTAATGGTATTGCAATGGTACTGGTTACCACCTTCGGCACTTGCAAAGATTGTAATGGTACTGCAATTGTACTGGTTATACCTTTTGGTGCTTGTAATGATTGTAATGGTGTTGTACTGGCACACAGTACTGTAATGCTACTCTAGAATGCTACCTTCCAGCCTTAAAGTAGGGCAATAGTCAAAAAACCTCTGGAAATGCTCCACCCCTAATGGGTGTCACATTACACAGGAAATACGGTGTGGATAGGAGTTGTTTAACTCAGGCGAAGGGCATTGACAAATGCTACTTCTGAGACTGAGTCACGAGTTACATACTCAAGGTGCCCACTCGGACTAAAAGTGGGTTTCATGTCTCACCGAGGCCTGCCAAAAGACGGCCATTTCTTGTTTGCTCTCCTCAATTTCCCTGCCTAGCAGGCCCCGTAAACAGCCATCTCCTGTGTGAGTGCTCGCCACGTGAAGCAGAGCTGGAAGGCCGGGCTTCACACCAGAGTGAAGCTGAAATACCGCGAAACCCTCCGAATGCAAAGCTCAAACAATTTTTATACGCACATTTAAACCCAGAGAATGCTTGACAGGATCTAACATCTCACCATCCAACCAGCATAAAACATGCAAGCAAACAGCGGGTATCATACTGGAATGTACTGAAAATTCACAATAGTATGAACCAACTGACTTTCTTTGTACATGATGTGGAGATGCCGGGGTTGGACTGGGGTAAGCACAGTAAGAAGTCTCACAACACCAGGTTAAAGTCCAACAGGTTTATTTGGCAGCAAATACCATAAGCTTTCGGAGCTTGCTGCTCCTTCGTCAGATGGAGTGGTCTCTGTTCTCCAACAGTGCACAGACACAGAAATCAAGTTACAGAATAACTTTGTACAGAATTTCTTTGTACACCCAGTACTAGATGAGTAGAAATTGCCTCCAACTCAATATCGGGCTGGATTTTACGGTGGTTGGGGTGGGGTTAAAATTCTGTGGCACCACGTTGCCCTGCCATGATAGTATGTTGGGGGAAGTATTATTGAGAGTGTTAGAATTCAGCACTTCAGCGACAGGATATCACACCCTCGAGAGCCACTGGCCAATTTGATTGGTTGGTGGCTCTATCAGCTGAGTGACACCAGGAGACGGCAGCAGAGAGGCCACTGCTGGGACTAAAAGCAGTCCCCAGGAAGGAAGGTGACGGGCGGGATTTTTCCGACCCTTCCCGTCAGTGGAAAGGGATTCCGGTCCCGTTGAAGGTGACCCCTACCCCCGCATGCAACCTCCACCCTACCCTGTCCCCCGTCCCCCCTCTTCCCCTGCGGCGGGATCCCCACTGGTAGGTCAGGCGAGCCATGCAGAACACCGTAGACATCGGTGGGACTGGCAATCCCAGCAGCAGCCAATGGTGTGCCACCGTGCTGGAAAACACGCTGGGGGTGGTGGTGAGGGGGAGGGGATGGGGGTGGGGGTGGGGGGGGGGGGGTGGGCAGGAGTCATCTGGCGTGAGAGGGAGGGAGTCTTCTGGTGGCAGGGGAAGTGGGGGTGGTAGTGGTGGTGGAAAATCCCACCCAATGTTTTCTGGATTTGAAGGTTAATTCTGGCATTTTGGTTGGTCAGAGAAGGCCAAATGAGAAGGGTATTGCACAACAGTTGGCAGTGGGCATGGGGAGGGGGTGGGTGCGGTGGTGGTGTTGTCAATTGTCAGGGAGAGACTCCCTCCCAGAAGGAGGTCACTCTTCCTTCTCATTGTCAACCCACGCTGTCAAAGCTGCTGGTCTGACTGCGTTCCTACTGTCTTCCCTGCCTGCCACCGCCCCCGCCCCCCTCCCCGCTCCCCCTGCAGATTGAAAAGGAAATAATTGGTTGTAAAGCATCTTGGGATATCCTGAAGTCATGACAGGCACTCCAGAAATTAATCTGATTACACACCTCATATTTTGCCTTCACCTCAGAATTAATGTAAGATTCGGACACTCCTGCAAAACTTACTTCTGTCATCCTACCTAGTATCTCCCATGTGACTAGGGATCATAGTTTGATTTATATCACTCCTGTAAAGTGCCTTGGGACATTTTATTATGCTAAAGGTGCTATATAAATATAAGTTATTGTTGTTAAAGCACCAACACTGATGGGCTATTTTACAATAACATTGATTGCCAAGATTGCTTATATATGTCTCATAATGGACGCTTTTAACACCATTCTCAGCCTTAATCTTCACCATTTACATTCCCTTTGTCTTTTTTTTTGTCCAAAGTAAAGTTTATTTATTAGTCACAAGTAAGGCTTACATTAACACTGCAATGACGTCACTGCAAAATTCCCCGAGTCGTCACACTCTGGCGCCTGTTTAGGTCAATGCACCCTAACCAGCACGTCTTTCAGAATGTGGGAGGAAACCGGAGCACCCGGAGGAAACCCACGCAGACACGGAGAGAATGTGCAAACTCCACACAGACAGTGACCCAAGCCGGCAAGTGCTAACCACTGTGCCACCCCTATCAATGCCATTCCTATCAATTACAGCCCCCCAAACCACCACCCTCCGCACCCCCACCTTCACAGTATAACTCTTGTCCGGTTTTCCTTGTCTCCAGCTCTGACGAAGGATCACCCTGACTCGAAACGTTGGCTCTATTCTCTCTCCACAGATGCTGTCAGACGTGCTGAGATTTTCCAGCATTTTCTGTTTTTGTTACGGGTTCCCCAAGGCGCCTGACAGGACAGGTGTTGGGAAGAACATTCACAAGGCAGTGAACCACTGCAATTCTCAACTGCAGAGAGCTGTGGATGTTCGGTCATTGAGAGTACATTCAAGGTCAGAGATTGAGAGAGGTTTAGACACTAAGGGAATCGGGGGATAATGCACAAAGGTGATACTGAGGTGAAAGATCAGCTATAGTCCTACTGAATGGCAGAGCAGGTTCGAAGGGCTGAATGACAGACTGACTCCTGCTTCTATTTATTGTGTTTTTACGCGAATACACAAGGTCGACTAACAATCATTTTTTTTTTACCAAATCAACGGATTAAGATTCCTTTGTGTGGAGCCATAGGAGGTCAAAAGAGTGCCGGATGAAAGGGGGAGGGGGCTGAAGGTGAGAGGAAAATCGATGATCAAAGGAAAATCGATGGTCAGAATTGCTCTGGCCATGAGTATTTTCAGCCACGTTGGTGGTAAAAGGGCCATAAATTGATTGAATGGTTGCTGAAAATGGGGAAACTCCACTCCTGCCTTCATGTGATTAAGTGACAGTAATGGCCCACAGAATACTGGTATCTACGTTCTAATATTTTGTATTAATTGCTGCTGTAAATGAGAGTGCGACAAACACTGTACAGCTCGTGCAGGAAGGGAACAGTGAGTATTACAGTAAAGACAGAGAACGGATTCCAAGCAAGGTACAGAAAAATATTCGGTGGACGGTGTACAGTTCAAACACTTAAAATGACCTTTACACTGACAGTAAAGACATGACAGCACTGAGGAGAGATTTCATAGAATCCCTACAGTGCAGAAGAGGCCACTCGGCCCACTGAGTCTGCAATGTCGCGGGGGCGGGATTTTCGGCCGCGCTCACCCCAAAACCAGAAATCTCTCCCATGATCAACGGACCTTTGCATGGTCCGCCCCCGCCAACCCCGCAACGATTCGTGTGGTGGGCGGGATGGGCAGAATTCCCCCTGGAGTATCTTACCCAAGGCCTCACCCCTGCCCTATCCCCGTAACACCACACAATTTCCATTGGCTAATCTCCCTAACCCACACATCTTGGGACACGAAGGAGCATGGCCAATCAACCTAACCCGCACCCATCTTTGGATTGTGGGAGGAAACCGGAGCACCCGGAGGAAACCCACGCAGACACGGGGAGAAGGTGCAAACTCCACACAGACAGTGACCCGAGGCCAAAATTGAACCAGGGTCCCTGGAGCTGTGGGGCAGCAGTGCTCACCAATGTGCCACAGTGATTTGATTGGGAATTAGAGAATAAATTGCAAAATTGCAATCTGACCTGTGGAGATGGAGTGTATTCTTAATATAGATAGAAATGGTTTGGATTCTGATTACAGACAGACATAGTATATATTCTGACTATCAATAGGGGTGGATTTGGTTCCGATTATTAATAGAGATGGTGTAAATTCTGAATGTTGATACTCTCAGTATCGACAGAGATGGTTTGTATTCTCCAGATGGAGATAGAATGTAAATGGGCTACCTTATGAAAGTTGCAGACTTTATTTTTAAACTGACTCCTTCACTGTATCTAATTGAGTATAGTTACTTTTTTGTTCAAAGTTTTAACTTTTAAAAAATCATGGCAGCGATTCTCCCACCTCGCTGTGCTAATTTTTTACGCAGCGGGCTGGGAGATTCTTGCGTCGACCGATTCGTGGGTTTCGCGTGAGCGTTCGTGCCCCGCTTGCGTCTCCCAGCACCAGATTTCCAGCAGCATCTGCTCTATCATTTCTATGATATGATTACACCAGAAATAGTCAGGGAGACACAAAGGCCATTTAAATGGTAATTTTACTCTAATTGAAATATGAATAGTGGGCCCGGGACTGAAGTCCCCGGGTCCGCTAGCATCTCCAAGCCCACCACAGTGGTTCACTCCTGCGGGGTTTAGAGCAGTTCCCCACTAACGGGAAACTAGCGGTTCGGCCCCTCTGGAGTGAAGGGAGAGCAATCGGGGCCCCCCCCAAGAGGGTTGGACGGCGGGGGGTTCACCCTGGGCATTGACACCCTGGTAGTGCCAGCCTGTGCCTCCTGTCACTGCCCAAGGGGCAAAGTGCCAATGCCCAGAGGCCAACTTGGCATGGCCCATCAGGCATGAGGCAGTGCCAAGGGGGTGGGGCATATTGGGGGTGGGGCATATTGGGGGCGGGGCCCAGGGAGCAATCGGTGGGGATGGGAGGTCCCACTGCCACTCGACATAGAGATCGGTGGCAGAAGCAGAGAGGTCAGCGATTGGGGCAGGCTGGGGGAGGGGGGGAAGGATGGAGGGCCAGCGATGCAGGGGTTGCTGGGTTGGCAGCGATCGAGCTGACCAGCAATTGGGAGGCCATCAGTGCGGGGCCACTGCACCATGTGCTGATCTCAGCGCAGACAGATTGGCGCATGCGCAGTAGTCTGCTCAGCGCACTGATCTCAGCCTCTCCAGTGGGGATAGGCCCCGACCCCAGAAATTTAACAATATTCTTGCTGGTGGCCTCTGCAATGCACAGAGTGTGGGAGATTCTTCTCTGAACTCCCACTGAAAAAACCAACGTGAATTATTCCAGTTTTCACACGAATTCGACACTTAGAATTTTTTTTGGAGAATTCCGCCCCATGTCTGTAATTCTGCTGTACTTTTCTTTGATTATAGAAACATAGAAAACCACAGCACAAAAACAGGCCCTTCGGCCCCACAAGTTGTGCCGAACATATCCCTACCTTTTAGGCCTACCTAAAACCCTCCATCCTATTAAGTCCCATGTACTCATCCAGGAGTCTCTTAAAAGACCCTATTGAGTTTGCCTCCACCACCACTGATGGCAGCCGATTCCACTCGCCCACCACCCTCTGTGTGAAAAACGTCCCCCTAACATTTCCCCTGTACCTACCCCCCAGCACCTTAAACCTGTGTCCTCTCGTAGCAGCCATTTCCACCCTGGGAAAAAGCCTCTGAGAGTCCACCCGAACTATGCCTCTCAACATCTTATATACCTCTATTAGGTCTCCTCTCATCCTACGTCTCTCCAAGGAGAAAAGACCGACATCTGAATGTATCTGAAGGCCTATGTTTTTAAGATTCATTCATGGGATGTGGGCACCGCTGGCGGCACCAGAATTTATTGCCCGTCCCTGAGGACATTTAAGAGTCAACCACTTTGCTGTGGGTCTGGAGTCACATGTAGGCCAGACCAGGTAAGAACATAGAAACATAGAAAATATGAGCAGGATTTGGCCATTTGAGCCTGCATCACCATTCAATATGATCATGGCTGATCATGCACTTTCAGTATCCCACTCCCACTTTCTCTCCACACCCCCTTGATCTCTTTCGCTACAAGGGCCACATCCAGCTCCCTCTTGAACATATCTAATGAACTGGCCCCAACAGCTTTCTGTGGTAGAGAATTCCACAGGTTCACAGCTCTCTGAGTGAAGAGGTTCTTCCTCAACTCAGTCCTGAAGGGCTTACCCTTTATTCTTAGACTGTGACCCCAAGTTCTGCACTTCCCCAACATCGGGAACATTCTTCCCACATCTAGCCTGTCCAGTCCCATCAGGATTTTATGTTTCTATGAGATTCTCTCTCATTCTTCTAAATTCCAGTGAGTACAAGCCCAGTCGATCCAGCCTCACTTCATATGTCAGTCCTGCCAATTCAGGAATCAGTCTGGTGAACCTTCGCTGGACTCCCTCAATAGCAAGAATGTCCTTCTTCTGACCAGGAGATCAAAACTGCACACAATACTCAAGATGTGGCCTCACCAAGGCCCTGTATAACTGCAGCAAGACATCTCTACTCCTATACTCAAATCCTCTTGCTATGAAGGCCAGCATGCCATTAGCTTTCCTCACTGCCTGCTTTATCTGCATGCCAACCTTCAGCAACTGTCCCACCGTGACACCCAGGTCACGTTGCACTTCCCCTTTTCCTAAACTGCCACCATTCAGATAATAATCTTCCTTCCTGTTTTGCCACCAAAGTGGATAACCTCACATTTATCCACATTATATTGCATTTGCCAAGTATTTGCCCACTCAGTCAGCCTGCAACCTCTTAGCATCCTCCACACAGCATACTCTGCCACTCAGCTGAGGTGTCATCTGCAAATGGGGAGACATTGCATTCAATTCCTTCGTCCAAATCATTCATGTATATTGTGAACAGCTGGAGTCCTATCCCTGAACACTGCGGTATCCCACTAGTCACTGCCTGCCACTCTGAAGAGGACCTGTTTATTCCCACTCTCTGCATCCTGTCTGTGAACCAGTTCTCTATCCACAACATTACCCCTAATACCATGAGCTTTAATTTTGCTCACTAATCTCTTGCGTGGAATCTTGTCAAAAGAAAAGGACGACAGATTTCCTTCCCTGAAGGACATTACAGAACCAGTTGGGTTTTTACGACTATCATAGAACATAGAACATAGAACATTACAGCGCAGAACAGGCCCTTCGGCCCACGATGTTGCACCGACCAGTTAAAAAAAAAAACTGTGACCCTCCAACCTAAACCAATTTCTTTTCGTCCATGAACCTATCTACGGATCTCTTAAACGCCCCCAAACTAGGCGCATTTACTACTGATGCTGGCAGGGCATTCCAATCCCTCACCACCCTCTGGGTAAAGAACCTACCCCTGACATCGGTTCTATAACTACCCCCCCTCAATTTAAAGCCATGCCCCCTCGTGCTGGATTTCTCCATCAGAGGAAAAAGGCTATCACTATCCACCCTATCTAAACCTCTAATCATCTTATATGTTTCAATAAGATCCCCTCTTAGCCGCCGCCTTTCCAGCGAAAACAATCCCAAATCCCTCAGCCTCTCCTCATAGGATCTCCCCTCCATACCAGGCAACATCCTGGTAAACCTCCTCTGCACCCTCTCCAAAGCCTCCACATCCTTCCTGTAATGTGGGGACCAGAACTGCACACAGTACTCCAAGTGCGGCCGCACCAGAGTTGTGTACAGTTGCAACATAACGCTACGACTCCTAAATTCAATCCCCCTACCAATAAACGCCAAGACACCATATGCCTTCTTAACAACCTTATCTACTTGATTCCCAACTTTCAGGGATCTATGCACACATACACCTAGATCCCTCTGCTCCTCCACACTATTCAAAGTCCTCCCGTTAGCCCTATACTCAACACATCTGTTATTCCTACCAAAGTGAATTACCTCACACTTCTCCGCATTAAACTCCATCCGCCACCTCTCGGCCCAACTTTGCAACCTGTCTAAGTCTTCCTGCAAACTACGACACCCTTCCTCACTGTCTACCACACCACCGACTTTGGTGTCATCAGCAAATTTGCTAATCCACCCAACTATACCCTCATCCAGATCATTAATAAATATTACAAACAGCAGTGGCCCCAAAACAGATCCCTGAGGTACACCACTTGTAACCGCACTCCATGATGAATATTTACTATCAACCACCACCCTCTGTTTCCTATCCGCTAGCCAATTCCTGATCCAATTTCCTAGATCACCCCCAATCCCATACATCTGCATTTTCTGCAGAAGCCTACCATGGTGAACCTTATCAAACGCCTTACTAAAATCCATATATACCACGTCCACTGCCTTGCCCCCATCCACCTCCTTGGTCACTTTCTCAAAAAACTCAATAAGGTTAGTAAGGCACGACCTACCTGCCACAAAACCATGCTGACTATCACCTATCAATTCATTACTCTCCAAATAACTATAAATCCTATCCCTTATAATTTTTTCCAACATCTTGCCGACAACAGAAGTGAGACTCACCGGTCTATAATTCCCGGGGAAGTCTCTGTTCCCCTTCTTAAACAATGGGACAACATTCGCTAACCTCCAATCTTCTGGTACTATACCAGAGGCCAACGACGACCTGAAGATCAGAGCCAGAGGCTCTGCAATCACTTCTCTTGCCTCCCAGAGAATCCTTGGATAAATCCCATCCGGACCAGGGGATTTATCTATTTTCAGACCCTCCAGAATATCCTGCACATCCTCCTTATCAACTGTATTACTGTCTATTCTACTCCCCTGCAACCCAGTGTCCTCCTCAGCTATATTCATGTCCCCTTGCGTGAACACCGAAGAGAAATATTGGTTCAATGCTTCACCAATCTCCTCCGGTTCCACACATAACTTCCCTCTGCCATCTATAACTGGCCCTAAACTTGCCCTAACCAACCTTCTGTTCTTGACATACCTATAGAACGCCTTAGGATTCTCTTTAACCCTATCCGCCAAAGTCTTCTCATGTCCCCTTTTAGCCCTTCTAAGCTCGCTCTTCAACTCCCTCTTAGCCAATCTAAAGCTTTCTAGTGCACTACCCGAGTGCTCACGTCTCATCCGAACATAAGCCTCCTTTTTCTTTTTAACCAACAAAGAAACTTTTTTGGTGCACCACGGTTCCCTAGCCCTACCAATTCCTCCTTGCCTGACAGGGACATACCTATCACAGACTCGCAGTAGCTGCTCCTTGAAAAAACTCCACATGTCGGACGTTCCCAGTCCCAGTAATCTCCTAGTCCAACCTATGTTTCCTAATTCTCTCCTAATAGCCTCATAATTACCCTTCCCCCAGCTAAAACCACTGGCCCGAGGTTCATGCCTATCCCTTTCCATCACTAAGGTGAACGTAACCGAATTGTGGTCACTATCACCAAAATGCACACCAACTTCCAAGTCTAGCACCTGGTCTGGCTCATTTCCCAGCACCAGATCCAATATAGCTTCACCTCTAGTTGGCCTGTCTACATACTGAGTCAAAAAACCTTCCTGCACGCTTTGAACAAAAACTGACCCCTCTAACGAGCTAGAGCTATAACAATTCCAGTCAATATTAGTCAAGTTAAAATCCCCCATAACAATTGCCCTATTACTTTCACTCCTAAGCAGGATTGACTCCGCAATCCTTTCCTCAACCTCTCTAGAACTTTTAGGAGGTCTATAAAAGACTCCCAACAGGGTGACCTCTCCTCTCCTATTTCTAATCTCCGCCCATACTACCTCAACAGATAAGTCCTCATCAAACCTCCTCTCTGACACTGTGATACAATCTCTGACCAATAATGCTACCCCTCCCCCTCTTCTACCTCTTCATGGTCATCATTTGACTTTTAATTCCAGATTTTTATTGAATTCAAATAGGGCAGCGTGGTGGCACAGTGGTTAGCACTGCTGTCTCACAGCGCCAGGGACCCGGCTTAAATTCTGGCCTCAGGTGACTGTGGGGAGTTTGCACATTCTCCCCGTGTCTGCGTGGATTTTCTTCAGGTGCTCCAGTTTCCTCCCACAGTCCAAAGATGTGCGGGTTAGGTTGATAGGCCATGTTAAATTGACCCTTGGCGTCAGGACTAGTTGGGTAAATATGCAGGGTTACGGGGATAGGGCCTGGATGGGATTGTTGCCGGTGTAGGCTTGATGGCCTCCTTCTGCACTGTAGGGATTCTATGATTCTACAATTCTAAATTTCACCAACTGCCGTGGTGGGATTTGAACCTGGCTCCCCGGATTACTAATCCAGCATCAATACCATTACACAACCGTATCCCCACATTCACATACTTTGCATGTTAGCAGTGCTTGTAAACAAAATAAGTTCAATAAACCGTTGCATAACTTCAAATTACGTGCAAGATACAGTTGTAAAGATTAGAAACCTCAATTTCCAACAAGAAATAGTCCAGTTCTTTCTAACATGCTAATTAGCGGATAACAACTTTTATTTATATTGCACCTTTGACATAATAAAATGTCGCAAGGTGTTTGCGGGAGCAGTACAAAGCAAAATACGACACTGAGGCACATGATGAGATACTAGGCCAGATGTCCAAAAGCTTGGTCAGAGAAGTAGGTTTAAAGGAGCATCTTAAAGGAGAAATGCAAGGTCGTGAGGTGGAGCAATGAGAGCGGGAATGACAGAATTCAGGGCCTAGGGTTCAGGGTGGAGTGATTAAAATTGAGGGGCGGCACAGTGGCACAGTGGTTAGCACTGGGGTGGGCCTGGATAAGATGCTCTTTCGGAGAGTCAGTGCAGAATCGATGGGCCGTATGGCCTCCTTCTGTACTGTTGGGATGCTATGGATCCTATGATATTCAAGCAGCCACAGTTAGATTTCCAAGTGTTTCACATGGGCTACATCTTCCTCTGTTTTACCTCAAAAATATACTTAGGATTGCATCATTGCCATTATCTTCCATCTTCCACTTAACTTAATGTGAGGGATTAAAAAGATCATTCTGATCACATAGACATCGCTTGTATCAGTAGCCATGTTAAATTAGTACTGATTGTACCAGATTTAATGAATTAAGGTGCTGGAGACTTGCAACCAACTGGGAACTAGTATACCGTCGTGAGACCCATGTAGGGAGATCTTGTCACACAATGGGTAGTGTCCCTACCTCTGGCCCAGAATCCCCGGACCTGATGACCATGAAAGGTATTTTCATAACCTGGCCAACCAAGTAGAATACTGGCATATAAATGCTCCCAATATCATATGATCATAGAATCCCTACAGATGGAAGTCATGTGGCCCATCAAGTCTGCACAATAATCCCACCCAGGCCCCATCCCTGTAACCCTACATATTTACCCTGTCAGTCCCCCTGACATTAAGGGGCAACTTAGCATGGCTAATCAACCTAACCCGCCCATGCCAAAGATAGGACGGCATGGTGGCACAGTGGTTAACACTGCTGCCTCACAGCTAATGTTCTGGGGACCCGGGTCCGAATCACACCATGGCAGGTGGTGGAATTTGAATTCAATAAAAAAAATCTGAAATTAAAAAACTAATGATGACCATGAAACCATTGTTGATTGTCGGAAAAACCCACCTGGTTCACTAATGTCCTTTAGGGAAGGAAATCTGCCGTCCTTACCTGGTCTGGCCTACATGTGACTCCAGAGCCACAGCAATGTGGTTGATTCTCAACTGCCCTCGGGCAACTAGGAATGGACAATAAATGCTGGCCAGCCAGCGAAGCCCATGTCCCACGAATGAAGAAAAAAAATCCATAATAAGCTTGAAATTCGGATTGGAATTTCAGTCTCTAAACTCTGAAGAATGTGAAGGACTAGATGGCGATGATGAATGGTTCTTTGGCAGATACCAGTCTTACAATTGAACTCACGGGTTGAATTTCAACTCGATTTTCAAGTTTGCTGATGACACCACTGTCGTGGGTTGGATCTCAAACAATGACGAGATGGAGTACAGCAATGTGATAGAGAATCTGGTGAACTGGTGTGGCAACAATAATCTCTCCCTCAATGTCAACAAAACGAAGGAAATTGTCGTCGACTTCAGGAAGCATAAAGGAGAACATGCCCCTGTCTACATCACTGTGCCACCATGCCGCCCCTATCTTTGGCATGGGTGGGTTAGGTTGATTAGCCATGCTAAGTTGCCCCTTAACGTCAGGGGGACTGGCAGGGTAAATACGTAGGGTTACGGGGATGGGGCCTGGGTGGGATTATTGTGCAGGCTTGATGGGCCTGCACCTTCCGTCTGACATTTCTTCTGTCTGCACTGTAGGGATTCTATAATCATATGATATTGGGAGCATTTACAGGCCAGTAATCCTCTTGATTGGCCAGAGGACAAAGTAGAAATGGATGAGAGCTTCAAGTTTTTAGATGTCCAGATTACCAACAACCTGTCCTGGTCCCTCTATGCCGACACTATAGTTAAAAAAAGCCCACCAACGCCTCTACTTTCTCAGAAGACTAAGGAAATTTAGTATGTCCATTATGACTCTCACCAACTTTTATAGATACACCATAGAAAGCATTCTTTCTGGTTGCATCAGAACTTAGTATGGCTCTTGCTTTATCCAAGACCGCAAGAAACTACAAAGGGTCGTGAACGAAGCCCAATCCATCACGCAAACCAGCCTCCCACCCATTGACACCGTCCACAATTCCCACTGCCTCGGAAAAGGAGCTCGGAAAAGTGTAGTGTTACAGTCATAGCTAGGGTGTAGAGAAAGATCAACTTAATGCAAGATAGGTTGATTCAAAAGTCTGATGGCAGCAGGGAAGAAGCTGTTCTTGAGTACCTGACCTCAGACATTTGTACCTTTTTCCTGATGGAAGAAGGTGGAAGAGAGAATGTCCGGGATGCGTGGGGTCCTTAATTATGCTGGTTGCTTTGCCGAGGCAGTGGGAAGTGTAGACAGAGTCAATGGATGGAAGGCTGGTTTGCGTGATGGATTGGGCTTCATTCACGACCCTTTGTAGTTTCTTACAGTCTTGGGCAGAGCAGGAGCCATACCAAACTGTGATACAACCAGAAAGAATGCTTTCTATGGTGCATCTGCAGAAGTTGGTGAGAGTCGTAGCTGAGATGCCAAATGTCTTTAGTCTTCTGAGAAAATAGAGGCATTGGTGGGCTTCCTTAACTTTTGTGTCAGTGTGGGGGGTCCAGGACAGGTTGTGTGTGTTTGGAAGGTTTTGCAGGTTGACACACTCAAGGGATTTGAGCCCGTTATGAACGCACCTTCCTTGGCCATCAGGTCCTGGCGTGGGACTCAAACCTGGAGGTTCTGGCTCAGAGGCAGGGACACTACCCGCTGCACCACTAGACCTCTTGGTAGCCTTGAAAAAAAGGACAATAAATCAAATTCCAAGTCAAGAAAAAGCAAACAAGGGAGGAGAAAACAATGGGCCATAACGGTCGTGTTGTATGACTGCTTCTTAGAAATTATAGCACAGTAAAATTGATTGGATTCAATGACTTAAGAAGCCTTTTAGTTTCAAAGTACCACTGCCTTGAACATCGGCAACCCAATGCCTAAAATTCTCATTCTCACACCAACTAATCCATATGGAGACCGCAAATTTGATGGTGACTGCAATCCATTAACGCATAGAATTAAAATGTTTCAAACAACATTTTCACTATAGGCAATTCCAATGGATTCAATCCCTCACCATTTGCTACCAATTAATAACATGTCAAAGACCTTCCCATTCGCTTCAACTGCAGTCGATTCCGAGGAGCACGGTCACAAAACAGAATTACTGAACCAAATACAACACTAGTACAAGTGCAAAACGGTACACTATCTAATTCTTCATAATAAGTGCATTAACACAACAGATCCTGTGCCAAATTCCACTGAAGACAGCCAGAGCTCTGGAAGTCTAATCTCTTATGTAAAATATTTTTTTTTTGCTAAGTGCTTTTCATTATGTTTTGTTGCTGAATAAGTGATTAAATGGGCTGCAGTACAAAGGCTTACCATGTGGGCAAATGTAATCCTCAGCTCGTAGAATCCCTGATCCAAGCATAAAATTTTTTGGCAAACTGTTTATGCTGTTAAGTGAGGATTTGACTGCATCAGCAGATTCCTCATTTAAGCAAGTGGTTACCCAAGGGCCCTGGACTTATTCCCAACTTCAGAGCTGGTGCAGCCATTACAGTTCACAATTTCCTGACAATGAGACTCTCTCTTGGTTCTTTTGACCGAACGCATACATTGCGTTTCCTTTGTCAACGAGGGCAAGGTCGTCGGTTTATTTTACGAGTGCCATGTGCACTGCATTTGCTGCCACAAGTTGCTAAAACCATGACTGAATGATTTATCTCGAATCATAGAATCCGACAGAGCAAAAGAGGCCATTCAGCCCATTGAGTCTGCATCGACCACAATCCCTCCCAGACCCTATCCCCACAACCCCATGCATTTACCCGAGCTAGTTCCCCTGACACGAAGGGGCAATTTAGCATGGCCAATTCACCTAACCCGCACATCTTTGGACGGTGGGAGGAAACCGGAGCACCCGGAGGAAACCCATGCAGACACGAGGGGAATGTGCAAACTCCACACAGACAGTGACCCAAGCCAGGAATTGAACCCAGGTCCCTGGCCCTGTGAGGCAGCAGTGCTTACCACTGTGCCACCGTGATTTATGGAATAAATCACCAACCAAACATCCACCAAAGCTGGAACCCTAAACCTTTCTAATCCATTATGATGCGTCCATTTTAAAAAAATATTCATTCATGGGATGTGGACATCGCTGGCTGGGCCAGCATTTATTGCCTGTCTCTTGAATTGTGTGGCTTGCTAGGTCATTTCAGAGGGCAGCGAAGGGTCAACCACGTTGCTGTGGATCTGGAGTCACATGTAGGCCAGGCCAGGTAAGATTTCCTTCCCTAAAGGACATTCGTGAACCTGATGGTTTCATGGGTTATCATTGGACTTTTAATTCCAGCTTATCTTTTCCTTCACTGGAATCACATTTCACCATCTGACATGGGGGTGGAATTGAATTCAGATCCTCAGAGCATCACCCTGACTCTCTGGATTACTAGTCCAGTGACAATATCACCACGCCACTGCTTCTGCTTAATTACACCTTCTGTGAAGCACCTTAGGACTGCAGATGTTCAGTTTTTGAGTATATTCAAGGCTGAGAATGATTCAGACTCTAAGGGAATTGCGGGCTATGGAGATTAGGCAGGAACATGGTGTTGCTGTTGAAGATCAGCAAAAACACTTGCTAAAGAGGAATAAACGCTTCCTCCATGAATTCCACGTGCACGTCTGTACTGTAAATATAGACCATGCCATGCATTAGAAACATAGCAACTAGAAGCAAGAGTAGGCCATTCGGCCCTTCGAGCCTGCTCTACCATTCATTTTGATCATGGCTGATCATCGAATTCAATATCCTGATCCTCCCTTCCCCCCATATCCCTTGATCCCCAAGAACTATATCTAATTTCTTCTTGAAATCAGACAACGTTTTGGCCTCAACGACATTCTGTGCTAGAGAATCCCACACATTCACCACCCTCTGGGTGAAGACATTTTTCCTCACTTCAGGTCTAAAAGGTTTACCCCTTATCCCCAACCAAGACCCCTAGTTCTGGATTCCCCCACCATTGGAAACATTCTTTCTGAATGTACCCTGTCTAACCCAGTTAGAATTTAATAAGTTTCTATGAGATCCCCTCTCACTCTTCTAAACTTCGTCTCTCCTCATATGACAGACCTGCCATTCCAGGAATCAGCCTGGTAAACCTTCATTGCACTCCCCCTATAGCAAGGACACCCTTCCTCAGGTAAGGACACCAAAACTGCACACAATACTCCAGGTGCGGCCTCTCCCACACCCTATACAATTGCAGCAAAACATCCCTATCCCTATTGCTATACAGCTCGAGTTTTTGCTACATCTTCTGAACCTCTTGAGGCACTGATATTTTCAAACAGTCTTAGTTCTATTAGTGTGCGAGGAAATCTAACCTAGTGCCCTCTGGACTTCAGGTTGTTACTCATTGCATAACACACTCTGAGCTACCTGTAACATGTCAAATGCTAAATGTTACTATGCTCCAAGTGATCTCCTATGCTCTTGATCCAGATACCTCCTAGCTAAGTTATCCTCCACATGACCGGCTCCTAACTATCTAATATCCTTTGTGTTATCATTTTCTAGCTATCCATTATCTTCAGTATAAAACTTTCCTCACAATCTGGTACACTGCATGTGAGGCAAGGTCTCGATCTAATGGATACATGCATAGTCAGAAGCTTTTTTGCCAGGGTTGGAGAGTCATTTACTCGGGGACATAGGTTTAAGGTGTGAGGGGCAAGGTTTAAAGGAGATGTACGAGGCAAGTTTTTTACACAGAGGGTAGTGGGTGCCTGGAACACGCTGCCGGGAGAGGTAGTGGAAGCAGATACAATAGTAACTTTTAAGGGGCGTCTTGACAACTACATGAATAGGATGGGAATAGAGGGATATGGTCCCCAGAAAGGTAGGGGGTTTTAGTTCAGATGGGCAGCATGGTCGGTGCAGGCTTGAAGGGCGGAATAGCCCATTCCTGTGCTGTAATTTTCTTTGTCCTAAGCTGCATCCCAATGCTCTAGCCAGACTCACTGTAAATTTCGGCTTCTATACACAAACTGCTGCTTCCTTTGACCGGAAGCTTGGGCTTGTCCACTCAATATCAGGACTGCACTGCCAAATGGCAATAGGAAGAAAGACTTGCATTTACTCGTGAACCAGATGGGTTTTTACAACAATCAACAATGGTTTCATGGTCATCATTAGACTTTTAATTCCACATCTTTTTGTTTTTGAAAAACTGAATTCAATTTCACCATCTGCTGTGGTGGGATTTGAACCCGGGGCCCCCGAGGGTGACCCTGGGTCTCGGGCTTACTAGCTCAATGACAAAACCATTAGGCCACCTTTTGAAGTGCAGTCGCTGATGTAATTTAGGAAACCTGGCGGCAAGCCCCTGTAAACAGCGACGTGAAAAGGGCCAGGTCACCAGTTCTAGCATTTGGCTGAAGGATAAGCACTGGCCAGGATATCAGGCAGAACTACCCCCCCCCCACTCATCCTGCATACCCCTCCCACCCCAGCCCCACATCCCCCCCAACTCGGTAATCCCTGCTCTTCCTCAAAAAAAAGAGTGCCACAGGATCTTTTACAGCCATCTTAGAGAACAGACAGGATCTCATTTTTAATATCTCGTCAGAAAGATGGCATCTCTGACAGTGCGGCACTCCCGCAGTACTGCACAAGGAGTGCCCAGTCTTCACTTTGTGCTCAAGTCTCTGCAGTGGGATTTAAACGCTGCCTGCCCACTGCGCGTTCCTGACTCTACGAACTGACAGTAAATGCTGCCTTTACAAATAATAGTTAACTTGTGCTTGTGCAAATTTATACAAAAGGGCGGCACGGTGGCACAGTGATTAGCATTGCTGCCTCACAGGGCCAGGGAGCCGGGTTCCATTCCGGCCTTGGGTGACTGCCTGTGTGGAGTTTGCACATTCTCCCTGTGTGTCTGCATGGGTTTCCTCCCACAGTCCAAATATGTGCGGGTTAGATTGATTGGCCATGATAAATTGCCCCTTAATATCAGGGGGATTAGGATGGTAAATATGTGGGACTATGGGGATAGGACAGGACCTGGGTGGGATTGCTGTCAGTGCAGGCTCGATGGGCCAAATGGCCTTCTTCTGCACTGTAGGGATTCGATGATTCTATGAAAAGCAAGATTAAGCCAGCGGATTTAAAGAAAAATGTAGTTCTTTATCCTCTCTACTTGAAAAATGGTCTTGTTCGAACCAAAAGAACAGAAGGCTTTTTGGAGTCTGCCTTGTACGTATAATGGAACTGCACAAACCGATCTAATCATCAGCAGCTGTCACTATTATTTCCAGCTTGTACCTCCTCAGGAGACTCCTCAGGGGGTCCTTGTGCACGAATCGCAAAAACTCAGTCTGCAGGTGCAGCAGGTGATCAAGAAGGCGAATGGAATGTTGGCCTTTATCGCGAGGGGGATAGAATATAAAAGCAGGGAGGTCTCGCTGCAACTGTACAAGGCACTGGTGAGGCCGCAACTGGAGTACTGTGTGCAGTTTTGGTCCCCTTATTTGCGAAAGTATATATTGGCCTTGGAGGAAGTGCAGAGAAGGTTCACCAGGTTGATACCGGAGATGAGGGGTGGAGCTTATGAGGAGAGATTGAACAGATTGGGTCTGTACTCATTGGAGTTTAGAAGGCTAGGGGTGATCTTATAGAGACATATAAGATAATGAAGGGGCTGGATAGGGTAGAGGTAGAGAGATTCTTTCCACTTAGAAGGGAAGCCAGAACTAGAGGGCACAGCCTCAAAATAAGTGGGGGCCGGTTCAGAACAGAGCTGAGGGGGAACTTCTTCTCTCAGAGGGTAGTGAATCTCTGGAAGTCTCTGCCCATTGAAGTGGTGGAGGCTTCCTCGTTGAATATGTTTAAATCACGGGTAGATAGATTTCTGATCGATAAGGGAATTAAGGGATATGGGGAGCAGGCAGGTAAGTGGAACTGATTCGCCTCAGATCAGCCATGATCTTGTTGAATGGCGGGGCAGGCCTGAGGGGCTAGATGGCCTACTCCTGCTCCTATTTCTTATGTTCTTATATTCTTATGTTCTTATGACAGAACTTGCCATCAAAAATCAGGAGACACACAAACATATAAATGCAAGCTTTAGATCGCTTTAATTGTCGATGTTTGATTGTGATAAAGGTTGCACCTAGTCAGCTGTGCAAAAACATAGAGACAGAGTACAGGAATGAGATAGAGAATCTGGTGAACTGGTGCGATGACAATAATCTCTCCCTCAATGTCAACAAAACAAAGGAGATAGTCATCGACTTCAGGAAGCGTAAAGGAGAACATGCCCCTGTCTACTGGGATGAAGTAGAAATGGCCAAGAGCTTCAGGTTTTTAAGGTGTCCAGATCATCAACAACCTGCCCTGGTCCCTCCATGCTGACATTATAGTTAAGAAAGCCCACCAACACCCCTACTTTCTCAGAAGACTAAGGAAATTTGGCATGTCAGCTACGACTCTCACCAACCTTTACAGATGCACCATAGAAAGCATTTTTTCTGGTTGTATCACAGCTTGGTATGGCTCCTGCTCTGCCCAAGACCACAAGAAACTATAAAGGGTCGTAAATCAGCCTCCCATCCATTGACTCTGTCTACGCTTCCTACTGCCTCGGAAAAGCAGCCAGCATAATTAAGGACCCCACGCACCACAGACATTCTCTCTTCCACCTTCTTCCATCCGGAAAAAGATACAAAAGTCTGAAGTCACGTACCAACTGATTCAAGAACAGCTTCTTCCCTGCCGCCATCAGGCTTTTGAATGGACCTACCTCGCACTAAGTCGATTTTTCTCTACACCCTAGCTATGACTGTAACACAACATTCTGCACTCTCTCCTTTCCTCCTCTATGAAGAGTATGTTTTGTCTGTATAGCAAGAAGTCTCAAAACACCAGGTTAAAGTCCAACAGGTTTATTTG
The DNA here is from genome assembly GCF_964213995.1 of Mustelus asterias. Classification (NCBI taxonomy): domain Eukaryota; kingdom Metazoa; phylum Chordata; class Chondrichthyes; order Carcharhiniformes; family Triakidae; genus Mustelus; species Mustelus asterias. The sequence goes on from NC_135814.1 coordinate 96,993,213, forward strand.
GGATCACGAGCTTTTGGAGCGCTGCTCCTCCATCAGGTGAGTGGAGCAGTGCTCCGAAAGTTTGCGATTCCAGATAAACCTGTTGGACTTTAACCTGGTGTTGTCAGACTTCTTATTGTGCCCACCCCAGTCCAATGCCGGCATCTCCACACCTTGTCTGTATAGCACGCAAGAAACAATGCTTTTCACTGTATATTAATACATGTGACAATAATAAATCAAATCAAGATGTGTATGTTTTAATAGTTCCAACAGTAGAGGTGCAAGTGGAATTTCAATACACGCACGCACGCACACAAAAACAGGCCATGAGAGGGACTGTACACAGACTAAAAGATAAACAAAGGGCAGAATCTTCTCTGCTTCAAACATCATTTCATAGTTTGTATGTGCTCTCATTGATAATTGCAGCAGCAATATTGCCCAGAAAACAGTCACCGAAGCTGCTTGAATTCTTGCAAAACTAGACATTGCCTTAAGTGACTGTGAGAAATACAATAGAATGCTACAAACTAGAACACACGTTTGTCAGAGAGGCAGAGAGTTATAAAGTTTCTTCCAATCTACCCCAGCTATATCCCTCATAATCTTTTTGCCTCGATCAGGTCCCCACCTCAGCCTTCTCTACTCTAAGGAAAACAACCCCAGCCTGGTCAGCTCTCTTCCGAGGTGAAACGCTCCATCCCAGACAGCATCCTGATCCGTTACTCTTTATGGAGCACACTCCCTTGTAACCTGCTACTTTCTATGTAACACGTGCTCAAGCTATTTATTACTGTGTATATATAAGACATGTCTGCTCCTCCATGTAACTCACTTCTGTGTTACGTGTTCTTAGTTATCTTACTATTCACTGTAAGTTAAATACTCCTTGCTAGCTGTCTTGTATCTGGGATATAGAAAGGAACTAAAACAGAGAATGCTGGAAAAACTCCGCAGCATCTGTAGGGAGAGGAAACAGTCAACATTTAGAGCCCTTTTGACTCTTTGGGGGGATTTTCTGGCCACATTCGCCCCAAGGCTGGAAAATCCTGCCCAAGGTCAACGTACCTTTGCATGCTGCGTGTCCCGCCCGCTATGATTCCCGTAGCGAGCGGGACGGGAAAATTCCGCCCTTCATCAGAGCTAAAGTGGGGCGGCGCGGTGGCACAGTGGTTAGCACTGCTGCCTCACAGCGCCAGGGACCCAGGTTGAATTCCGGCCTCGGGTGATGGTCTGTGTGGAGTTTGCACGTTCTCCCCGTGTCTGCATGGGTTTCCTCCGGGTGCTCCGGTTTCCTCCCACACTCCAAAGATGTGTGGGTTAGGTTGATTGGCCGTGCTAATTGCCCCTTAGTGTCAGAGGGTTAGCAGGTTAAATAAATGGGGTTATGGGGATAGGGCCTGGGTGGGATTGTGATCGGTGCAGACTCGATGGGCCAAATGGCCCCTTTGCACTGTAGAGATACTTTGATTCTGTGATAAAGAGAGAGAAAATGAGTTGGATTTTGTACTGTAGCTGAGTGATTACAACAACCTTAAGAACAGGAGCGAGATTGCTCAGTGTGGGACAGGGGGGAATAGGAAAGGTTTAGCATTATACTAAATGTATGGGATGTGAAAAAAAGGGTTTAAGATAGTGAAGAAAGGTCAGTCTAAAGTTGTTGAACTCAGTGTTGAGTCCTGATGGCTGTAACATGCCTAATCCGAAGGTGATATTTCAAGTTGGTGATCTTATATCATTAGTAGGTTATCCAAAAAGTTCATTAATGATTTAATGCTATAAACAGGATGCTGTACCAATTTTATAGACTGAATGAGATCTTTGCAGAGTGCAGTTATAGAACAGGGTTTGCTGTTCAAATACCCAAGAATGTTATCAAAAGCTACCATAAAACTAAAGCATCACAGAGTCATAAAGTCATAGAGTTTTACAGCATGGAAACAGGTCCCTCGGCCCAATTTGTCCATGCTGCTTCTTTTCTTAACAACTAAGCTAGAGCCATATCCCTCTATACCCATCCCACCCATGTAACTGTCTAAATACTTTTTAAAAGATAAAATTGTACCCACCTCTACTTCTACCTCTGACAGCTTGTTCCAGACACTCACCCCCTCTGTGTGAAAAAATTGACCCTCTGGATCCTTCTGTATCTCTCCCCTCTCACCTTAAATCTATGCCTTCTAGTTTTAGACTCCCCTACCTTTGGGAAAAGATGTTGACTAGCTAGCTGATCTATGCCCCTCATTATGTTATAGACCGCTAAGACCTCTATAAGATCACCCCCAAGTCTCCTACGCTCCAGGGAAAAGAGTCACAGTCTATACAGCCTCTCCTTATAACCCAAACATCAATGTGCTCCAGCCATGGATAATCGCAGCGAAAAGTTTAATTTTGTCTAACCATTAACATCACCAATGTCAGACTGTCTATTGACCCCGCCAATTGGAGTACACTCCTAGTTATCTGTCAGCTTTGAAGGGTTTGGATGAGATCACAAATGGAGATATCCTTGAAGGAGAAACCAGCATCAGAAAATTGAGACTGTGTTTTCAGCATTCAACATGCTCCCAAGCGTTTGTTTCTTTAGTATACGCAGTTTATAACTTTTCATTAAAGCTCTCCCGTGAGAGGCTCATCAAACAGCATTGTCTCAAACCACAGGCATCATGGCTGACATTGTTTGGGTTGTCCTTCATCAGATAATCATGTAAAAGCAAAGGAAAATAGTAACTAAAACAATGAAGCGTTAGCATGACCTAACTGGCACAATTCAATAACCACCACCTATTGATTCAATCAATCCAGTTCTCCTCAAGAGACTTCAATGGAGTCCATGGTTACTGCACAAGGTCTACATGCCATAAAAGCAAATTACTGCGGATGCTGTAATCCCAGCTGGGCTTTGACAAAGGGTTATTTGGATTCGAAACGTCAGCTCTTTTCTCCCCTTCCAGATGCTGCCAGACCTGCTGAGATTTTCCAGCGCTTTCTCTTTTGGTCTATATGGCAGTTCTATGTGTCAGTGATTCCCCAAATGAGAAGATGTTAACTCGAAACATATGTTTAACCATGGGCCTTTTACATTTATTACCTCTTTCAGGTTTAAAGCCCGACAGAAAATAGTTTAATTTTATCTCACTTTTAACACAACCAACTGCCCCCCTCCAACTGGAGCGCATCATCTGTCAGCTTTGAAGGATTTGGAGGATGAGATCATAAGTGGAGATGACACTGAACGAGAAATTGTTTATTATTTAAAGTTTATTTATTAATCACAAATAGGCTTACATTAACACTGCAATGAAGTTACTGTGAAATTCCCCTAGTCGCCACACTCCGGAGCCTGTTCGGGTACACTGAGGGAGAATCTAGCATGGCCAATGCACCTAACCAGCACATCTTTCAGACTGTGGGAGGAAACCGGATCACCTGGAGGAAAACCCACCCACGGGGAGAATGTGCAGACACTGCACAGATAGTGACCCAAGCTGGGAATTGAACCCCAGTCCCTGGCGCTGTGAGGCAGCAGTGCTAATCACTGTGCTGCCCAGAAATGCGTCTCGACATACACTTTATCAGTCCCACTCATTATTCTAAAAACTTGAGTCATACTTTCTCTTATCGTGACTTCCAGTGAGAAAGGACTTGTTTCTTGGAAGCTTTCTTTACAAACCAGTGGCCTAAAGAAGGTCCACCACTAACTGCTCAAGGGAATAGGAATGCAGAGGAAATACTAAGAATGCCCATGTCCCAAGAATGAATTATTTCAAAAGAAATGAAATCCTCTACGTTTTTGTTCAGAGTCCTTCCCACCATCTTTTTCTTGAATCACAGTATCCCTACAGTGGAGGAGGAGGCCATTCAGCCCATCGAGTCTGCACCGACAACAATCCCACCCAAGCCCTATACCTGTAACCCCATGTATTTACCCCGCTAATCCCCGTGACACTAAGGGGCAATTTAGCATGGCCAATCCACCTAACCCGCACATCTTCGGACTGTGGGAGGAAACCGGAGCACCCGGAGGAAACCCACGCAGACACGGGGAGAACGTGCAAACTGCACACAGACAGTGACCCGAGGCCGGAATCGAACCCGTGTCCGTGGAGCTGTGAGGCAGCGGTGCTAACCACTGTGCCACCTGTGGTGGGTATTTTTAAACACATGTCGAGGCTGAAAGCGTTTCCCCACACTTAAAGATGACATTTCTATCACATAATATCAGGGAGCGACCCAAACGCGTAACACACTGAAATACATTTTCTGTTTTCTTCCTCTTTGTCCTTCTCCCTTCTCCTCCAAAACCAATGGGGAAATCCAAAAGGAGGAATCATAAATAGTTACTAATGAGTCAAGCAAGCTGCTCAGAAGAAACTTACTTCTGTATGAAGTGGTTAGAACTTAGAACTTGCTACCACATAGAATAGTTCGTATTGCCAATTGTGGTTTGAATTATTGGAGATTTGATCATACAACATTTACCCAGATGGCATTCAATCATGTGACATCGTTCGTGTGATGCTTAATCATGATATTAGTTCGCGTAACATCTACCCACATTACAGCGTCTTGCTTCAGTTTGTATTTTTATTCCAGTTCAATCAAATCAAGTCCAATTCAGAGTCTCAACAAGTTGAGACATTCCCGATCCAAGCTGACAAGACAGGGCTCGCACCTCCTGTCTTGGGCTTGATCTACATGGTCCAAGCTGATTGGAGTAGGCATAGCTCCTCCTCCAAGGCTTGATCTCATTTGCGTCTTAGCCAAAAGGCCGAGATGCCGCTTTTAAAAATTGCTTCAAATGAAGCTAAAATGTAACTTAATGACTTCAACCAAGCACAGCATGTCGATACTACACTTGATCTTAGCAAAAAAGGCTTCAGTTTGTACCCATCTCCAAACTATGAATGAAGTGCTGAACAGGTTTTTTATAGTCACAGATGGAAAACATAATTTGTAAATGAAAGAAAAAAAACATTGTTGCTAAAAAATTGTAAATAATGCGTGGAATTTTCCCATCCCGCCCGTCGCTGGAATCGTAGTGAGCGGGGACAGAGAATTCGGCGGACCATTTAAAGGTCTGTTGACCTCGGGCGAGAATTCCCGGTCTTGGGGCATGCTTGGCCAGAAAGTCCCACCCAATAATTTTGTAGAGTGCTTTTATTAAAAAAATACACACCAAGCTATTGAAAATAATAAGTAAAACCAAAACAAATCCTAATCTAATTCACTGATTTCCACAGCGCACTGAAACCCAGCTTCAGTCTTTGGAAGTCCTAACCAAAGCTGCCAAGTTCTCAATGTGTGTCCCTCTTTCTCTCTCTGCCGTCCCAGTTTGGATCTTTCTCTCTGCCTTCTTCTCTCTACCCGCTTCCCAGTTGATTTCTCTCTTTTGCTCCCTCCCAGTATGCGTTGCTCCCACAGGACTCTCAAAAGTTAAAACCGTTGCCACCATCCTCTCAAGCCATAAGGAAACTGTTAGGAACAATGCGTAACTTTTTAAAAAAAAGTTGAATATATGTATGTGTGTGTTAAGAAAGGTAAAATGGTTCCAGTTTCATGTGGGTTGTGGTGTGAACCTTGCTGCCAGGAAGTCTGAATGGACTCCTTACTGAAAGGTCAAAGTCTTTTGCGTTTGTTTGTACACAAACATTTTAATGAGGTTCTACAACCCTTGAAATCATAGAGATGGGTTAAAAGTTGCATGATTCTGGGGATTGCGGGGGTGGATTGGGGGGGGGTTGGCGGTGGGGGGGGGGGGGGGCAGGGGAATGTGGAAACACAAAGCTGAATAATCTTTACTGTTGCCCAGCAACAGGGTGAAACAGGGACATGGACACTGGAAAAAGACAGAAAGTTGAGAGAAGAGAGTTCAGTGTTTGCCAGCGAGAGAAGCTCTCTGAGAAGTAAAACAATAAGGCCACTAGACAGTAGTTAACTGAAGGATCAGATATTAAAATAAGTGAGGTGAGGAGTAAAGCAGATGTGCTATTGGGAGACTCCAGTTTGGGAAATGCACTTGTTTGCTCTGCAGTTCAATTTAAAGCAATGGAGAGATCAGAGTGAGATCTTGGGTATCTCAGGAAGAGGTACGAGCTGGGTGAAAAGCATTGAATGAATGCTCAGAACTCATCAAAATAGGACTATTTTCACTGTGCCAGTCCCAAAGCAAGGAGCCTTGGTGCCAAACAAAGTGGTAAACCCTCACTGGTGTATGCATCTATAAAGTTTTTTAAAGTTTAAAATTTATTTATCAGTGTCACAAGTAGGTTTACACAAACATTGCAATTAAGTTACTGTGAAACTCTCTTCGACACGACACTCCTGCAGCTGTTCGGGTACACTGAGGGAGAATTTAGCACGGCCAATGCACCTAACCAGCACGATTTTTGGACTGTGGGAGGAAACTGGAGCGAGCGTCCGGAGGAAACACACGCAGACACAGGGAGAACGTGCAGACTCCACACAGACAGTGACCCAAGCTGGGAATCGAACCTGGGTCCCTGGCGCTGTGAGGCAGCAGTGCTAACCACCATGCTACCATGCACAGATACTGCTGGGGTATAAGAATAGTGCAAATTCAACAAGTGTCATTTGTGTAAAATCTTTCCAGGCTTTTCATCTTGTGTAATATAGTTCAGTTTTCTTGTTTAATAAATATTTTATTCCCTGTGTTAAAAGGTTCATCAGCAGACTCTTGTGAATTTGTTCAGTAACTTTCCTCCACAGCTTTGTTAAAATAACAAGTTAGGATCTCTCAAGCCTAGTTTCACTCTGCGATCTGACTAGTCCAGTGTTAACATCCCGGCTTGGGTCACTGTCTGTGCAGAGTCTGAGATAGCTGGGAGGCCAGCAGGGCCAAGGCAAGGCTTGCAAGCCATGATGGCTGAGGTATTGTATATGGGTGAACTGTTTCTCCCAGGTCACTAGCAGCAGTGCCCGGGAGACCGACCGTCCATTCCAATAAACTCTTGCCAAAAAGTAGGAGCATTGGGAACGTGAGGAGTAGTTGGAGTGGATGCATTTAAGAAGCTTGTTTGAGTTATAAGGAGAGGCTGGATAGACTGGGACTTTTTTCTCTGGCGCCTGGAGACTTATGGGTGATCTTACAGAGGTCTATAAAATAATGAGGGGCATAGTTCAGCTAGATAATCAACAACTTTTCCCAAAGATAGGGGAGTCTAAAACCAGTGGGCATAGGTTTAAGTTGAGAGGGGAGAGATACAAAAGGATCTAGTGGGGCAATTTTTTTACTCAGAGGGTGGTGAGTGTCTGGAACGAGCTGCCAGAGGCAGCAGTAGGACAGACTGAGTGGCCCGTTTCTTTACTTTTTATTCGTCATTGGTGGGATATGGGCGTCGCTGGCTGGCCAGCATTTATTGCCCATCCCTAGTTTCCCTTGAAGAGTTGGTGGTGAGCTGCCTTCTTGAATCACTGATACAACTGAGGGCAGTTGAGAGTCAACCCCATTGCTGTGGCTCTGGAGTCACATGTAGGCCAGACCAGGTAAGGACAGCAGACTTCCTTCCTTAGAGGACATTAGTGAACCGGATGGGTTTTTTCCGACAATCGACAAAGGTTTCGTGGTCATCAGAAGATTCCAGATATTTTTTATTGAATTCAAATTCCACCATCTGCCGTAGTGGGATTCGAACCCGGGTCCCCAGAACATGAGCTGATTTTCTGGATTAATAGTCTAGCGATAATACCAGTGGAGATACTCTCCACTCCTGCAGGTAGCCTATGAAAGTCTGCAGCAATCAGCATGCATGGTAGCTCCGGGAAGCCGGTCAGCATGCTACTCTGACACTTTGGCAAAGGTTAAAGATTGCAACTGAGCGGATTATCACAGGGTTTGCAAGATCTTGCATTCCCTGACTCCATCACGCAGGAATAGCGACCCTCTCTGCACTTAAGTAGCAACATTTCATACAAACTTATGTCTGTCGTCACATCCTGGAATGAGAAGCAGGGCTTGGTTTGAAAAGTCAACTGGCTGCAGAGAACAATCATTTATTTTTGTGGGTTTTTTTAGTTAATTGTAGCAGGGTAAAATTGCGATGTCGCATAAAGTAAATTGCAACAGGCACGAGAGGAACAGTAACTTATTAATTGTGGAAACTGAGTTCATGCAAGGCATCCGGAGTACCGATCGGACCTCAATATGAGGTCAACAGGAGGCAGCACAATGGTTAGCACTGCTGCCTCACAGCGCCAGGGACCCGGGTTCAATTCCCGGCTTGGGTCACTGTCTGTGCAGAGTCTGCACATTCTCCCTGTGTGTCTGCGTGAGTTTCCTCAGGGTGCTCTGGTTTCCTCCCACAGTCCAAAGATGTGCAGGTTAGGAGCATTGGCCATAGAACATAGAACAGTACAGCACAGAACAGGCCCTTTCGGCCCACGATGTTGTGCCGAGCTTTATCTTTGGCCACGCTAAATTGTCCCTCAGTGGTTCCAGGCAGGCGCCGGAGTGTGGGGACTAGGGGATTTTCGCAGTAACTTCATTGCAGTGTTAATGCAAGCCTTACTTGTGACCCCTATAAATAAATGTTAAACTTAAAAAAAACATCTCTTGTGGTGTGGAGGGAAAAACACAATTTCGGTGGGGGGGGGGGGAAAGAAAATCAGTTTTGTCTTCTTGATTTGATTTGATTTATTATTGTCACGTGTATTTGGGATACAGGGAAAAGTATTATTTCTTGCGTGCAATACAGAAAAAAGCATACTGTTCATAGAGTACATAGGGGAGAAGGAAAAAAGAGAGTGCAGAATGTGTTACAGTCATAGCTAGGGCGTAGAGACAGATCAACTTAATGCGACGTAGGTCCATTCAAAAGTCTGATGGCAGCAGGGAAGAAGCTGTTCTTGAGTCGGTTGGTACGTGACCTCAGATTTTGTACCTTTTTCCTGACGGAAGGAGGTGGAAGAGAGAATGTCCGGGGTGTGTGGGGTCCTTGATTGGGCTGGCTGCTTTTCCAAGGCAGCAGAAAGTCAAGGGAGAGAGGGTATGGAGGATGGGAAAGGTGAAGCATGCATGCTAATATTTGCAGCACAGGCTAAGGGAATATAAGGATAGGTAGGAGAAAAAAACTAATCAGAGAACAAGGTGCAGATGTAGACAGGAAGAGATGCACAGTTCAATAAGAGGCAAAAAGAACACATCGAAACAAAAGCAAATGTGCAGAAAGAGGGAGGGAACTGATCAAAGGAATATTGAGAAACACACAGAAAATGGGCTTTATAGCCCAACATAGAGAGAGGAAGTAACATTCACAGTCCAAGCTGTCATAGCAAGAGAATTAAAAAGCAGGCACTGTTTGCAAAGAAAAACTCACAGCTTCGACCACTTTTGGGTGGAAACTACTCTGGGTTGCGAACATAAAGCTCAAACAATAAACATTTTCCCTGGGTCATTGCTGACCCCAAGACCCTGAAATTACTTCTTGAGCGCTGCCAACACTTACGAAGATCCCCTACAGGAAGAACAACAAATAAATAAATCACACAAAATAATCCCCAGTCCGTCATCAGTCCCCTGCTCTCTGATGTGCTCATTAGAGAGTGCAAGGGAGAGCGTGGTACAGCTGTAGCTATTTAACTGCAAGAGATACAACCGAGGGAAATGATGGCAGTTCAGAGACTTAGTGGAATGTTAAAAAAAAAAATTATTAACATGTTTGAACTGATTTTGTCTGTTTGGCTGGGTAATGATTTGGGGCCTGGTACTGCATCGTGGTTTTTAAAAAAAATCTTTCCATGTCTCTGCGTGTTTATTTATAACTTGCCGTGTCTCTCCGGAGAAAACGGGTTAACGGACAGATCCGTTAATTAGTTGTAGCAACCCCCCCCCCTTCCCCCCGCCCCCCCGCTTCACCTCCCCAAGCCCACCCACTCCAGAGGCCGAAGGGAGATGAAACGAACAGGAAATGTGTGGAAGGCTAACTGATCACAAACACTTTCCTCCCTTTTGCTGACCCTCACGGTAATAAAACAGTAACAAGACTCGTAAAGTGCATGTGGCTGTTCTTTTTGAGGTTTTGGATATGTTGTCCTCACCCAGATGTTGGGTGGAAGAACAGCACCGTGGACTACCAGCACAGTGGCGCAGTGGTTAGCACTGCTGCCTCACAGCTCCGAAGATCTGGGTTCGATTCCGGCCTCGGGTCACTGTCTGTGTGGCGTGTGCACTTTCTCCCCGTGTCTGCGGGGGGTTTCCTCCGGGTGCTCCAGTTTCCTCCCACAGTCCGAAATACGTGCTGGTTAGGTGCATTGGCCATGCTAATTTGCCCCTTAGTGTCCTGGGATGCATAGGTTAGAGAGCTTAGCGGAGTAAATATGCGGGGTTACGGAGATAGGACCTGGGTGGGATTGTGGTCGGTGCAGACTCGATGGGCCGAATGGCCTCTTTCTGCACTGCAGAGATTCTATGATTCTAATCTCACACTCGGGTTCAGTAACAGGCATTATACTTCAAGCAACATGCGGCCTGCAAATTCCTGGCTCCCGAGTGTCAGATTTTTGGAGTGGGAGGGCTACCCCAGTGATGCGCTGGTGAATCCCCCTTGGAAGTTCTCACTCAGCAACTTTCCCTGGACAACTGCGTTGCCCTGGGAACCATCCGACAAGGTGAGTTAAATCACCAACTTCAGATGGTTCTGCTAGTTTTACCCTCGTAGTTACCCCAAAAAAGTTAGTAACTTTAGAGTCACTATTTTGAAGGCTCAGACCGAGCCCCACACAGGACCCCCCACACTCCTGATGCCCCAGGAGATCTTCCGAATTCCCCTCCCCCTCCCCCCCCCCACCCCCATTAAGCACTGCACCCACCACAGTATTCCCCAGCCCACCCCTTTGATGTGACCCTCCCAACCCAACTGAGCTCAATCACACCGGCCCCAGCACCCCCTCCGGCCCAAACAATTCCCTCCAATGTCCTGTTCCCCCCCACCGATGTCAGACTCTACCCGTGAAGTCCGACTACCCCCACCATGTACGACTCCCCACCCCATGTCCAATTCTCCCCACCAATATACAAACCCTCCCACATTCCTCCGATGTCCAAACCTTTCAACAACCATCCGATGTCTGAAACCCCCACCCAGATATCTGAACCAGCCCCCCACCCCAAAGTCCGAACCACCCCCCCAACCTCCTGATGCCCGGAACCCTATCCCCCAATGCTCAAACCCTTGCCCTCTGATGTTTGGAACCCTTATCCTCCTAAGGCCCGAAACCCCTCTCCCCACTCCGATGCTCGGAACCCTTACCCCCCGATGCTTGGAACCTCCCCTTCCCCTGACGCCTGAACCCGCCACCCCCATGTCTGAATCTCACCCCCCCCCCCCCCCCCCCCCCGTCCCCGTCCCCCCACACCCCGGCTGATGTCCAAACTCTCACCCCCACATCCCATTTACATCCCATTATCTTAGAAACTTACTTTTTTCCTTTCAATGGGACCCTTTAAACTTACTTGCCCTGCGGCAGCTGGTGCTGTAACAAGGGGGTATGGCCATCCTCCCCGCCCCGTTTACACCTCGCCGCTGAGCCGGGGGCCTGTTTCGCTTCTCAAGTCTCACCTGGCCTGAGTCAGCAAGGTCTGAAGAGACAGGCGCTTTGGAATGTCAGCGAGGGTCAGTCGGTACAGAGCGGCAGTCAGCTGCAGATGGCCACTGCAATAAAGTTACGGCCCATAGCATTGGGCGTAAACCTCTTGACCCTATTTCAGTTTCAGTTTCCACTCTAACTCACTGGACTCCATCAGAAAGACTGGAGATTTAATTACTACCATAATTTAAAAGTACCTTTTTCTCTATCCTGGGCATTCGAGTGATATTCTCCTATCCCAATACATTTCAGCTTGGACCTCAAAGCATGTCAGGGAGATGGCCATTGCCCATTTAGCCTTCATGGATATAAAAGTGGTGCAGCCCCAGTGCAAATGAAATGTCAGAGTGCCAACCATCTCAAATGCAAAGGTTGTTCCTATTTTCGTAGCAATGATAAAATCCCGACAGTGCAGCAGGAGGCAATTCAGCCAATCGAGACTGCACTGACTCTCCGCATCTCCACTCTATCCCCATAACCCCAGGTATTTACCCGACTAATCCTCCTAACCTACACATCTTGGGACATTAAGGGGCAAATTAGCGTGGCCAATCCACCTAACCTGCATATCTTATAACACTAAGGGACAATTTAGCATGGCCAGTCCACCTAACCTGCACATCATTGGACACTAAGGGGCAATTTAGCACGGCCAATCCACCTAACCTGCACATCTTTGGACACTAAGGGGCAATTTAGCATGGCCAATCCCCTATACATCTTTGGAGTGTGTGAGGAAACCGGAGCACTTGGAGTCACACACAAACATACTGCGATTTTGTACTGTCCCTATTTTGTATTAGCCACCACAGTGAAATGCATGCAAACCATGCATGATAACTTAATCTGTTTCGTACGCATAACATAAATCATCCCTGGTAAATTTCACACCTGTACAGTTTTATAACACAGGAGGAGGCCATTCAGCACATCATGCTAATGCAGATTCATTGACAGAACCCTCCAATTAGACCCTCTCTCTTGCTCTTTCCCCAAAGCCCTGCATTCTTTTTCTCAAGTGCGTATCCAATTCCTTTTTGAAAGTTTCTGCCGAATCCACGGCCGAGATTCAGGTTATTCCGAGCCGGGGGTCTCAGCGAGGGAAGGTGAGGGGCGGGTTCAAGAGGCCAGGATGGATGGTTCCATCCGTCTCACCCAGGGAGCCCCACGAAGGAGTTCCAACCTACACTCCCCCAAACTATATCAGACAACTACCTAATGACCAGCACGGGTGGCACAGTGGGTTAGCACTGCTGCCTCACAGCACCAGGGACCCGGATTCAATTCCCGGCTTGGGTCACTGTCTGTGTGGAGTCTGCACATTCTCCCCGTGTCTGTGTGGGTTTCAGAATCACAGAAACAGAATCACAGAAACCATACAGTGCAGAAGGAGACCATTTGGCCCATCGAGTCTGCACCGACCACAATCCCACCCACCCCTACCCCCATATTCCTACATATTAACCCACTAATCCCTCTAATCTACGCATCTCAGGACACTAAGGGGCAATTTTAGCATGGCCAATCAACCTAACCCGCACATCTTTGGACTGTGGGAGGAAACCTGAGCACCCGGAGGAAACCCACGCAGACACGAGGAGAATGTGCAAACTCCACACAGACAGTGACCCAAACCGGGAATCGAACCCAGGTCCCTGGAGCTGTGAAGCAGCAGTGCTAACCACTGTGCTACCGTGCCGCCCTCCATTTCCTCCAGTTCCCTCCCACAGTCCGAAAGACGTGCTGGTTAGGTGCATTGGCCACACTAAATTCTCCTTCAGTGTACCCGAACAGGCGCTGGAGTGTGGAGACTAGGGGATTTTCACAGTAACTTCATTGCAGTGTTAATGCAAGCCTACTTGCGACACTAATAAATAAACTTTTAAACATTTTAGCTGATACATGACCTGTATGCAAGAACGTTAAGTATGCAGGACAAAGCCCCCACCCCAAATCCTCCCCACAGCCCCTCTCCCCCCACACTCCCATCCACCACCCCGCCCCCCCCCCAACACTTGCCCGCCATCAACCTGCGCAGCTAAATTTACCAGGTTCCCACATGGCATAGATCTAACCCATGCACGCCACATCACAGCAAAGTGGCACAAAGTAGCCATTTATTGACATCAATTGGTGGGTACTGGTAGAAAGGCCATCTGCTGGAATCTACGCGCCCTGTCCTCTCCTCAGGGGGATTGGGGGGGGGGGGGGGGTGCGGCTGTGGGGCGGGGTGTGTCCTGCACACTTAATCCAGTGGAGAGAGGCAGCATAAAATCCAGCCCATGATAAAACAGCTAGCCCACACTCACTGTCTAGTTTCACACGTATACAGGCACTCGGGAAAGGTTATTCACGGACACTTGATGTCCACTTGAGCACGATGTTTATCTTATTATGACGGATAGGCATCTACTGTGTAAATGAACAAAAAAGAAGTGAAGAACTTGCATTTAGGTGGAGAAGGAATTCTTTGAAAAGCTGCCGATTGAAGAGCCTTGGGAATTTTTTTTGTCTATGCCCCATGAATGAGAGTTGCCATTATCATCGCTGGGCAAGTCACCAACTCAAGAGGAGAGAGGGGGGAAAGAAATCTGTAATCACAATACATTTACAATAAAATACATCACAGACAGTGAATTAGCATCTTCAGTAAGGCCAAAGGAAACCCTCCAGGAAACCATACAAATGCAAGCAACAGAAGACAGTTCAACAAGGTCACAGCAATTATCATAGAGCAGATAATGTGCCAATGCATCTGGAAGAATCAGCTATTGATATAATAATGGGCACTTTACCCTGCTTTCAGCTGGAAGATAGTGAATGTGAGTAACCTTTGTCCACTGGTGACAAGATCTCCATACGGCCACATTGTCAGGCAGTGGCAAAATGCTTTAATTACTGAAGTTATTTACTTTTACTGCAGCAGTTTATTTACCGATCAGGCTTTTGACTGAATTCAGATTACAAGGAGGCTCGCGCTGAGTTGTTAGGAGATGTAAAAATGCACTGGATCAATAATTGTAAGACAGATCCTCCGGTTCTCATGAAAACATCATTGCTTCTTCCGTGGTGATTAAATGGGGCAGCTCCCTCTCTGCTCTCCTAAACAGGTTTGAGTGGTTAGTAACTACCTGGATGCATTTTCCTAATATAAATATCAATATACATTTGCCTTCCTTCTGCTCATTCCTCCCTCAGCCTCCCCCACACCCTTCCATTCCTACCCCCGAGTCGCTCTCCATTTCCCTGGCTGTAAGGATGAGTTTCTGTCTTTCCCTTTGTCCGCCATTTTAAGATAATTAGTAAACGAACCCGGAGTGGAAGGGGGTGATGTTGGTTGGGGGCAGACAAGGAGAAATATCTTTACGCAGTGAGTTGTTGTGATCGGGAATGCACAGAGGGTGGTTGGACCAGACTTGGAATGGTGGCACAGTAGTTAGCACTGCTACCTCACAGCGCCAGGGAGCCGGGTTCAATTCCCGGCTTGGGTCAATGTCTGTGTGGAGTCTGCACGTTCTCCCCGTGTCTGCGTGGGTTTTCTCCAGGTTTCGTAGAAACCCTACAATGCAGAAGGAGGCCATTCAGCCCATTACCTCCCACAGTCTGAAAGACGAGCTGGTCAGGTGCATTGGCCATGCTAAATTTTCCCTCAGTGTACCCGAACAGGTGCCGGAGTGTGGCGACTAGGGGGATTTTCACAGTAACTTCATTGCAGTGTTAATGTAAGCCGGCTTGTGATACTGATAAATAAACATTTTTTAAAAAACTCACAAAAGGATATTGGGTATGTGCTTGAAAGATTTAGCAGGTTATGGGGAAAGAACAGGGATGGTTGGGGGGAACTAGTTGCATACCTCTTTCGGCCGACACCATGGGCTGAATGGTCTCCTTTGGTGCTGTCAGCACAATGAATCTTGAACTATCCTCTGATAAAGGTAACCCCGATCTCCTATCTAGTGTTACCCCCTCCTACCTGTGCTGTTTGATCCCCTTTGCCCCCAGCGGTGATTCAGTCAATCTCAGAATGCCATTTGGGTAGGTGTAAGATGTTCAGGTTCAGGATGGAGGGAGCTCAGTGCAATGACCCCGGGCAGTTTACCCACACCCATGTTGAAAACGAGAGCATGAACCTTTGAAGGCCATGGTGGCAGCAATGATTTTCTTCTTCCTCTGCCAGTCGGTTGATCAGGATATCTCAGCCTGTGAGATTATTGTTTACTCTGAGTATTACTTACATGCAATCTTAATTAGTTTTAATACACGATAAACAGATGCTGCCCTTTTATTTTGAAATAAAGATCAAGGGGGAAATTGATCACATCAAAGGAAGTTGTGCACTAAAAGGAAATTGATTCAGACGTCTTATGGAAGCCACTTCTCTCTCTCTCCCCCACCCCAGGCCAAGAAATTGGAGATATTTTCGACATATGCGGTACCAAGAGTGGACCCTGACATTCAATTCATCATGGCCGCATCCATTTAATTCAATCACCGTGGGAAACAGCACATGATACATAACACATCAGGAAATAGAGCTTCTTCAATAAGCAAAACCAAAAAAATGGTATATTTAAGGGATTAGAGCAGATAGGTTACATTATCTTTGAATTCCAGGCACAGTTGATATCACCAAGTTCTTACTCCCTCATTTCAACACTGGGTAGACCGAGGGCCATTTTATTCATAACCCCATCAGAAACGGCATGCTTTGGACATCTTCCTCACCATTCGGCAACGCTAAAATGGACACTATTCAGTCATGGTGAATGGTCATCAACCTGAAATGTTAATTTTGCCCCCCTCTCCCCACAGATGCCGCCTGATCTGCAGGGAATTTCCAACACTTTCCCTTCTTATTTCAGATTTCCAGCATCTGCAATATTTCACATTTGCAGAAGGTATCCCAAGCTTGATTTCGTGCTCAAGCTTCAGCTAAAGGACAAACCCCGTCGCCCGCCAGTCCCTCACCGAAGTGCCTACTTCTCCAACATTGCTCGTCTCCGTTACTACATCTCCTGCTATCACAGCCAAAATTCTCATCCGCGTCTTCATTAACTCATGGTTTGATTCCTCCAACACTCTCCTCGCTGGCATCCCGGTGCAGCACGGTGGCACAGTGGTCAGCACTGCTGCCTCACAACGCCAGGGAGCTGGGTTCGATTCCCGCCTTGGGTCACTGTCAGTGCGGAGTTTGCACGTTCTCCCCGTGTCTGCGTGGGTTTCCTCCAGGTGCTCCGGTTTCCTCCCACAGTCCGAAAGACATGCTGGTTAGGTGCATTGGCCATGCTAAATTGCCCCTTAGTGTCAGGGGATGTGGAGGATAAATACATGGGACTAAGGGGATAGGTGCTGGGTGGGATTGTTATCGGTACAGGCTGAATGGGCCAAACGGCCTCCTTCTGCACTGTAGGGATTCTATGACTCTATAATCCCAAGCTTTGCTTCTCAGTGGCTGCACCTCTTCCAAAAGTTGAACACTCACATTTTATTCCACCAACCCTGTCTTAGGTGTGGCTTTTGCTACCAAATAAACCTGTTGGACTTTAACCTGGTGTTGTTAAACTTCTTACTGTGTTCACCAACCTCCAGAAGCTCCTCAAACCACAAGCATTTCAACATTATGATCCTCATTCTCCTTTACAAGTCTGGTCAATGTTTAATGCCTCCTTAACTTGGCACCCTTCTCCAACATTATTCCTCCCTGAAAGCTCTGTGCTTCCAGCAGTTTATTCTGTATCCCTCTATTCTGTATCTCCACCGCCCCCCCCTGCACTTTCCCTTTTACTACTAATGCTAGAGTCTTCAAAATCACACTTGTAATGTGGACATCCAATGCCAATCCACCTTGCCTACTTCTCCCCCCATTTTGAAAAATCTCCTCACAATCTGATAGACTGTGCTTTCTTTCGCCATCTCCTCTAAATACAGCCCTTTCCACTCCATGCTCAGGTTCTCGATGTGACGAATTGTCTTGGGGCGTCATAGCAACGCACATTAACATGTTGCCTGTAACATTTAAAATAAAGCCTCAAGGCGGCTTGCCATGGAGATGAGATGGAGGAATGATTGACAAGTCACGGGAGAACAGGTCCAAAAGGGCAACCAAAAACCTGGGTCATAAAAATGGGTTTTGACAGGTTTTGTCAACAGGGAATGGGGAAGAGCTTCAGGAAGAAGCTCCACACGGTGGTGCCAGGGTAATTGAAAATTATTCTATGATTCTATGAAAGGAAATATTTCACATAGGTTTCTGATTTGGAATTGACTGCACCACCTTACAAAAACACAAAGCAACATACAACTCCCCCCAAACCCTGCCCATCATAGCAATCTTCTCATGGGTACAACGAAGGATCTGCATGATAAACTTGGTTCAATCAGCACACAACCCCAGCTTTTCATCATACCATAACAAAGAGGTTCAATTGCAGAGGAATAGAATTGGAATGCAGAGAAATTATGTTAAATTTAAATATAAACTTGGGAAGGCCACACTTGGGAGTGGTGCGCAGCTCCTGTCTCCGTATTACAAAACAGGAAGTAGGGGACTGGAGTTTTATGTATGCGAGGCTAAGAGGATGGGACAAGTGACCCAGAGCGTGGGGTGGTCTGCCCAGGAAACCACCCCTACAGCCACTCGAGAGCGGGAGTGCAAGGAGCAAAATTTTTAAAGGAGCTTTTTCCCAGGGTGGAAGAGTCAATTACTGGGGGCACAGGTTTAAGGGGGCAAGGTTTAAAGGAGATGTACGAGGCAGATTTTTTACACAAGAGTAGTGGGTGCCTGGAACCCGTTGCCGGGGAAGGTAGTGGAAGCGGATACGGTAGTGACTTTTAAGGGGCGTCTTGACAAGTACATGAATGAGATGGGAATAGAGGGATATGGTCCCCGGAAGGGTAGGGGGTTT
This sequence comes from Mustelus asterias, assembly GCF_964213995.1. Lineage (NCBI taxonomy): Eukaryota > Metazoa > Chordata > Chondrichthyes > Carcharhiniformes > Triakidae > Mustelus > Mustelus asterias. The sequence continues at coordinate 97,011,704 of NC_135814.1, forward strand.
TAGTTAAGTCGGGCAGCATGGTCGGTGCAGGCTTGGAGTGCCGAAGGGCCTATTCCTGTGCTGTAATTTTCTTTGTTCTTTTGTTCTTTGAGCACAGTTCTTCAATAAACCCTATTGTCCCAGTGGCTTGTTTTTCCGTGTGACTTCTTTGGAGATAATCCCACCCATCCCCCTGCCCCCGCTGCCGCACCCCTGGTAGTCTCAGACTTTACACGAAGAAGGTGCAAAAAAGATTGACGAGGACAATACAGAACTGACAGATTATAACTACCAGGAAAGAGTGAAAAGGCCGAGAACACTTTCTCTGGAACAGGAAAGGTTTGAGGGATGAACTGATAAGCGATTTTTTAAATTGTGAATTCGTTGATAGGGGAAATGAGAAGTTCTTTCCATTTGTAAGAGAGACCAGAATTATACCATGCCATAAATATATGGAAGTCACTCATAAATCCAGTGAGGGATTAATGAGAAACCTCTTTAACCAGAGGGTGATTAGAACATGGAATTGCTCCCAAATTTGGTAGTTGAGACACAAATCACATCTCTACAAGACACAGGTCAGGAGTGTAATGGAATGATATCCACTTGCCTGGTTGAGTGCAGTTACAACATTCAAGAATTCGACACCATCCAGGACAAAGCTGCCCGCTTGATTGTTACTCCATCCACAAACATTCAGCACCGCCCCCCCCCCCCCCCCCCCCCCCCCCCGCCCCCGCCACACCACTGACACACAGTAGCAGCAGTGTGTACCATCTACAAGATGCGCTGCAAAAAATCACCAAGGGTCCTTAGACAGCACTTTCCAAACCCAAGACCACTACCATCAAGAAGGACAAGGGCAGCAGACACATGGGAACACCACCACCTGGAAGTTGACCTTCAAGCCACTCACTGTCCCGACTTGGAAATATAGCACCGTTCCTTCACCGTCACTGGGTCAAAATTCTGGAACTCCCTCTCAAAAGGCACTGTGGGTGCATTTACGCCACAGGGACGGCAACGGTTCCAGAAGGCAGCTCACCACCACCTTCTCAAGGGCAATTACAGATGGGCAATAAATGTTGGCCTAGGCAGCAGTGCCCTCATCCCTTAAATATATTTTAAAAAAACATTCCATACATGTATTTAAGGAGAAGCTTTACAAATATATGAAGGGGGAAGGAATAGAAGACTGCGTTGACCACAATTTGATGAAATAGACTAGGACGGCAAGGTGACACAATGGTTAGCATTGCTGCCAGGGAACTGGATTCAATTTCTGGATTGGATCACGGAGTCTGCACATTCTCTCCGTGTCTGCATGGGTTTCCTCCGGGTGCTCCAGTTTCCTCCCACAGTCTGAAAGACCTGCTGGCTAGGTGCATTGGCCATGCTAAATCCTCCCTCAGTGTACCCGAACAGGTGCCGGAGTGTGGCGACTAGGAGATTTTCACAGTAATTTAATTGCAGTGTTAATGTAAGCCTACTTGTGACACTAATAAATAAACTTAAACTACTGTTGGGCTGAATGGCCTGTTCCTGTGCTTTACGTTTTCTGTCTGAATACCTCTGACAACAGTACAAGAATGCAACTTACCACCTACATTCCAGCTTCTACCAGGAATTTATTTTATTTCTTGTTTTTTTTACTTTTCGGTACTTTGACCCTTAAGAGAAAAACTAACTCGGACGACGATTAAATGTGCCAGTTGGTTCCGTTTTCTATCTCAACTTGACAACAGCCATTAATTAAAGGCAAGTATTTAGGTAATGAGACAACTTAAGGGAAAAAGCTATAAGCTGTTAATAGTCACATCGAAGTCTTGAAGTGATCTCTCTCAGAAACCAACACCAAAGAATGGCTCATTAATTCCATGTAACCATCATCATTGACACTTAACAAACTGATCAGTATTCATTTGACTTATCCCCATTCATCACAAATCTCATGGACTCCAATTTATTCCACCCAATTAGATGCATCTGAGCAACACATGCCCCACAGCTTAAATAGTGTGGATCTGAAGGGCAACATAGCCAGTGCAACAAGCACCGGCAAATTATAGCCTGCGCAACCTTTTGGGTAATTAGCACATGTCCCCCATCACAGTTACATTGCCCAACGAACAAGAAACCTGAATGCCAGCTACATTTAAATTTATTAAGCGGACATTTAGTTAATTGGGCAGTGCTGGAAGCACTAGCTGATGAGTGAAAGTCGACCGAGAAACACTGTTGTTACTTATTTCTCCTACTCCCTCCACTTTGTCAGAATTTCCTTTTTCTGTGCTTAGTCCAGCTCACTCTATCATGACCTGTGGCCCAGTGTAAGATAGTGGCACTGGTTAGTGAGACACATGAGTTGGGTTTGCCCAAATGTGACTGGGAGCTTGGTGGAAGGATCCATCCGACTTCCCACAACCGGCCAAAGAGATCTGCAGGTTAGGTGGATCGGCCATGCTAAAATTGCCCCTTAGCATCCCAGAATGTGCAGGTTAGATGGATTTTTAAAAATACTTTCCCAATTCAATCAAATCAAATCCAATTCAGAGTCTCAACAAGTTGAGACATTTCCGATCCAGGCTGACAAGACGGGGCAAGCGACCAAATTGCCCTGTCCTGGGCCTGATCTACATGAGCCAAGCTGATTGGAGGAGCAAAGCAACACCTCCTCCAAGACTCGAGCTCATTTGCATCTTAGCCAAAAGGCCGAGATGCGTTAGATGGATTAGACATGGTAAAATTGCCCCTCAGCGTCCCAAGATGTGTAGGTTAGATGGCTTCGCCACGGTAAATGTGTGGGGTAACGGGAATAGGGTGGAGGAGAGGGCCTGGGTAAGATACTCTGTCAGAGAATCGGTGCAGACTCGATGGGCCGAATGGCTTCTTTCTGCACTGTAGGGATTCAATGGATTCCTGATACATTGCCTTGCCAGCCAATCGATCGGCAAATTGACTTTTTGTTACCTGACTGGATGATTCTTGACTGCTTTCCCCTTCTCCGATAGGTTTATAACAGAGTATTCAAAACACATTTAAAAAGAAACACATTTTGTTTCATACCCCAGTGACATTTCTTTCTGCTTGCTCGCAGTAGAGTCCAAGAGTTGATCTTTAATTTGTGGATATTACAGGACAATCCTGGAGGGTTGGTAACCCTAATGTGGTCTAAACTGAGAGTGTAAAATCAAAAGGAGGCAATTCAACCCATCAGGTCTGTGCTGGACAAGCTCAGCTTAGCACTTTTCCCATCCATTGGCTTGAGCGGGGTAGGGAAGTTGGCGCTTTCCTGGGTTAAATGAACTGCAGTTGTCTTTTACACAACAGGATTAAGATCACTGGGAGAAATTAAACTTCCCTTTCTAAATTCACAGCCCTCCCTGCTCTCCACCTCTCCCCAGACTCAATCAATCCATTCCTCTCCTGGCTGACCTCCTACCTGTCTATATCAACGGGGATGAAGTGGAAATGGTCAAGAGCTTAGGTTTCTAGGTGTTCAGATCACCAATAATCTGTCCCGGTCCCTCCACGCTAATGCTATAGTTAAGAAAGCCTACCAACGCATCTACTTTCTCAGGAGGCTAAAGAAATTTGGCATGTCCGCTACGACTCTCACCAATTTTTACAGATGCACCATAGAGAGCATTCTTTCTGGTTGCATCACACTTGGTATGGCTCCTGCTCTGCCCAAAACTCCAAGAAACTACAAAGGGTCATGAATGCAGCCCAGTCCATCACGCAAACCAGCCTCCCACCCATTGACTGTCTACACTTCCGCTGCCTCGGAAAAGCAGCCAGCATATTTAAGGACTCCACGCACTCCGGACATACTCTCTTCCAGCTTCTTCCATTGGGAAAAAGACACAAAGGTCTGAGGTCACATACAAAACAACTCAAGAACAGCTTCTTCTCTGCTGCCATCAGACTTTTGAATGGACCTACCTTTTATTAAGCTGATCTTTCTCTCCACCCTATCGGTGACTGTAACTCTCTCTTTTCTTAAACCCCTATATACTCTATGAACGGTATGTTTTGTTTGTATAGCACGCAAGAAACAATATTTTTCACTGTATGCTCAGTACATGTGACAATAATAAACCAAATCAAAGCAAAAAACCCTGGTGCCAAAAGACTGCTGCCCATTCTCCAAATGGGGCGGCATGGTAGCACAGTGGTTAGCACTGCTGCTTCACAGCTCCAGGGACCTGGGTTCGATTCCCGACTTGGGTCACTGTCTGTGTGGAGTTTGCACATTCTCCTCGTGTCTGCGTGGGTTTCCTCCGGGTGCTCCGGTTTCCTCCCACAGTCCAAAGATGTGCGGGTTAGGTTGATTGGCCATGCTAAAATTGCCCCTTAGTGTCCTGGGATGCGTAGATTAGAGGGATTAGCGGGTAAAATATGTAGGGATATGGGGGTAGGGCCTGGGTGGGATTGTGGTCGGTGCAGACTCAATGGGCCGAATGGCCTCTTTCTGTACTGTAGGGTTGCTATGATTTCTATGAAATCCAGTTCCCTCCATCTAAAGGATGGAGCGCAGGACCCGGAGGGGTGTAGGCCTCAACGAGGTTACAGAGGGGGAGAGAAATTTGAACACAACCCACAAAGATTGTTGAAAAGTTGAAGCACTGCCAGACCAGCAGCTAATGTAGGCCAACAGGCACAAGGCTAAACATGTGCAGGATTTGGCATGAGCAAGGATTTGGGCAGTAGATCTTTGGCTGAGCTCTCAGGTTTACAGAAGATGCAAGAAAGAACCCGGCCAGGAGAGCTTTAGAACTGTCAAGCCGAGGAGGTTCACATGCATTGCTTCCAGACTACCAGACACAACATGTCAGAAAACAAAACATACAATAAAAGTTGAATGTTATATAAGGGGGTTTCCTCCAGGCCAGGGTACCCGCCCCCTCCCCCCCCCCCCCCCAAGTGGCCAGAAATTATGTGCACCACCGTCCTCACTGACAAAGCTTGTATTTTTTTTTTTAAAGTTTATTTAGTAGTCACAAGTAGGCTTACATTAGCACTGCAATGGAGTTATTGTGAAAATCTCCTAGTCGCCACACTCCGGCGCCTGTTCGGGTACACTGAGGGAGAATTTAGCATGACCAATGCACCTAACCAGCACGTCTTTCGGACCGTGGGAGGCAACCGGAGCACCTGGAGGAAACCCACGCAGACACGGGGAGAACGTGCAGACTCCGCACAGACAGTGACCCAAGCCGGGTGCATGGCACGGTGAGGCAGCAGTGCTAACCACTTGGCTGTATCATTAGAAGACCAGGGTAATGGTGAATATCTTTGGCAACAAGGTATCAAGGGGACGATCCCCTCTCCATCACACTATCTTTTGAGGTAAAAGTTAAAAGTTTATTTATTAATGTCACAAGTAAGGCTTACATTAACACTGCGATGAAGTTACTGTGAAATTCCCCTAGTCGCCACAGTCCGGCACCTGTTCGGATCAATGCACCTAACCAGCACGTCTTTCAGAATGTGGGAGGAAACCTGAGCACCCGGAGGAAACCCACGCAGACACGGGGAGAACGTGCGGACTCCACACAGACAGTAGCCCAAGCCGGAAATTGAACCCGGGCCCCTGGCGCTGTGAAGCCTATTTATAAAAAAAGAGAGGGAATGGAATGAGGCACAGGACTAATTAAATAGGGCAGAAAAATTAAAAAATTATTTGTTTGCGAATCTTACTCTTTAAATTGAGTTTTGGCTCATTTACTCCAATCGCTAACCTTCTTGCCTTCTAAAACGACCCATGAGAACATACCTGAGCACTTGTCTACGAGCGCAAGGGCTTTTTTGCTGAGGTTTCCTTCTTCTTAAAACAAAAACACTGGTATGATGTGAGGAAGCAACCTCCAAAGGGGGCTGCATAGTGTGGAGATCAGATACAGAACATTAACAAAATGTAAAACTCATACACCAGGGAGCCATACACTTCAAGCATAATATAGCAGAGGAAAGCCATAAAAACCAAAGAGGCGACACAGAAACAGGCAGCAAAACCAGTGCAGTACATCAACCTCAGTTTAGGAAACAAAATGACTCGATTATTGCAAACACAAGCCTCAGCAGCGAAAGCACGTGAGGCAGAGGAACCCAACCCTACTCGGTATCTATATTACCTTTCACTAGATTACATGTATTATTAGTTCATCATTCAGCACTGAGCACCAGTCTTTGCCAGTGAGGTTCTCCATCTGACCACGAGGAAACCTGCAGCGGCAGCATTCCCGCGTTGATCTTAGAGATTCGTATTTTAGAATCCCTACAGTACAAGAGGTAATTCGGCCCATCGAGTCTGCACCGACAACAATCCCACCCAGGCCCTACCCCCACAGCCCCACACATTTACCCTGCTAATCCCCCTGACGCTAAGGGGCAATTTAGCATGGCCAATCCACCTAACCTGCACATCTTTGGACTATGGGAGGAAACCGGAGCACCCGGAGGAAACCCACGCAGACATGGGGAGAATGTGCAAACTCCACAGAGACAGTGACCCGAGGCCAGGATTGAACTGGGTCCCTGGCGCTGTGAGGCAGCAGGGCTAACCGCTGTGCCACCCACTGATGTACCACCTTCTATCGGGTTGATATGCTCCTGAAGCATTTGGGGCAATTTTGAATCACGGTGACTGCCTGCAAGTGAAAGCAATTCAGCCCCAGTAACATTGTGCCGACAACAATGGGATGAGGAACGTTGTAAGAGTTTTAACAACACCAGGTTAAAGTCCAACAGGTTTATTTGGTAGCAAATGCCATTAGCTTTCGGAGCACTGCTCCTTTGTCAGATGGAGTGGAAATCTGCTCTCAAACAGGGCACAGAGACACAAAATCAAGTTACAGAATACTGATTAGAATGCGAATCTCTCCAACCAACCAGGTCCTAAAGATACAGACAATGTGAGTGGAGGGAGCATTAAGCACAGGTTAAAGAGATGTGTATTGTCTCCAGACAGGACTGCCAGTGAGATTCTGCAAGTCCAGGAGGCAAGCTGTGGGGGTTACTGATAGTGTGACATAAACTCAACATCCCGGTTTAGGCCGTCCTCATGTGCGCGGAACTTGGCTATCAGTTTCTGCTCCACATCATGAGGAACGTTGGCCAGGACTCCAGGAAAACGCTCTGCTTCTGTTACCTGCAACTCAACTTTTTAGACCAAAAGAGAAAATGCTGGAAAATCTCAGCAGGTCTGGCAGCATCTGTAAGGAGAGAAAGGACCTAACATTTCGAGTCCAGATGACCCTTTGTTAAACCTAAAAGGCATAGAAAGTGGGAGATATTCATACTGTATGTGAGGGAATGAAAGGTGAATCATAGCCATTTACCTTTTCTCCCCCCTTGCTTCCCTTTTCCCCCTTTTTCTCAATTTTACCTCTCTCCCACCCACCTCCCCCATTCCCTCCACTTCTTGATCTGTCACAGCTTAACCTCTGATTTCAGCTTCTCTGCCGTTTGGCCATTCACACCTTCTATTCTCTCTATGGGCTGCCATTAGCACCTCTAAGCCTTTCCCCTTGTTTTGTGGCTCAGACTCATTCAGCATCCGCAATAATTTGCTTTTATCAACTTTTTAGACATTTATTCCTGGATCATGAATGTCACTGGAAAGGCTGTATGGCCTAATTCTCTTTTTAATCTTGACTCCATTCTTAAAGTTAAAAAAAAACAATAATTGCCCTTGAGCAGATGGTGAGTTGGCCATTACTGAGTGGCTTGCTAAGCCGTTTCAGAGGGCAGGCAAGAGTCAATCACATTAGTGTGGGCCTGGGGTCATGTGTAGGCCAATGGAATAAGGACAGCAGATTTCCTCCCCTGAAGGCCATTAGCTTTTTTCCAGCAATCTGGTAGTTTCATGATCATTATTAATGAGACTAGCATTTTATCGCAGATTTGTTAAATGATTGAATTTAAATTCCCCAGCAGCAGCCACGGTGGAATTTGAACTCACATCTCTGGAGCATTAGCCTTGGCCTCTGGATTACCAGACCGCTAATATTGCCACTACGCTGGCCGGACTCCCAGCGGTAGACTGAAACCAATTCAAAATTCTGCTGCCCGTATCCTAACTCGTTCCAAGTTCCGTTTATCCAGGTGCTCGCTGGCATACAGGTTCTGCAGCATCTTTAATTTAAAATAGTCACCCCTGTGTCCAAATCCACCTCCCCTCTGCCCCCTGACCCACCACCCCCCCATGGCCTCGCCCCTCAATATCTCGCCAACCTCTTCTAAAACTATCACCTTTCAAGGACTCTGCATTCCTTAATTTCGAGACTCACATGCATGCCTGGTTTTCCTACCCTCCCCATTTTCTCTTTTGGTTTCAGATTCCAGCATCTGCAGTAATTCCATAGCATTCAGCGGGAGCCAGTTATCCTTTGCATCGAAAAAGCATTTTCTGATTTCACTCCCGAGTGTTTGAGGACTCTGGGTCTGTACTCGGTGGAGTTTAGAAGGATGAGGGGGGGATCTCATTGAAACTTACAGAATACTTGTCACAGAAGGCTGTAGGGGGCCAGATCATTGAGTGTATGTAAGACAGAGATAGATAGGTTCCTGATTGGTAAGGGGATCAAAGGTTACGGGGAAAAGGCGGGAGAATGGGGTTGAGAAAATTATCAGCCATGGTTGAATGGCGGAGCAGACTTGATGGGCCGAATGGCCTAATTCTGCTCCTGTACCTTATGGTCTTATGGTCTAGCCTCAACCTTAAGGTTATGCCCACTTTATTCTGGAAACTTCCACCCAAGGAATTCATATTTCTTTATCGACACTGTTGAATCCTATAGTTGTTCACACACCATGATTAGCTTGCCCTTTAGCTTTCCAAATGCCAATGAATACAAAACAAAGTAAATGGCAATATGTCTTCATTATTTAACACCTCCAGCCCTGGTATAATTCTGGTGAACTTGCACCTTTACCCAGAGCCAAAATTAAGCGCGGTCCTCGAGATGGGTCTGGCCAGAGTCTGTTGGTTAGACTCTGGAGATTAGAACTAGAGGGACACAGTTTAGGTACAAGAGGTCTGTCTTCCTTTTAGGATGGAGATAAGAGAAATTTTTTTCTCTTAGGTTGCTGTTATATATTTATATGGAATTCTCTTCCCCAGAAAGCAGTAGAGTCTGGGTCATTTAATTTATTTAAGTTTGAGTCAGGCAGATTTTTGATAGACACAGTAGTCGGCGGTTGTGGGAGGCAGGCGGGTGGAGTTGGGGCTGTAGCCTGGGTCGGCTATGGTCTTATTGAGTGCCGGAGTGTGCTGGAGAGGTTGAGTGCTCCTGCTCCTACGTTCCGATATTCCTGTACAACTGAAGTATTATACTCTCTCACTCGTGAGTTCCAATTACTAAACCCCAAAAGCCTAAAAGCCAAAGAAGGAACCAAGGCCAGTTGCAGAACTCATCACAGCACAAACAAAGAATTGAAAATATATTCACAGAATCATACAAATCCAAAAGGAGTCCAACTGGCTCTGAAAGAGCTGTCCAATGTGAGATTTTCCAGCTGCGCTTGCCCCAAGACCGGAAAATCCTGCCCAAGGTTAATGGACCTCTTCATGGTTCTGTCCAGCCTGCTACAATTCCCGTGGCAGCTGGGACGGGAAAATTATGCCCATTGTATTATTTTCCCCGTAACTCTGAAGTTTTTCTACTCAAACATTCATCCAATTCATGTCTAAAAGCTACTGTTGAATCTGCTTCCACCACCCTTTCAGACAGTGCTTTGCTGATCTTAACAATTCATTAAAAACAAAATAGAAATTTGTGATTACCAACTTCACTGAATAAGAAAATTCTGCCAGGTACCATGCCCTAAGAGTGCCTTGCCAACCATAGACTTCCATTGGATTGTTCAATGATGATGCTTGGCAAAGTACGGCAGTGGTTTGCCGTTGCCTTCTGCAGTATGGCTGACCAGGAAACCCTCCCACTCTTACTACCTGCCGTCAGGTTTATTGTAGGGATTTATCGGTTGATAATCAACCTGTTTGGGCATGTTATGGATTCACGTTCTGGGGCCATCAAGTCCTCAAGAACAAGACTCAAAAACAGCTTCTTCCCTGCTGCCATCAGACTTTTGAATGGACCTACCTCATATTAAGCTGATCTTTCTCTACACCCTAGCTATGACTGTTAACACTAATTACTGCACCCTCTCCTTTCTTTCTCTCCTATATTCTCTATGAATGGTATGCTTTGTCTGTACAACGCGCAAGAAACAATACTTTCCACTGTATATAAATACATGTGACAATAATATACCAAATCAAATCAAAGTCCTGAAGTGGGACTTGAACTTTGTCAGACCACTGCACCACAAGACCGCCTGCTCCTTGCTTACTCTCTCAAATACTTGAATTAAGGGAGGCACGGTCGCGCAGTGGTTAGCACTGCTGCCTCACAGCACCAGGGACCCGAGTTCAATTCCGACCTTAAGTGACTGCCTGCATGGAGTTTGCACATTCTCCCCGTGTCTGCGTGGGTTTCCTCTGGGTGCTCCAGTTTCCTCCCATAGTCCAAAGATATGTAGGTTAGCTGGATTGGCCATGCTAAATCATCCCATAGTGTCAGGGCAAATATGTAGTGTCATGGGGATAGGGCCTGGGTGGGATTGTTGTCAGTGCAGGTTTGATGGGCTGAATGGCACCTTTCTGCACTGTGGGGATTCTATGATTTTATGAAAACTGCTATTTAATTTCCACTTAGCCCTCTCCATTTAAGGAGAACAATACCAGCCTCCCTTGTCTTTGAATTTAACTCTCTCTCTCTCACCCCCTTTCTCTTCTCTTCAGTCTTGACCTCCTTCCTTAGCGTGGTGTCCAGAATTGGACATGATAGTCAAGCTCTGCCCCCACTGTGATTACTAACAATGGGCGGCACGGTGGCACAGTGGTTAGCACTGCTGCCTCACAGCGCCAGGGACCCGGGTTCAATTCCTGGCTTGGGTGACTGCCTGTATGGCGTTTGCACGTTCTCCCCGTGTCTGCATGGGTTTCCTCTGGGTGCTCCGGTTTCCTCCCACATTCCCAGCGATGCGCAGGTTAGGTGGATTGGCCATGCTAAATTGTCCCTTTGTGTCCCAAGATGTATAGGTTAGGGGAATTAGTGGGGTAAATATGTGGGGTAACGGGGCTGGGGCCTGGGTAAGATGCTCTGTCAGAGTCCGTGCAGACTAGATGGGCCGAATGGTCTCCGCCAAAGATGTGCAGGTTTGGTGGATTGGCCATGCCAAAAGTGCCCCTTTACATCTTGTAAAATTACACTTAGCACATCAGATGTACAAGTTTCAAGTATCATTTCAAACATTATACAAGTTCAAAGGTATCCCAATGCAGTCTACTTTTTAAATACTGTGTATTTGCAAACACTAATCACAGTGGATGACTTACTCCACCGTTTCCGTCAGGGGAATTAGCTGGGTAAATACGTGGGGTTACGGGGATAGGGTCTGGGTGGGATTGTTGTCAGTGCAGCCTCAATGGGCCGAATGGCCTCCTTCTGCACTGTAGGGATTCTGTAATTCTAGAAAAGGTTTACCATAAACCTTGTTTGTCTGTACAGTTCCACCCCTCATCAGGTAAATTTTCAGAGCATCTGGGAGGCAGTTTAATTGTTCCTTTGCAGGGCAGAAATACACTTCCACGCTCAGATTGTATTTATATAACATTAAAATTTTTTACAGCCAAGATTTATACCATCACACCTCGAGTACATTAGGGCCTCGCAACACACACACACACAGTCACTTAATTCATAACTTGTAGGAAAAGTCATATTTCAACAAACTTTCCACGAGTATGTGTTGTTGTCTTCATGAAAATGTAGAACAGGAACTCAGTGCCTAAGTATCATCATATTTTCAGCCATAAATGCCTGTCATCTCCACAATATTTGTTTTAACTTTTGCCTGGGGATTCCTGACAATCCCAGTGGTACTATTCAAAGGCGGCCAGAAGTTAAAAAAAGCTCTAGTTAAGTAAGAATGCATGCATCGTATATTTCAGCAGGGAAGCTAGTTTGCCGCACTATTGTTCCTCCTCAGACTTCTCTTCAAGGAGCTAAGTCTGCTGGATCCACAAAGCGACTCTGATGTTCTTATGCGTGTCAGAACCTGGAGAGTTGAACGTTAACAACCACCACAGAATCGAAGGCACGGGGAGGAGAACTACGCTAAGAGTTCAGCCCCAACCCCAACAATTCATGCTTTCTGTCAAAGCTTATTGGACATGGCTGGCACTGCTGCCTCACAGCGCCAGGGACCTGTCTTCGTAGAATAACTACAGTGCAGAAGGAGGCCATTCAGCCCATCGAGCCTGCACTGAGAACAATCCCACCCAGGCCCTATCCTCGTAACTCCATGTATTTACCCTGCTAATCCCCTGACACTAGGGGCAATTTAGCATGGCCAATCAGCCTAACCCGCACATCTTTGGACTGTGGGAGGAAACCGGAGCACCCGGAGGAAACCCACGCAAAGACGGCAAGAATGTGCAAAATCCACACAGTCAGTGACCCGAGGCTGGAACTGAACCCGGGTTCCTGGCATTGGTGAGGCAGCGGTGCTAACCACTGTGCCACCGTGGCGCCCCAAAGGATCACTGTCTGTGTGGAGTCTGCACATTTTCCCTATGCCTGCGTGGGTTTCCTCCGGGTGCTGCGGTTTCCTCCCACAGTCCGAAAGACGTGCTGGTTAGGGTGCATTGGCCATGCTAAATTCTCCCTCAGTGTACCCGAACAGGCGCCAGAGTGTGGCGACTAGGGGATTTTCACAGTAACTTCATTGCAGTGTTAATGTAAGCCTACTTGTGACACTAATAAATAAACTTAAAGAAGTGGAATTCCTTGCATTTCTTCTCTATCCTTGGGGGTGTTGGGCTCGATGGCAGTGCCCTTATTGCTCGCCAGGTTGAGATTTGCTCAGGACGCATACCAAGGGACAACCCTGCGACCTTCCTGGCCTGCTCTGCGTCCTCCAGTGCCACACTCGTGATTCACGCATCCACTAAACATGGAAATGAAAAACATGCATTGTCACAGCACCTCTGTCGATCTCGGACACCCCAAAGTGCTTCAGCTGCAATCAGGTGGTTTGCTGTTGTCACCTTTGTCATGGAGGAAACTCAGCAGGTATTTTGTACATGGAAATCTCCCACAAGTAGCAATGCGATCATCATCAAATAATGCTTTTGTGATGTCGGTTGAGGGAAAAGGATTAGTGGGCGCAGGAACAGGAAATCTGGGCATATATGTTTACAAATCGCTGAAGGTGGTAGGACAAGTGGAGAAGGTGGTTAAAAAGGCATACAAATTCCTGGGCAATATAAATGAGAGTCATGGAGTGCAAAAACAAGGAAGTTACGATGAACCTTTATAAAACAAGCAGTGGTTCAGCCTCAGCTGCAGTACTCTGGCCAAACTCTGGGCCCCAAACTTTAAAGGAGGATGTGAAGGTTTTAGAGAGGGTGCAGACAAGGTTTACAAGAATGGTTTCAGAGAGGAGGGTCTTCAGTTACATAGGTAGATTGGAGAAGCTGCGGTTGTCCTCCTTGGAGAAGGTTGAGATGAGATTGGTTAGAGGTGTTCAAAATCATGGGGGTTCTAGGCAGAGTAGAAAGCGAGAAACTGTTCCCATCGATGCAAGGCTGGAAAACCAGAGGATTCCGATATAAGGTGATTGGCAAAAGAATCAATGGCAACAAGGAAAAACACTTTTGTGCAGCAAATAGGTACAATCTAGAATGCACTGCCTAAGAGCCTGGTGGAGGCAGATTCAATGTGACTTCCACAAGTGAGTTGAGAGAAGAAAATACAGAGCTTTGGGGAAATGGTGGAGGAGTGGGACTAGTTGCACTTTCAGAGATCCAGTATAAACATGATGGGCCGAATAGCCTCCTTCTGTGCTGTAACCATTCCATGGTTTCTATAAGGCACTGGGGAGAGCCCTTCAAAACAATACTAGAGGTTATTTTACACCCACCTGAGAGAGCAGGAGTCGTCTCAGTTTAATGTCTCACCTGACAGACAGCACCCTCTGACAACCCAGGTGACAACAGGGTTTTGGTTGAGATGTAGAAGATATCTGAACTACGTGGAACAGGTTGGATGAACCAAAGGGCCATTGGTTGTCTGTCATTGCTCTTGTGTAATGTCTGCACACCATTCTTTATCCACACTCTGTTAGCTGATGTCCAACTTAAACAAATGAAGTAACAGGCAAAAGAGTCCGTTTCACATGTAAAAGGCTACTGTTTCCATTGGGACCCCAAGACTGGGTTACAACACATAGATAAAGGAAAGCAATTATTCCGTTTTTATCATTTTAAAGATCTCAAATAGTAAGGAAGGTGCAGAGAAGCTACTTCCTCTCAAGCTGCGGGGTAGGACATGTAGGAGTAAAATCAGGAAGCGCTTTTCCATACTAAAGGTATGTAAGGGGCGTCTTGACAAATACAGGATGGGAATAAAGCGATATGGTCCCCAGAAGGATAGGGGGTTTTAGTTCAGTCGGGCAGTATGGTTGGTGCAGGCTTGGAGGGCTGAAGGGCCTGTTCCTGTGTTGTAATTTTCTATGTTCTATGTAATCTTTCAAGATACTTGTAGAAAAGGATAGAAATAGTCCCAGAGTGAAAATACTAAACTGAGGGAAGGCTGGTCACCACAGTATTAGGCAGGAGCTAGGGAATGTAGACTGGGGGTGCGGTTGTTCGAGGGTAAATCCACATCCGATATGTGGGAGTCTTTTAAAAGTCAGTTGTTAACAATTCAGGACAAGTATGTCCCTGTAAAAATGAAGGATAAAGATGGCAAGATTCAGGAACCCTGGATGAGCAGAGAGATTATGAGCTTAGTGAAAAAGAAGAAGGAGGTATACATAAATTTCAGGAAATTGAAAACGGATAAGGCTTGAGGAATACAAAGATAGCAGGAAAGTGCTTAAACGGGGACTTCAGAGGGCAAGAAGGAGCCGTGAAATGTCCCTGGCAGGGAGGATTAAGGAGAATCCCGAGGCTTTTTATGCGTACAGAAGGAGGAAGAGGGTAGCTAAGGAAAGGGTAGGTCCACTCTAGGACAGTGGAGGGAATTTGTGTGTGGAGCCAGATGAGGTGGGTAAGGTCCTTAACAAATACTTTGCATCAATATTCACAAAGGAGAAGGATGTGGTGGATGGTGAGTGTAGAAAGGAGAACGTTGACAGCCTAGGACATGTTGAGATATAAGGGGAGGTGGTATTGGAGGTTTTGAAAACATTAAGGTGGACAAGTCACCAGGGCCAAATAGGGTCTATCCCAGAATACTGAGAGAGCCGAGGGAAGAAATTGCTGAGGCCTTGGCCAAAATCTTTGTACCCTCTTTAGCCACAGGCGAGGTACCAGAGGATTGGAGAGGAGCTAACATTGCTCCTCTGTTTAAGAAAGGCAAAAGAGACAATCAGAAATTACAAGCCTGTGAGCCTTACATCAGTGGTGGGAAATTACTGGAGAAGATTCTTAGGGACAGGATGTACTCACATCTGGATGAGAATAGGCTTATTAGCGATAGGCAGCATGGTTTTGTGTAGGGGAGGTCATGTCACACAAACTTGATTGAATTCTTTGAGGAAGTGAGAAGAAAAATTGACCAGGGCAGGGCTATGGATGTTGTATACATAGACTTTAGTAAAGCCTTCGATAAGGTTTCTCATGGCAAGCTGATACAGAAGGTGAAGTCATACGGGATCCAAGGTGAACTGGTAAGATGGCTTGGGCATAGAAAGCAGAGAGTAGCAGTGGAAGGGTACTTTTATAACTGGAGGTCTGTGACAAGTGGTGTTCCACAAGGATCAGTGCTGGGCCTCTGTTGTTTGTAATATATATAAATGATTTGGAGGAAAATGTAGGTGGTCTGATTAGTAAATTTGAAGATCATACAAAAAATGGGGGAGTAGCGGATAGTGTAGCGGATAGGATTGTCAGACAATACAGCAGGATATAAATCCTGGGCCAAAAGATGGCAGATGGAATTTAACCTGAACAAATGTGAGGTGATGCAATTTGGAAGGTCTATTGCAGAAGGAAAGTGTACAGTAAATGGTAGAGCCCTTAGAAATATTAGCATACAGAGGGATCTAGGCATGCAGATCCACAGTTCCCTGAAGGTGGCAACTCAGGTGGACAAGGTGGTCAAGAAGGCGTATGGCATGCTGGCCTTCATCGGTCGGGGCGTTGAGTATAGGAATTGGAAAATCATATTGCAGCGGTATAAGACTTTGGTTAGGCCACATTTGGAGTATTGTGTACAATTCTGGTTGCTATACTATCGGAAGGATGTTGGTGCATTGGAAAGGGTGCAGAAGAGATTTACCAAGTTTGGAGGAGATGGTCTATGAAGAAAAGTTGAACAAACTCGGATTGTTTTCATTGGAGTGTCAGAGGATGAGGGGGGACCAGATAGAGGTTTACAAGATTATGACAGGCTTGGATAGAGTTGATAACCAGAGTTATTTTCGCCAATTATTCAGGGGCATAGGTTGAAAGTGAGAGAGGAAAAGTTTAAAAGAGATGTAAGGGGCAAGTTTTTCCTCACAGAGGGTGGTGAATGACTGGAACGCACTGCCGGAGGAGATGGTGGAAGCAGATTCTATAACAACGTATCTGGATAGATACACAAATAGGCAGGGAATAAAGGGAGATGGACCACATAGAGGCAAGAAAATATTCGATTAGAGAGGCATCTGGGTCAGCACAGGCTTGGTGGGCCGAAGGGCCTGTTCCTGTGCTGTACTGTTCTTTGTTCTAATGCAGCACTCTCTCAGCATTGCACTGATGTGGTAGCCAAGATGACATGCTCAAATCTCTGGGGCCTCAGAGCAGTGAAGTGTAATACTAAGCTGTGCAAACCAGAGGATCCCAACTACAACACAATTCTTGGCCTGTGACAACTGATCACAGCCAGGCTGGCATTAATGGTGCTCTAGTTAATATCCTGACATGCATCAGTCCATGACTGTACCATGACCACTGTACAGTCATGGTGGAGGTTGTCCTGCCTTCACATTGAGGATGCCCTTCATCATTTTGCACAGCATTAGCACCATGCTAAATGGAATAGATTCACAGCAGACCATAGCAGCTCAAAACTGAGCATCTATGAAGTGCCATGAACCATCATCAGCACCAGAACTGTGTTCTATGATCTCACAATCCAACCTATCCCTCACTCTACATTGCTATCAAACCAAAGTATCCACCCTGCTTCAATAGAGCAGGGGTGCAAACCAAGAGCAGCAGCAGCAGGTATACCTATAAAAAAAGGTGTCAACTTGGTGAAGCTACAGCGCAGGATTGCTGGCACGCTCAACAGCAGAGGCAGCATGCAGTGGATGGAGTAAAGCAATGCCACAACCAATAGATCAAATCAGAACTCTGTGCTCCAGCCACACCCTGTTGTGAATGGTAATGGACAATTAACTGGGGGGAGCGGAGAGGGGGGCAGAGAGGGGGGGTTTTCAAATGGCCCCATCCTCACCGCTGGGCGAATCCAGCACATTAGTGTAAAAGACAAGGCTGAAGCATTTGCAAACACCTTCAGCCACCCGTCCTGTTATCTCTTGACATGGCTGATGTCAAATGATGTGTTTGCTTACACACTCCAATGAAACACCTTGGGAAGCGTTGCTCGTTATCGGTGCTATATAAATCCAAGTTGTTTTCTGGTCCTCAGTCATGCACAGAGCAGAGGTCAGGTACTTTATCCACATGTCTGGCCAAACCAAGCAGTGAGAAGGGGTCACAAAGCAACCCGCTACCCTCTCACCTGTTCAGCTGATTTGATTTATTATTGTCTCATGTATTGGAAAAGTATTGTTTCTCGCATGCCACGCAGACAAAGCATACCGTTCATAGAGTACATAAGGGAGAAGGGATGGATAGGGTGCAGAATATAGAGTTGCAGTTACAGATCGGTGTAGGGAAAGATCAGCTTAATATGGTAGGTCCATTCAAAAGTCTGCCAGCAGCAGGGAAGAAGCAATTCTTGAGCCGGTTAATACTTGATCTCAGATTTTTGTGTCTTTTTCCCAACGGAAGGACAAAGAACAAAGAACAGTACAGCACAGGAAACAGGCCCTTCGGCCCTCCAAGCCTGTGCCGCTCCTTGGTCCAACTAGACCAATCGTTTGTATCCCTCCATTCCCAGGTTGTTCATGTGGCTATCCAGGTAAGTCTTAAACGATGTCAGCGTGCCTGCCTCCACCACCCTACTTGGCAGCGCATTCCAGGCCCCCACCACCCTCTGTGTAAAAAACATCCCTCTAATATCTGAGTTATACTTCGCCCCTCTCACCTTGAGCCCGTGACCCCTCGTGAACGTCACTTCTGATCTGGGAAAAAGCTTCCCACCGTTCACCCTATCTATCCCCTTCATAATCTTGTACACCTCTATTAGATCTCCCCTCATTCTCTGTCTTTCCAGGGAGAACAACCCCAGTTTACCCAATCTCTCCTCATAGCTAAGACCCTCCATACCAGGCAACATCCTGGTAAACCTTCTCTGCACTCTCTCTAACGCCTCCACGTCCTTCTGGTAGTGCGGCGACCAGAACTGGACGCAGTACTCCAAATGTGGCCTAACCAGCGTTCTATACAGCTGCATCATCAGACTCCAGCTTTTATACTCTATACCCCGTCCTATAAAGGCAAGCATACCATGTGCCTTCTTCACCACCTTCTCCACCTGTGTTGCCACCTTCAAGGATTTGTGGACTTAGGTCCCTCTGTGTTTCTATACTCCTGATGACTCTGCCATTTATTGTATAACTCCTCCCTACATTATTTCTTCCAAAATGCATCACTTGGCATTTATCCGGATTAAACTCCATCTGCCACCTCTCCGCCCAATTTTCCAGCCTATCTATATCCTGCTGTATTGCCCGACAATGCTCTTCGCTATCTGCAAGTCCAGCCATGTCACGTGGTGGAAGGTGGAAAAGAGTATGTCCGGGGTGCGTGGGGTCCTTGATTATGCTGGCTGCTTTTTCGAGGCAGCGGGAAGTGTAGACAGAGTCAATGGATGGAAGGCTGGTTTACGTGATGGACTGGGCTACATTTCACAACCCTTTGTAGTTTCTTGCGGTCTTGGTCAGAGCAGGAGCCATACCAAACTGTGATACAACCAGAAAGGATGCTTTCTATGGTGCATCTATAAAAATTGGTGAGAGCCATAGCAGACATGCCAAATTTCCTTAGCCTCCTGAGGAAGTAGAAGCGTTGATGGGCTTTCGATTTGACTTGATTTGATCTATTGTCACATCTATTAGTATCCAATGATAAGTATTGTTTCTTGCGCGCTATACAGACAAAGCATTTCCTTCACAGAGAAGGAACCGAGAGAGTGCAGAATGTAGTGTTACAGTCATAGCTAGGGTGTAGAGAAAGATCAACTATAGTGTTCATAACTTCGTAACTATAGCGTCAGCATGGAGGGACCAGGACAGGTTGTCAATGATCTGGACACCTAGAAACTTGAAGCTCACGGCTCGTTATTAATTAGAATAAAATTTCAAAACACCTCCATTTGACATGTTCTATTTTTTTAAAATTAGTTAATGTATAGAGTGGCCTTCACTGGACTAAAAGTTATCTTGTGCCCACACCAAAATACTGTGCTGAACAACCAGAGAATACGCACAGCTGTGGAAATATTCCACAGTTTTGTAATATTTTACTCTAAATTTACCTGATCAAAGATGACAGCTTGAGGCTGGTGGCTTATTCATTTAACACAGCAGCTTTTTTGACCCCCCTTCGTCTTATCCACTTGAGCATGTCATGCATAACCACAGCAGGTGTGCTAATCCCCTGTCTGCCCCAGTACCTTAGGGACGCAGACAAGACATGATAATTTCTCTCACAGTGCCTCAAGCCTTTCATGGCACTGTCTGCTTGCGACGAGCAATGTTTTCTTACAATTCCACGTAAAAGGGGAGACAAACAAGCACACTCCAGGAAGAGTTTAGTTGGTCACTTTGTGGGTAATAAATCAAAAGGCAGTGGGGCCTGCTCACATCCTTCACTCTCGGTAATGCACCCAATTACAACATAGCCTTTATATAGCACCTGCAATCTAACATTTAAAACAGATGGTCCAATCCTGTGTTTCTTTGCTGTTGAACCTGAGGTCACGTACCAATCGACTCAAGCACAGTTTCTTCCCTGCTGCCATTGGACTTTTGAATGGACCTACCTTAGCTAACCCACCACCCTTAGAAGAGAGGGCGGCATGTGGCACAGTGGTTAGCACTGCTGCCTCACAGCGCCAGGGACCTGGGTTCGATTCCCGGCTTGGGCCACTGTCTGTGTGGAGTCGACACATTCTCCCCGTGGCTGCGTGGGTTTCCTCTGGGTACTCCGGTTTCCTCCCACAGCCCGAGGACGTGCTGGTTAGGTGCACTGGCCATGCTAAATTCTCCCTCAGTGTACCCGAACAGGCGCCGGAGTGTGGCGACAAGGGGATTTTCACAGTAACTTCATTACAGTGTGAATGTAAGCCTACCTGTGACTAATAAATAAACTTATGTTAAGTTGATCTTTCTCTACACCCTAGCTATGACTGTAACACTACATTCTGCACCCTCTCCTTTCCTTCTCTATGAATGGTATGCTTTGTCTGCACAGCGCGCAAGAAACAATACTTTGCACTGTATCCCAATACATGTGACAATAACAAATCAAATCAAATTTGCTTTAATATTTCCTTTATTTCAATCAAATGGTAGATCAGCCTTCACCACAAAGGAATTGGAGTGTAAGAGCAAAGAAGTCTTACCCCAGTTAAATAGAGTAAAAACATAAAATGTTGGATAAACACAGCATGCCTGGCAGCATCTGTGGAGCGAGAAATACAGTTAACGTTTCGAATCCATTGATCCTTCTACAGAACTGAAGAGTCGGGACTCGAAATATTAACTCTGTTTCTCTCTGCACAGATGCTGCCAGGCCTACTGAGTTTATCCAGCATTTTATGTTTTTATTTCAGAATTCCAGCATCCGCAGTATTTTGTTTTTATCGCAGTTATATAGTCCTGTGAGTACTGTGTACCATTTAGGTGTCCATGGGAATGCAAAAAAACCCCACAAAACATTGCCTCTATTCTCTCTCCACAGATGCTGTCAGAGCTACTGAGATTTTCCAGCTTTTGGTTCAGATTTCCAGCATCCGCAATATTTTGTTTTTTACACTTGAAATGATTCTCCGAATGAGGGGATTTTCCAATGAGGAACGATTTAGTTGACTATGCCCATATCCCTTTGAAGAGGTGATCTTCATAGAATCCCAACAGTGCAAGAGGAGGCCATTTGGCCCATCGAGTATGCACCGACCACAGTCCCACCCAGGCTATTCTCATCATTCCACATATTTACCCTGCTAATCCCCTGATACTAGGATCAATTTAGCATGGCCAATCAACCTAACCCACACATCTTTGGACTGTGGGAGGAAACCGGAGCACCCAGAGGAAATTCAAGCAGACAGGGGGAGAACGTGCAAACTCCACACAGACAGTGACCCGAGGCCAGAATTGAACCCAGGTCCCTGGCGCTGTGAGGCAGCGTGCTGCCCATCTCATTGGAAGGTATGGTAGCTACATTTGCTGACGGCACAAAGATAGGTAGGAAAGTATGTTGGGAAGTGTAGTTATAGAGGCTGCAAAGGCACACGGGTAGATTAAGTGAGTGCACAAAGATCTGGCAAATGGGGTATAATGTAGGAGAAGGTTTACCTGATTAATACCAGGAGTGGGCAAGTTGTCTAATGAGGAACGGTTGGGCAAATCAGGCTTTATTCACTGGAGTTTAGAGGAGTGAGAGGTGACTTGATTGCAACCTTTAAGATCTTGAGGGGTCTTGACAGGGTGGATGTGGAGAGGATGTTTCTTCTGGTGGGAGAATCTAGAACTAGGGATGACTATTTGAAAATAAGGGGTTGCCCATTTAGAGCAGAAATAAGGAGAATTTTTTTCTCAGCGGGTAGCGAGTCTTTGGAATTCTCTTCCTCAAAAGGTGGTGGAAGCAGAGTTTTTGAATATTTTAAAGGCAGAGGTGGATAGATTCTTGATTAACAAGAGGGTGAACGGTTAACAGCGGTTGGTGGGAGGTTACAACCAGATCAGCTATGGTCTTATTGAATGGCGGAGCAGGCTCAAGGGGCCGAATGGCCTACTCCTACTCCTGATTTGAATGTTTGTTTGGGACCCGGGATTGGTTCCCGGCTTGGGTCACTGTCTGTGTGGAGTCTGCACATTCTCCCCCTGTCTGCGTGGGTTTCCTCCGGGCGCTCCGGTTTCCTCCCACAATCTGAAAGACATGCTGGTTGAGTGCATTGGCCATGCTGAATTCTCCCTCAGTGTACCCGAACAGGTGCCAGAGTGTGGCAACGAGGGGATTTTCACCATAACTTCACTGCATCGTTAATGTAAGCTGACTTGGTGACACTAATAAATAAAATCATCTCAAGTGGCTGAACAGGATAGATGCTGAGAAGATATTCCCCACGCTGAGGGGTCTAGAACTCGGAGTGACAACCTCAGAAGTAATTGGTTAGCCATTTAGCACTCTCATGAGGAGAAATTTCAAAAGAGTTATGAATCTTTGGAATTCTCTAGCCCGGAGAACTGTGGATGGTCAGTGTATTCAAGACAAAGATCAACAGATTATCGGATACAAAAAGAATCAAAGGAAATAGGAGTAGTGTAGGAGTGTGGAGTTGAAGCAGAAGATCAGGTATCACACCGAATGGCACGGAACAGACCCGAAGGGCCAAATGGCCTTCTCCAGCTCCTAGTTCTTTTCATTAAACCTCAGTCAGTATTTCATTGCGCGTAACCACTTTGGGACCGCCTGAGATTGTGGAAAGCATTATGTCGATATCTTTCTTTCACTGAGTGAGCCTGTCATTTCATGTTAGGGTGGCACGCTGGCACAGTGGTTAGCACAGCTGCCTCACAGTGCCAGGGACCCCGGTTTGATTCCCGGCTTGAGCCACTGCCTGTGCGGAGTTTGCACATTCTCCCCGTGTCTGCATGGGTTTCCTCCGGGTGCTCTGGTTTCCTCCCACAGTCCAAAGATGTGCGGGTCAATACATAGATATTGTCACTACATATTGTAGGCACAGGAGGTTATTAAGATTCATGGAATCCCTACAGTGCAGGAGGAGGCCATTTGGCCCATCGAGCCTGCACCGATAACAACCCCACCCAGGCATCATCCCTGTAACCCCACATATTTACCCCACTAATTTCCCTGACATCTGTTCCCTAACACTAAGAAGCAATTTAGTATGGCCAACCATCCTAACCCGCACATCTTTGGTCAGGTTGAGTGGCCATGCTAAATTGCCACTTAGTGTCAGGAGGACTAGCAGGGTAAATACATGGGGCTATGGGGATAGGGACTGGGTGGGATTGCGTTCAGTGCAGACTTAATGGGCTGAATGGCCTCCTTTTGCACTGTCAGGATTCTCCGATTCTCTGTTACCTCCTACCCATATTACCAAGAGGAGTGACCGCCATCCAATCCAGGGTGAGTGCGAATGGCAGGTTGCAAGCCATCTCTCTCTAATGAAGGGTGGGGAACTGCGAGAATGGGAGGAAATTGTTGGGGTGGACAGCGAGTTGAATTATTGCTCCTTCCCTATTTGACGGAGACCCAGTGGGCGAACTCGCAACACCCCGAAACATTCTCCGGCGCCTTTGAGTTTGCATGCGGGGGATCAAAAAAAGCATAAACTTCTTTTGAATCAGAAGTTCTCCATTTGCTAAAGTATTCCCTGTACAACTAACCACCCCCCCACCCCTCCTCACCCTCCCCCACCTCCCACCCCCGCACCCATCAAGCAGAGTGAAACTAATGCAAGGGAAATCTCCCCGGCCATTAATTTAAAAGCCAAGTAATCACATTTCAATGCGTTTTAGGCTCCGCCAGGGTTTGCAAGGCCAGATTAAATTTTATTTAGGATATAAGTGGCGCTGGCCAGGGACTGAAAGATGTATGGGAGTGCAGGGAGATTGTCGAGCAGTTTATTTGATTCTTTTTCATGGTCGCGGTAAATCTGCCGTATGACAATGATGAAAAGTATCTTTTGAGATCCAAGCATCCCAACTTTGAGGAGGCGGATTGGTACGTTGCTTCCTGCTGTCTATCCATGTCCGCTCCTCCAGTCCCCAGCGACAGTACACGTTGCCAAACTGTCAGTCAGAAAGGCAGCCGTCGCCATAACTACAACCAAAATCTTTTGCACTGGATAAAGGTCCAATTACTGCGGATGCTGGAATCTGAAACCAAAAGAGAAAATGCTGGAAAATCTCAGCAGGTCTGGTGGCATCTGTAAGGAGAGGAAAGAGCTGGCGTTTCGAGTCCGGATGACCCTTTGTTAAACCTTTTGCAAGTTATGACTCGAAAGCTTGTGCGTGACATGAAGGGCCACATTACTTTGCTCCGAGACACAGGAAGGTGGATACCACTGGCGGGAATCCAATCAATTGTTCAAGTTAAAGTTTATTCATTAGTCACAAGTAGGCTTACATTAACACTGCAATGAAGTTACTGTGAAAATCCCCCAGTCGCCACACTCCGGCGCCTGTTCGGGTACACCGAGGAAGAATTTAGCATGGCCAATGCACCTAACCAGCACATCTTTCGGACTGTGGGAGGAAACCGGAGCACCCGGAGGAAACCCACGCAGACACGGGGAGAATGTACAAACTCCACACAGACAGTGGCCCAAGCCGGGAATCAAACCCGGGTCCCTGGCACTGTGAGGCAACAGTGCTAACCGCTGTGCCACCATGCCACTCTATAATGCACGCTAAAATCAGACAAGGTCAAAATGAAAGCGCTGCTCTATAAGGGAGGCCGAACCAACTACAATGTAAACTTTGCCTGGCATCTAACATGAAAGCACAGTAACCCCCCTCCCCCCCCCGCCCCCCACCGCTCCTCCCCCCCACCCCCACCCCCCCACCAAATGGGATGTCATTCCAGTAAAGGAAGTCCCAGAAACATCCTTCTAAAGTGAGAGCGTCCCCCACAATGTCAACATTCATTCATTGCTTTTGGGTTACTTACTTAACCTATATTAAAGTAAGTAATCATATGCTGCTTCCATTAGCTGACAACTGAAGGCCCGTGGCACATAGAGGTTTTGGGTCAGGTCGCTGGGTGGTATATGAGGAAAAACTATTATTTTAATGCAATGAGTGGTAATGAGCAAAGATGTGCGTCCGGGTTAGGTGGATTGACCATGCTAAAATGCCACTTAGTGTCAGGGAGATTAGCAGGGTAAATACATGGGGCTGCGGGGGTAAGGCCTGGGTGGGATTATTGTCAGTGCAGGCTCGATGGGCCAAATGGCCTCCTTCTGCACGTAAGGATTCTATGATTCTATGACTTGGAACCTGTTGCCTCTGAGGATGGTGCAAGTGGCAGCGATGAATATTTGCTAAAGGAAATTGGATGGACACTGTAGGGAAATAAACTTGACGGGAGAGAAGAGCAGGAAAAAGTACTGACTGGACTGCTCCATTGAGAGCTGGCATTGTCTCAATGGGCCGAATGGCCTTCTTCTCTGCCAGAATAGGTTTGCATTCTTTGATGTTTTTGTGTTCGTCCTGTGCTGGGTTGCACGTGGAATCGTGACGGGTTCAATGCTTCTTGTGATTGCTGCCTGTAGCGTTATACCTGAATGATTCCGTTGCAAAAATAACTACAGCAATCATTTTCACCCAAACAAATTCCACGCATTAACAATTGCCACAAAACTGCCCACAGTAAGAGTTCCTGATATCGACATGGAGTGGAACGTTTCCCTATGCATAAATGAATTGAACAAGGAGGAAATATCAGCAGAGATGGCTGGTCCCAGGGATACTCATGAATAGAGAATAACACAGCGCTATTTGTAATAGTCATGGGGTCAGGCCACTTACCTGAGAGGGGCTGGCAACTGGCGTTGGGAGGGCCATTGGGGGGGGGTGAAAATAATAAAACGAGAACAAAAATCTGCAATATTGATACCTAAGTTCATTAGCGTCACAAGTAGGCTTACATTAACACTGTAACGAAGTCACTGTGAAAATCCCGCAGTCGCCACACTCCGGCGCCTGTTCGGGTACACTGAGCAAGAATTTAGTATGACCAATGCACCCTAACCAGCACGTCTTTCGGACTGTGGGAAACCAGAGCACCCGGAGGAAACCCACGCAGACACGGGGAGAACGTGCGGACAGTGCAGCCAAGTCAGGAATCGAACCCGGGTCCCTGGCACTGTGAGTCAGCAGTGCTAACCACTGTGCCACCGGGCCGCTCCTGAACCTGTGCAGAGCCAAAGTGACCAGAGGTTTTGTCTGTCCATAGCTAAACTGAAGCATAAGTGCTTTGGGTTCACACAAGACAATCTCAGCTCTTCGGAGCAGTTTATCTCTCCGCAGTATTTTTCGAGTTGCAACGACATGCCTGATATGCTCCTTCCTCTCCAAATTGTAAGTCATTTCTTTGTTGCTCTTGCACACACAGTTTGGAACTCCAATAGTGTGGGGACAAGTTGTGTTGCTTCGATTGCCATCATCTCTTCCCGATAAACCAATATTTCCATGTAATATATATTCACTAGCCCACAGCGTTCAATCACTTTAACTAAGAAAACCCAGCATGGAATGCAGTTAATTATTCCTGCATAACCACACGAACTGGGACATCAAAACTGCTCCCAATTAAGGGATTACTTTCATGTATTATTGGAAATAGGTTTATGACGTGCAGCAGGCAGGATGAAAGGTTGCCTGCATGGTTAACATGTGGCATCTGCAGGGACACAATTAGCATCAAGTGCGAGATGGACCAGGACTAAGTGACCTGGGAGTGATTGATGCAGGGAATAGGGGTGGGGGGATGGAGCTTTTTCCTTGCGACTAACAAATGGTGCAAGTGGCCTGTGAGTGATTGATGGCAACAGAACAGGAGAACTTTAGCCTGCACATAACCTTGCGATAGCTGATCTGGGAGTCATTAATGGAATGGGACACACAGGGTTTTGCTCTGCATCTGACTCGTGGGGAAAGTAATGTGTGACTGACTGATGAGCTACAGTCTGAATGCGTGACTGCTTAGATGACTTGGTGCCAATTGGCATAGTTGTATGAAAGGTGGCTATACTGCTCACCTCCATCCTGGGAAGTCGCTGTCTGAGCCCCTACACTCTGGAATTCCCTCCCTAAACCTTCCTTCCTTACTATCTCTCTCTCCTGCCCCTGTTTTATTGAATCATAGAATCCCTATAGTGCAGAAGGAAGCCATTTGGTCCATTGAGCCTGCACTGATAACAATACCCACCCAGGCCTAACCCTAACTCCTAACCCTATCCCCCTAACCCTACGCATTTATCCTGCTAGTTGTCCTGACACTAAGCGGCAATCGAGCATGGCTAATCAACCTAACCCGCACATCTTCGGACTGTGGGAGGAAACCCACACAGACATGGGAAAACTCCACACAGTGACCGGAGGCTGGAATCGAACCCGAGCCACTGCAACTGTGAGTCAGTAATGCTAACCACAATGCAACCACTTAATCCTTAAAGCTTACTTCTGTGAGTTCTGATGAAGGGTCACAGACCAGAAACTTTAAGTCTGTACAAAATGCCACCAGACCTGCAGAGTATTTTCATAGAATCCTTACAGTGCAGAAGGAGGCCATTCGGCCCATTGAGCCTGCACCGACCACAATCCCACACAGGCCCGATCCTCATAACCCCATGCATTTACCCTAGCTAGTCCCCCTGACACTAAGGGGCAATTTAGCATGGCCAATCCACCTAACCTGCACAACTCTGGACTGTGGGAGGAAACCGGAGCACCCGGAGGAAACCCACGCGGACACGGGGAGA
Source organism: Mustelus asterias (assembly GCF_964213995.1). NCBI lineage: Eukaryota > Metazoa > Chordata > Chondrichthyes > Carcharhiniformes > Triakidae > Mustelus > Mustelus asterias. The sequence goes on from NC_135814.1 coordinate 97,039,615, forward strand.
ACGTGCAGACTCCACACAGACAGTGACCCGAGCCGGGAATCGAACCGGGGTCCCTGGCGCTGTGAGGCAGCAGTGCTAACCACTGTGCCACCATTGGAAACTTACCACTTTGAACAAGCTTTTAATCGCCTTTGCAATATATCCTCACGCGGTTCAGTGATGAATATTGCTTAGCGGCAGTCCTGTGAAATGCTTTGAGGTGCCTTGCCATATCAAAAGTGCTACAAAAACGCGAGTTGTTACTGCTTCTACTCTGTGCAATAACTGGCGAGGAGTTGGAAGGAGTGCCGTGGAGGGAATTTTACCATCTGTTTAATCGATGGCATAAATGACTTGGGAGTGGACAATTAAGCGAGCAGCATGCTGCTTCTAGCCAAGCTGTATTGGACCTGGGAGTGATTAATTCCGCACTGCAACAAGAGCTTAAAACCATCCAGCTGACCCTCGCTTGTGTTGGGGAGGGAGGAAACAATGCAGCATGCTGCAGAAGGGAGTTTTACGTCCACATGCTTACCTTCTTTCCATGAATAATATTCAAATTTCACGAATGTAAAATTAAATCGCTTCTAACTATTGGTATAATCTTCCTCTGAAGTCAACACAAGAGAAATATTCTGAACAAACATTTTAAAACTCGAACCACACAACAGCCTAATTAGCACTCTCAATGACTCTTGCAGTACTCAAGAAAGACCTAAAGGGAATACAGCACGCTATTTTATCCATCTGATTAGTTTTTTTACCCAATTAATTTACCAGATTTTTACTAAATTAAATTTTTTTAAAGAATACAATGTATAAGCACAACACATTACATAATGACAGGAGGGATATGATATATGTCCCATTAGTGGTACTGACCATAACTCACAAGCAAGGTATGAGGGATCCTCTAACTACTCTGCATCTAAATCACGCTGTACCTGATCTGGGAGTGCTCAGGCCTAACAAAAAAATAGGAAGCTGCTCCATTCCCAATTGAGGGATTGCTTTCATGTTTTTAATGGAAATTGGTTTACGATGTGCAGTGGGCAGGATGAAAGGTTGCCTGCACATTTAACATGTGGTATCTGCAGGGACACAATTAGTATCAAGCGTGAGGTTGAACAAGAAAGAGGGGATTGAACATGGAAAGCGCACAAAACCACTGCTTGGCTGAGAAACAAAGAGACTTTCCAAAAGGAAAGGAAAGGGGTATTTCTTAAAATGTTTTCAGCCTGTGCAGGGGCCAAGTCTGTGACAATTGGCGTGAATCATTTCTTCTGTGGAAGTCCAGGGATGCAATAAATTCTGGCTCTGTCCATGGGGGATTGGTAAAAATGTGCTGGTGGACAGACACTGTAGCCACGAGTACGTCAATTGACGGTAAATTTGGTTTGGCAGGAAGCAGGGGTAATGGGATCCAATTCAAGGCAAGGGCTCAAGAACTTCACATGGACTTAAAATCCTTACAGAGCTCAATCTCTGGCCGGATTGAATCCATTGCATAAAAGGAGGCCACTTGGCCCATTGTGCCTGTGCTGGCACCAGTTATCCAATTAGTTCCAGACCCTTGCTTTTTTGAAAAGCCCCTGTTAATGTATTCAATTTGCTTTTGAATCATGATTGAATCTGCTTCCAGGCAGTGCATTCCAGATTTTAACAACTCACTGCCTGAAAACAGTTCTCGGAAATGGTCGAGAGCTTCAAGTTTCTAGGTGTCCAGATCACCAACAACCTGTCCTGGTCCCTCCACGCCAATGCTATAGTTACGAAAGCCAGCCAATGCCTCTACTTTCTCAGGAGGCTAAGGAAATTCGGCATGTCCGCTATGACTCTCACCAATCTTTACAGATGGACCATGGAAAGCATTCTTTCTGGTTATATCACAACTTGGTATGGCTCCTGCTCTGACCAAAACCACAAGAAACTACAAAGGGCCGTGAATGTAGCCCAATCCATCACTCAAACCAGCCTCCTAACCATTGACTCTGTCTACATTTCCTGCTGCCTTGGAAAAGCAGCCAGCATAATCAAATGCCCAGGCACCCCGAACATACTCTCTTCCAACTTATTTTGTCAGGAAAAAGATACAAAAATCTGAGATCATGTCCCAACCGACTCAAGAACAGCTTCTTCCCTGCTGCCATCAGACTTTTGAATGGACCAACCTTATATTAAGCTGATCTTTCTCTACACTCTAGCTATGACTGTAACACTACATTCTGCACTCTCTCCTTTCCTTCTCCCTTATGTACTCTACGAAGAGTATGTTTTGTCTGTATAGCGCGCGAGGAGCAATACTTTTCAATGTATCCCAATACATGCGACAATAATAAATCAAATCAAAATCCTTATCTCTACCATCATGTTTCTCTAAATCATTGCTTCTACCTTGGAATAATCTTCCATCACTGCCCAATGTCCTGCCCCCATGGAAACCAATCCAAGATTTCATTTTGTTAAAAATAAAAGAGGTAAATAAGGATGCAACTTTACAGCCAGGTACAAGCCACAAATGCGCTACATCTGAAAGTGGAAAAGACTAGCTGGACCATCAAGCCAGCACCATAGTTGAGAACTGGAGAATCATGACCAAGCATTTCCTACAGTCTCGCAGTCATGCAATCCCCTGGGAAAGACAAAAAGACACACGCAGAGAAGGTCAAAAAGAAGCAACAAAGCAGGCAGGTCTCTAGTTCTGTGGCGTGTGAACATTTACAGAATATACTCCAATCTGGTCAAGTGACAACCTCCGTGCCAAAGAAAAATGCAACAAATTTTCCAAATGTTCAGAAATTTCTCTAATTTTTCAATCTGGTGTCAAAAGGAAAATGTCTTTAAAAAAAAAGTTGGAAACTACTTAAGGGTAGATAGCTTTTTAAACGGGCTAAACTTGAGGTGGGAGCGGGAGGTGCATCCCGTGTACTTAATGTCCTTGTGTAAAGGTTCTGATATCAGCCCGAAGGGTTGTTCTCATGTCCAAAGCCACCTCTTGCACCAGACCTGGACTGTGGTCACAGTGTATGGTCCATGAGGTAAGTGTCAATTTATGACTAGAGACTGTTTCAATGAAGGAGGTCTGGGCAGTGTGACACTTTCCATCGAGCAGATGAGGTCACTTCCAAGCTCCCAAGATGGGAGAGAAAGTTAGGAATAAAATGTTAGCATTACTTAGTTACTACAAATTTGATCATTTTTAAATTACTGTCCCTTTTTTTCAGTCTTTGCCCTTCTTTATCAATACTGCCATTGAGAATCAGCGGCTGCCCAGTGTGACGATACTGTGCCTTTGAGAAATGTATCTTAATCGTGTTTCTCTGCAGGTTTTTCAAACAGGCTTTGGTATTTTATTGGCGCCGGGATGTCTGTAACTGGTGGCCTCTAATTCTTACTGAAGCAATATAATGGACATCATGTTTATTTTAATTTGGGCTAATGCAGTGTCCTAGGGTTTTATGGTCTTTTTGGAATTGCTGGGTGGAGCACGATTGACAGGTCAGGTGATGCCTGGGGGACAGTTTTTTTTCCCACAGAAGAGTCCAAGGTTTTAGTCGGTTTAGCTGCTAGCTAGAAGCTGGTGGAGGCAGGCAGCGTCCCTGTCTCTCTCTCTCTTTCCAGAGGTGTGCTGAAAATTCCAAGACTGGGAAGCCTCAGAGTTTTAATCCAACATCGGAAGGCCCAATTCACAGCGGGTGTTACAAAGCTGCAAAATCCAGCATCACGTGAGCATACTAGTTTTTTTGTGCCAAGTCTAGGAAGGGGTGTATGTTTGTGGGGATGTTGTTTGATCTGTTACCACATAGATAGCTAGTTGTTAAGGTTTATGCTCTGTCATGCTTGAAACTTATAATTGGTAGAAGTTACACTAAAGCTTTTTATTATATGTTAACTGTGTTCTTAAATAAACTTTGATAAAAGTTTCCTAGTGGGTCACCTGAATCATACCCGGAGTGAAACACCTGATGCTCGCCCATGCCAAAATCAAAGTGTTGAAGTCTAGCAAAGGTCAAGGGTCTAGGCTGACTTCGTAAAACACCTTGAAGTTTCTGGCCTGGCTCATAACACCAGGCAACTGTTAGATCTCCTGCCAACTGGGAACCCTCTCCTCCAGAAAGTTATAGCGGGTCAGGGGGATCAATTGAAAATTTAAAACCTGACATCGATGGATTTATGTTGGGGGGGTAGGTGTTTTAAGAGTAATGGAAAAAAGGTGAGCCAGCTGGAGTTCAGGTAGAATTCAACCTTGATCTAACCGAATGGCATTGAGGGGCTGAATGGTCTCCGCCTGTTGCTAGGTTAGTACCTCCAGCTTCTAGGAAGATTATGAGATTTCCTGAGATGGGGTGTGGCAGTTTGAACACAACAATTTCACTCCACTGGTTGGCTAATCCTTGACTGCCCTGGCCATAAGGGGGAATTGCATTGCGGGAGAAATCCTTGGGTGATTTTATATCCTGCCACTTGGTGAAATGAAAGCCACGGCTCAGTGGGCAGCACTTGCACCTCAACAGCCAGAGAGCTTCAGGTTTATGACCCACTCGAGACAATGGAGCTCATAATGTTGGCTGACACATCAGTACTGAGAGAGTGTTGTAGTGTTGGAGGTGCCATATCATCGATGAGATGCTAATCCCCTTCCCCATCTTCCCTCTCATGTAGGCATAAACAATCCCACTATTAGAAAGAGGAACAGAGGAGTTTTCCCTGGTGTCCTGGTCAATATTTATCCCTCAAACAAACATCACTGCAATACAGCTTATCTGGTCTTTATTTCACTGTCGTTTATGGGACCTTGCTGTGCACAAATTGGTTTCGCGTTTCCTACATTACAACAGTGACGACACTTCAAAAGTACTTTATTGCCTGTAAGGTTCTTTGGGATGTCCTGAGGCTATATGGCCTGCCATCAGTGCCTTACACAATTTGTATATATTTCAAGGGTTACTTACTGACAATTTTATGCCATTTCCACTTAAGAAGGTAAATGGTACGTTCGCCTTTTTTTAACAAGAACATTTGAGTATTGGAATAAAGATGTTTTACGATTATTCTTAAAGCCTTGGTGAGATGGCACCCAGAGTACTGCTTGCAGTCTTGGTCTCCTTGGAAGGATATTCTTGCCACATGAGAACATAAGAACTAGGAACAGGAATAGGCCTTCTGGCCCCTCGAGCCTGCTCCGCCATTCAATAAGATCATGGCTGATCTTTTCGTGGACTCAGCTCCACTTACCTGCCCACTCACCATAACCCTCAATTCCTTTACTATTTAAAAATTTATCTATCCTTGCCTTAAAAACATTCAATGAGGTAGCCTCAATTGCTTCACTGGGCAGGGAATTCCACAGATTCACAATCCTTTGTGTGAAAAAGTTCCTCCTCAACTGAGTCCTAAATCTGCTCCCCTTTATTTTGAGGCCATGCCCCCTAGTTCTAGTTTCACCTGCCAGTGGAAATGACTTCCCTGCTTCTATCTTATCTATTCCCTTCATAATCTTATATGTTTCTATAAGATCTCCCCTCATTCTTCTGAATTCCAATGAGTATAGCCCCAGTCTACTCAGTCTCTCCTCATAAGGCAATCCTCTCAACTCCGGAATCAACCTGGTGAACCTCCTCTGCACCCCCTCCAGTACCAGTATATCCTTTCTCAAGTAAGGAGACCAAAACTGTACACAGTACTCCAGGTGAGGCCTCACCAGCACCTTGTACAGCTGCAACATAACCTCACTGTTTTTAAACTCCATCCCTCTAGCAATGAAGGACAAAATTCCATTTGCCTTCTTAATTACCTGTTGCCCCTGCAAACTAACTCCTTGTGATTCTTGCACAAGGACTCCTAGGCCTCTCTGCACAGCAGCATGTTGCAATTTTTTACCATTTAAATAATAGTCCATTTTGCTGTTATTCCTGCCAAAATGGACGACCTCACATTTACCAACATTGTACTCCATCTGCCAGACCCTCGCCCACATAGGGTGTGCAACAAAGGTTCACAAGGCTAATAGAAACAGAGGGTGGAATTCTCCTGTCCCTCCCGCTATGGGAATCGTAGCGGACGGGAGGCAGACCATGCAAATGTCCGTTGACCTCGGGCAGGATTTTCTGGTTTTGGGGCGAGCCCCAAAATCCCGCCCATAGAAAATTGAAGCCTGCTCTGCCATTCATTTTGATCATGGCTGATCATCAAATTCAATATCCTGATTCCACCTTCCCCCCATATCCCTTGATCCCATTAGCCCCAAGAGCGATGTCTAATTTATTCTTGCAATCACACAATGTTTTGGTCTCAACTACTTCTGTGGTGATGAATTCCACACATTCACCACTCTCTGGGTGAAGAAATTTCTCCTCATCTCAGTCCAAAAAGGTTTAGCCCTTATTCTCAAACTATGACCCCAAGCCAGAATTCTACCACCCCACCCGCCATGGGAATTGAGGCGGGTGAGGGCCGGATAATGGGGGGATCCATTGACCCCAGGCAGGATTTTCTGGTCTCGGGTTGAGCGAGGCCGTAAAATCCCGCCTCTAGTTCTGGACTCCCCCACCATCCGGAACATTCTTTCTGAATCTACCCTGTCTAACCCTGTTAGAATTTTATAAATTTCTGTGAGATCCCCTCTCACTCTTCTAAACACCAGTGAATATAATCCTAACTGACTTAGTCTCTCCTCATATGTCAGATCTGCCATCCCAGGGATCAGCCTAGTAAACCTTCACTGTACTCCGTCATAGCAAGGACATCCTTTCTCAGATAAGGACATCAAAACTACACACAATTCTCCAGGTATGGCTTCACCAATGCTCTGTACAATTGCAGCAAAACATCCCTATTCCAATACTCAAATCCTCTTGCTATGAAGGCCAACATACCATTTGCCTTCTTTACTGCCTGCTGTACCTGTGCACTTACTTTCAGTGACTGATGCACGAGGGCATCAAACTCTCACTGAGTATCCACGTCTCTCAATTTACACCGATTCAAATAATAATCTGCCTTCCTATTTTTGCTATCGATGTGGATAATCTCAGATTTATCCACATGATATGGCATCTGCCATTCATATTCCCACTCACCCAGCCTGTCCAAATCACGCTGAAGCATCTCTGCATCCTTCTGACAGCTCAACCTCCCACCCAACTTTGTATCATCTGCAAATTTGGAGATAATACATTTAGTTACCTCTTCCAAATCATAGATATATTATGTGAACAGTTGGGGTCCTGGCACAGATCCCACTGGTACCCCATTAGTCAATGCCAGCCAATCGGAAAAATACTCATTTATGCCAACTCTTTGCTTCCTATCTGCTAACCAGCTTTCTATCCATCTCAAGACACACGGTGGCACAGTGGTTAGCACTGCTGCTTCACAGTGCCAAGGAACCAGGTTTGATTCCTGGCTTGGGTCACTGTCTGTGTGGAGTTTGCACATTCTCCCCGTGTCTGTTTACTCCGGGTGCTCTGGTTTCCTCCCACAGTCTAAAGATGTGCTGGTTAGGTGCATTGGCCATATTAAATACTCCCTCACTGTACCCGAACAGACGCCGGAGAGTGGCAACTAAGGGAGTTTCACAGTAACTTCATTGCAGTGTTAATGTAAGCCTACTTGTGACTAATAAATAAATAAACTTTAAGACACCACTCGTAATCCCATACTTCTTGGGATGGAAGGATTGTCCGATGGGGGAAGATGAAATAGAATGGACCTTCATTCTCTGGAGTTTAGAAGAATGAGAGGTGATCTCATTCAAGCATACACAATTCTTACAGGGCTTGACAAGGTAGGCAGGGGGAGGATGTTTCCCTGGTTGTGCGGTCTAGAACCAGGGGACACTCTTAGAACATGGGGGTAGGCCTTTTAAGACTGAGGTGAGGAGGAATTTCTTCATTCAAAGAATGGTGAATCTGTGGAATTCTTTGCCCCAGAGGGCTGTGGAGGCTCAGTTATTGACTTATGTTCAATACCAAGATTGGTAGATTTCTACATATTAAAAATATTAAGGGATACCAGGATGGTGTAGGAAAATGGTATTGAAGTAGAAGAACAGCCATGATTTCAATGAATAGTGAATGGCGACGGACTCCTGCAAAATTCCTTATGCTCTTTATCTCTATTCCTTTCCAGATGTATCACAGCTTGGTATGGCTCCTGCTCTGACCAAGACTGCAAGAAACTACAAAGTGTCCTGAATGTAGCCCAATCCATCACGCAAACCAGCCTCCCATCCATTGACTCCGTCTACACTTCTCGCTGCCTCGGAAAAGCAGCCAGCAAAATTAAGGACCCCAGGCACCCTAGACATTCTGTCTTCCACCTTCTTCCGTTGGGAAAAAGCTACAAAAGTCTGAAAACACATACCAACCGACTCAAGAACAGCTTCTCCCCTGCTGCCATCAGACTTTTGAATGGACCTACCTCGCATTAAGTTGATCTTTCTCTACACCCTAGCTATGACTGTAACACTACATTCTGCACTCTCTCCTTTCCTTCTCTATGAACGGTATGCTTTGTCTGTATAGTGTGCAAGAAATAATACTTTTCACTATATACTAATACATGTGACAATAAATCAAATCAAATCAACCCTGGCTACGGCTGTAACATTATATTCTGCATCCTCTCCTTTCCTTCTCTATGAACGATATGCTTTGTCTGAATAACGCGCAACAAACAATACTTCTCACTGTATCCCAATATATGTGACAATAATAAATCAAATCAAATCAAAATCCACTCTCCTGTCTCAAATTCTCTGCATCACTCTTGAGTTTTAATAAAAAGGATTCCATTTTACTGTAATTACTTAAAGAACAGGCTAAAAGCTATAAAAGTCATCTCAAGATGGCTGTAATTAGCATAAGCACCAGCAGTAACTGCCTCGACCTGACACAACCATTTATCGGTGTGACCAGATAGATTATGCCCTCATTAAGGTCGGCATGTATCGACTGTTAATGTGCGAGGAAAGATTGGTCTCACGAACCCTGTTCTGACTGAATTCCTTCTTTTCCCCTTTAAATTACCTCATTCGGGAAGAAAAACTCAAGGAAAGGGTTTCAGCATCTTCTTACAATAACGGTGGCAACAGTGGGTCTTTAGCTTTCTAGTGCTGGTAATTCTTTAGCTTCTGAGTCATGTATTTAAGCCCTACCACAGGATTTAGACTGACACTCCAGTCAGTAAAGAGACATGCATTTCTATTGCACCCTTCATGGCCTCAGGACAGCTTGAAGCATTTTACACTCAACAAAGTACTTTTGAAGTGCAGTCGCTGTTGTAGTCATAGAATCCCTACAGTGCAGAAGGAAGCCATTCGGCCCATCGAGCCTGCACTGACAGGCCTCATTCCTGTAACCCTATGTATTTACCCTGTTAGTCCCCCTGACACCAAGGGGCAATTTAGCATGGCCAATCCCCCTAACCCGCACATCTTTGGACTGTGGGAGGAAACTGGAGCACCCGGAGGAAGCCCATGCAGACACGGGGAGAACGTGCAAACTCCAAACAGACAGTCACCCAAGGGAGGAACTGAACCTGTGTCCCTGGCGCTGTGAGGCAGCCGTGCTAACCATTGTGCTACCGTGTCCCCCAATATCAGAAACATGGCAGCCATCAAGGTCTCACAAACGCCAATGAGTACGTGACCATATAGCCTGTTCTAGCCACTTTGGTTGCCGGATATTGTCCATGATGCTGAGGGGAACTCTCCTGTCCCTCTTTGAAATAATGCCACACGATGCTTTACATCCACCCATGAGGACAAATAGCACCTTGGCTTAATGTCTCTGAAAGGCAGTACCTCTGAATGTGCAGCACTTCCTCAGTGCAACAATGAAGCGTTAACCTAAATATTTTTGCACGATTCATAGAATCATACACTGCAGAAGAGGCCCTTCAGCCCATCAAGTCTGCAACCAACGCATTAGAAACACATGAACTCCCACCTAATCCCATCCGCCAGCACTTGACCCATAGCCCTGAATGTTATGATGTGCCAAGTGCTCATCCAGGTACTTTTCAAAGGATGCGAGGCAACCCACCTCCACCACCCTCCCAGACCAGACCATCACCACCCTCTGGGTTAAAACGTTTTTCCTCACATCCCCCTAAACCTCCTGCCCCTCACTTTGAACCTATGTCCCCTTGTGACTGACCCTTCAACTAAGGGAAACAGCTGCTCCCTATCCACACTGTCCATGTCCCTCATAATCCTGTACACCTCGATCACGTTGCCCCTCAGTCTTCTCTGCCCCAACAAAAACAACCCAAACCTATCCAACCTCTCTTCATAACTTACATGCTCTATCCCAGGCAGTATCCTGGTGAATCTCCTTTACAACCCCTCCAATGCAATCACATCCTTCCGATAATGTAGCAACTGCACGCAGTATTGTGGCCTCACCAAAGTTCTATACAACTCCAACATGACTTCCCTGCTTTTGTAATCTATGCCTCAATTAATAAAGGCAAGTGTCCCATATGGTTTTTTCACCACCCTACTAACATGCCCTCTGCTTTCAGAGATCTGTGAACAAACATGCCAAGGTCCCATTGTCCCACAGAACTCCTAGTGTCCTACCATTCATTGAGTACTTTCTTGTCAAATTATTCCTGCCAAAGTGTATCACCTCACACTTTTCAGGTTTAAATTCCATCTGCCACTTATCTGCCCATTTAACCATTCCATTTATATCTTCTTGCAGCCCAAGACACTCCACCTCCCTGTTAACCACCCGTCTAGTCTTTGTGATTTGCAAACTTACTAATCCTATCCCCGACATAGTCATCAATGTAATTTTCATAAATGACAAATAATAGGGGACCCAACACAAATCCCTGTGGTACATCACTGGACACTCTCTTCCAGCCACTAAAGCAGCCTTCTATCATCACCCTCTGTCTCCTCCAACTGAGTCAATTTTGAATCCACGTTATCAAATTACCCGGTATCCCATGTGAATTTACCTTCTTTACAAGTCAAGGGCTTTGCGGAAATCCATATAAACTACATCGACTGCACTACCCTCGTCAACGCATCTGGTCACCTCCTCAGAAAATTCAATCAAATTTGTTAGGCATGATCTCCCTCTGACAAAGTCATGCTGACTATCCTGATCAAGCTTTGCTTCTCCAAGTGGAGATAGATGCTCTCCTTCAGAAGTTTCTCCAATAGTTTCCCTACTACTGACTCAGGAGTAAACCCAGTTCCCTGGTTTAGCTCTACAACTCTTCTTAAATAGCGGAGCCACATTAGCTGTTCTCCAGTCATCTGGCATCTCCCCCGTGACCAGAGAGGAATTGAAAATTTGGGTCAGAGCCCCTGCAATCTCCTCCCTTGCCTCCCACAGCAGCCTAGGGCACAATTCATCTGGACCTGGAAATTTATCCAATTTAAGGCTGCCAACACCGCCAATACCTTGTCCTTCCCTATGTCAATTTGCTCACGAATCTCACAGTTCCTCTCCCTAAATTCCATACCATCATCCTCATTCTCTTGGGTGAAGATGGATGTGAAGTATTTGTTCAACACTCTACGATGTCCGCTGGCTCCACCCACAGATTGCCCCCTTGTCCCTAATGGGCCCTACTCTTTCCCTAGTTATCCTCTTCCCACTGATATGCTTACAGAAAGTCTTTGGAATTTCCCTACTTTTATCTGCCAGAGCTTTCTCAAATCCCCTCTTTGCATTCCTAATTGCTTTCTTAAGCTCCACCCTGCACTTTCTATACCTCACTAATGCCACCACTGATTTGCTCCCCTTGTACTTTTTAAAGCCTTTGCTCCTTATTGTATCCTGAATATCTCAGGTCAACCATGGTTCTCTGGGCTTGTTATTCCTATCAGCCTAAAGGGAACATGCTGGACTTGAACCCTCCCCATTTCTTTTTTGAATGCCTCCCACTGTTCTTAGAAACATAGAAAAACTACAGCACAAAACAGGCCCTTCGGCCCCACAAGTTGTGCCGAATATATCCCTACCTTTTAGGCCTACCTATAACCCTCCATCCTATTAAGTCCCATGTACTCATCCAGGAGTCTCTTAAAAGACCCTATTGAGTTTGCCTCCACCACCACTGACGGCAGCCGATTCCACTCGCCCACCACCCTCTGTGTGAAAAACTTTCCCCTAACATCTCCCCTGTACCTACCCCCCAGCACCTTAAACCTGTGTCCTCTCGTAGCAGCCATTTCCACCCTGGGAAAAAGCCTCTGAGAGTCCACCCGATCTATGCCTCTCAACATCTTATATACCTCTATTAGGTCTCCTCTCATCCTACGTCTCTCCAAGGAGAAAAGACCGAGCTCCCTCAGCCTATCCTCATAAGGCATGCCACTCAATCCAGGCAACATCCTTGTAAATCTCCTCTGCACCCTTTCAATCTTTTCCACACCCTTCCTGTAATGAGGCGACCAGAACTGAGCACGGTACTCCAAGTGGGGTCTGACGAGGGTCTTACATAGTTGCATCATTATCCCCGGACTTCTAAACTCTTCTGTAGATTTTCCCATTAGTAGCTGTTCCCAGTCTACCTTGGCCAGATCCTGTCTTATTTTACTAAAATCTGCTCTCCCTCAATCCAAAACCTTTTTTTCCTTGTCCATAACAAGCTTAAATTGTACCAGGTTGTGATCGCTGTCAGAACAATTCTGTAAAAAACTAAGTTTCCAGCCAAAAAGCTTTCCCTTTCCTGAAATGTTTCTTCCAGTCTATCTGTGTGATTGCAAAATTTGGTTGATTTCCAGTATGCAGACACCATGGGTACTCGTAGGGGACGGGGCGATGGCCTAGTGGTATTATTGCTAGACTATTAATCCAGAAACTCAGCCGGGTTCGAATCCCACCACAGCAGATGGTGGAATTTGAATTCAATTTTAAAAAATCTAGAATTAAGAATCTACTGAGGTCAGCGAAATCACCGTCGATTGTTAGAAAAACCCATCTTGTTGACTGGATAAAAGCAAATTATTGTGAATGTTGGAATCCGAAACCAAAAAAGAAAATGCTGGAAAATCTCGGCAGGTCTGGCAGCATCTGTAAGGAGAAAAAAGAGGTCATCTGGACTCAAAAGGTCAGCTCTTTTCTCTGAGATTTTCCAGCATTTTTTATTTTTGCCATCTGGCTTACTCGTCCTTTAGGGAAGGAAATCTGCCGTCCTTACCTGGTCTGGCTTATGTGTGACTCCAGAGCCACAGCAACATGGTGGACTCCCAACTGCCCTCTGAAATGGCCGAGTAAGGCGCTCAGTTCAAGGGCAACTAGGGATGGGCAATAAATGCTGACAGTTATCACTGCTCAGTAACTGCCGTTCAACTGCTGAGCTGCAGAACCCAATACTCCAACGTCCAAATAACCCATTCCAGTCTTTGAGGCCAGTTTTATAAAACAAATTAAAGGAATTTTGATAGAACAGATAGGGAGAAATTGTTTCTGCTGCCAGCGGGGTCAGTAACCCGAGGACGCAAATTTAAGATAAGTGGCTAAAGAACAAACTGGGGGAGGCTAGGCAACATTGTGTACTGAGAGTTATGATGATCTGGAATGTGCTGCCTAAAAGCATGTTGGAAGCAGACCCAGTAATAACTTTCAAAAGGGAATTAGATATATACTTTTTTTTCAAATTATAGGGCTATGGGGCAAAAAGCAGTGGCACAGTGGTTAGCACTGCTGCTTCACAGCGCCAGGGACCCGGGTTCGAATCCTGGCTTGGGTCACTGTCTGCATGGAGTTTGCACATTCTCCCTGTGTCTGTCTGGGTTTCCTTCGGGTGCTCCGGTTTCCTCCCACAGCCCAAAGATGTGTGGGTTAGGTGGATTGGCCATGCTAAATTGCCCCCGAATGTCAGGGGGACTAGCTAGGGTAAATGCATGGGGTTGTGGGAATACGGCCTGGGTGGGATTGTGGTCGGGGGTGTCGACCCGATGGGCCGAATGGCCTCCTTCGGCACTGTAGGATTCTATGAATTGATAGCTCCAGTGGAGAAGCAGCAGACGTACAATGGGCCGAAGAACCCTCCTGCTGTGCTGAATGGCTCTCTCAACATCAAATCAAACCTGCAGGGCAACCAATACTTGCTCCCTATTAAAGTGAAAGTTGCGGGCCAGGTAGAGGAGATTTGCAAGGGTGCTGCCAGGACTGGAAAATTTTAGCTGTGAGGAAAGGTTGGAGAGGCTAGGGTTGATTTCCTTGCAACAGAGGAGACTGAAGGATGACTTAATTGAGGTGTATAAAATTATGACGGGTTTCGATAGAGCAAGTAAGAATTACCCCTATTTACCTTAGCAGAAGGGTCACAAACCAGGATGGGGGGCATAGATTGACATAGTTGTAGAAAGATTGGACGGGTGATCATAGAATCCCTACAGTGAAAAAGGGGGCCATTCAGTCCATCGAGTCTGCACCAATTTTCCGACAGAGCATCTTACCCAGGCCCGACCCACGGATTTACCCCATCAATCTACACATCTTGGGACACTAAAGGGCAATTTAGCATGGCTAATCCAACTAACCCGCACATCTTTGGAAAGTGGGAGGAAACCAGAGCACCCGGAGGAAACCCACGCAGACACGGGGAGATTGTGCAAACTCCACACAGACAGTCAACCAAGGCTGGAATTGAACCCGGGTCCCTGGCACTGTGAGGCAGCAGTGTTAACCACCGTGCCACCCTTAATGAGGTAACAGTTTTCTGCCCAGAGTTTTGGGGAGGGTGGAGGGGAGGGGCCTAAATTCTGTGCCTGAAAGGCTCTTAAGAGGTAGAAATTCCCATCACATTTGGATAGTTTGAAGAGCTGTGAATACCCACAGTGCAGAAGGAGGCCATTCGGCCCATTGAGTCTGCACCGACAACAATCCCACCCCAGGCCTTATCCCCGTAACCTCACATATTTACCCTGCTAATCTCCCTGACAACCCCCTAACAGTAAGGAGTAATTTAGCACAGCCAATCAACCTAACCTATCTAGGGATGGGCTATAAATGCTGGCCCAACCAACGACGCGCATGTCCCACGAATGAGTAAAACGAATCATAGAACATGTGCCATTATTTCCAACATTCTGAAATCTGATGAAGCTTTGGCTGGTGCTGTACAGAAGGCGCTCAAAGCACTAACAGCTACTAGTCAACAAAGTGGAAGAGTAAGTGATCACTGCTCAGTACTTGCAGTTCAACTGGTGAGCTGCAGAACTCAATCCTCCAACATCCAAATAACCTATTCCAGTCTTTGAGGCCATTTTACAAAACAAATTAAAGAATATGAGGAGTTTTGATAGAACAGATAGGGAGAAATTGCTTTTGCTGCCAGCAGGGTCAGTAACCCGAGGACACAAATTTAAGATAAGTGGCAAAAAAAAGAAACTGGAGGAGGCGAGGCAAAATTGTGCACTCAGAGTTATGATGATCTGGAATGTGCTGCCTAGAAGCATGTTAGACCTGCAGGGCTACGAACCGAGTGCAGAAAAAGTGAGATGACACTGGGGAACTCCTTCGGCGACCAGCACAAGACAAGGTGGACAGAATGGCCTCCTTGTGTGTCATAAAGTTTGTAAGGTTCCACGATTCGATTCGATTTGAAAGGCGTAGGTTAAAAAAAATTGGAAACATTTTGCCCGATCACTAAAAGACAAGGAGGGAAAAGAGCAGCATAATGTTGGTAGCTTTGTTCTCTATACCAGAGTCCTTCCTCATCCATTCATTTGGCTGGATGCCACAGGAGAGGGTCTATAAAGGTGAGCGCTGTAGATAGAACAAAGAACAAAGAAAGTTTCAGCACAGGAACAGGCCCTTTGGCCCTCCAAGCCTGCACCGACCGTGCTGCCCGTCTGAACTGAAACCCCCTACCCTTCCAGGGGACGATATCCCTCTATTCCCATCCTATTCATGTATTCATGATGCCAAAACATTGAATGTATTCAAGAGGCAGCTGGATATAGCACTTGGGGCGACGGGGATCAAAGGTTATGGGGAAAAAGCAGGCTTAGGCTATTGAGTTGGATGATCAGCCATGATCGTGATGAATGGCGGAGCAGGCTTGAAGGGCCGAATGGCCTCCTCCTGCTCCTATCTCCTATATTTCTATGTATTTGTCAAAGGTGCCCCTTAAAAGTCACGAGGAGGATAAGAATAAGCTTTGGGGAAAGCACTGGACGATTTCTGTCGCTCCTAGATCTTCAGTGAAGAGAGCACTTGAAGAGAGCCACTGGCATCTCATTTTGTCTCTCCCATTCCTCCTGCAGTGTAATTGCTTTGACATTTCAAACAGGACCATGCATTCCACACAACAGTGGAGCCAGCAGAATTTGGATGAACTTTAGAGAGGTAGTAATTTCTGAAAAATGTTGGTGCGTTTTGTTGGCTGTGGGGTGGGGGGTGCGGGAGGGGATGTTAGCAAGTCAGCGAACAGAACAGCAAAATGAACCATTTATGGAAATAGCAGGCCGAAGTTCAAAACTATTTCAGTCTGAGAAAGTCTTTACCTAAAGGCTGAACTACTTAGAGAAGTTAATTCATAAAACAGACAAGACCGCAGGTAGTGCCATGAGAAAATTGTTCCTCGGGCAGTGGATTCCAAGTTATTATTACTTCAGTGTGCTGCCTGACTCACAGCTCACTCACAATGAAACTGGTTGAAAGAGTCACTTCAGTAGGATTTATAATTCTGGCAATTTCTTTTTGTGCTCATCAAGTGTGGCAACTTTTAACGTTAGTGAAATGTCCAAAAGATGCTTTACAGAGAGTAATCAGACAAAAATTTGACCGCCAGAACATGCAAGGAGATTAAATCATAGAATCACGACAGTTCAAAAAGGAGGCCATTCAGCCCATCGAGCCTGCACCGACAACAATCCCACCCAGGCCCTATCCCCATAGCCCCACGGATTTATCTTGCTAATACCCCTGACACTGGGCAGCACAGTGGTTACCACTGCTGCCTCACAGCACCACGGACCAGTCTCGGGTCACTGCCTGTGCGAAGTTTGCACATTCTCCTTGTGTCTGCATGGGTTTCTCCGGGTGCTCCAGTTTCCTCCCACAGTCCGAAAGACATGCGGGTCAGGTTGATTGGCCATGCTAAATTGAACTCTAGTGTCAGGGGATTAACAGGATAAAATATGTGGGGTTGTGGTAATAGGACCTGGGTGGGATTGTGGTCGGTGCAGACTCAATGCGCCAAATGGCCTCCTTCTGCACTACAGGGATTGAATGATTCTATAATTCTAATGGGCAATTTAGCATGGCTAATCCACACGTTTTTGGAATGTGGGGGGGAAACCAGAGCACCCGGAGGAAACTCACACAGACACGGGGAGAACGTGCAGACTCCACACAGTCACCCAAGGCTGGAATTGAACTCGGGTCCCTAGCGCTGTGAGGCAGCAGTGCCAATCACTGTGCCACCGTGCTGCCCCACGAAAGCTAGGTTTTCAGGGGTGTCATGAAAGAGGAGAGAGAGGTGGAAAGGGAAGAGGTTTAGGGAAGAATTTCAGAGCCTGATGCCCAGTCTGTGGCCAGCAATGGAGATGTGAAAGAAAAGAGAGATATGCTGGAGGCTAGGAATGGAAGAGTTCAGAGATGTTGGAAGTTTGCAAGGCTGGAGGAAGCGAGAGAGATGGGGAGAATGAGTCAGTGAAACCAAGAAATTTCCATTTGTGGAATAGAAACCCCAGTTTTAACTTGACCTGCCCAGAAGGGAGGGCCAGACGTCCATCTTGCACCCTTTTAATGATTCAAAATGGAGAGCAAAACCAGGCTGGGTGTAAAACAGGGGCCTGATCTGAACTAGCACCATTCCCACCGGGCGAGGTAGCTGATGATTGGGGCTATGATATCATTCTGACAATAAAAATAAAGATCAAACTGTATCAGTTAGAATCTTCTTGGCAACTTCGATTTGCAACTCAGGTGAAATTGTGAGTAGAAGTAAGAAAGTGTGTGATTTATTCCCACCTGATGTGAGGTGAGGTGATCCTGCCAACAGTTTCATGAGTCAACTATTTTGGGCAAGTTCCAGGTGGCGGATGAGAGTGAAAACGTATTGGCGCGAGTGAGATAGAGAGAAGGTGGAAGGGAGAGTGGAGGAGGGAGAGTGCGGGACAGAGAGAGAGAGAGAGATGGACAGAGAGAGACAGACAGAGAGAGAGAGAAAGGGAAAGGGACAGAGAGAGAGAGAGAGACAGAGAGGGAGGGAGGGAAGGAGAGAGAGGGAAAGGGACAGAGAGAGAGAGAGACAGAGAGGGAGGGAGGGAAGGAGAGAGAGAGAAAGAGAGAGGGGAGCAGAGAAAGAGAAGGAGAGAGGGCACGTGGGAAAGAGAGGGAGGGAGATAGAGAAAGAGAGGGAGGGAGATAGAAAAAGAGAGAAAGAGAGGAGAGGGAGGGAGGGGGAGAGAGAGAGAGAGAGAAAGAGATTTGAGGGAGCCAGAAAGAGGGAGGGAGAAGTGGGGTGTGATGAGAGAATGTGAACTAAGAGATCTAGAGTGAACAATATCAAGCGAGGCAGATATCTCGAGAGAAAGTGTACAAGATAACATACACATTAGAGAGAGAGAGCTATAGAAAATGCACAAGCTAGAGAAAGTGAACACTGCAGAGAGAGTAAGCTAGAAAGAGTGTGCGCAAGCACTCTGATGGGTGTCACTATTTACAAGGCAGAAGCTGATGAAACCCTGGGGAAGTAGGCCATACAGGGAGGGTGCTGCCAATGGGGCTAAAGGACAAATATTGGGCTGCAGATTTGTCATGAAACTGCATTTCTCTTCAGTCCTATCCCCCTATAGCCCACTGTGCCAAAATCGGTGTTATTTCCTTTGTTTCAGTTATAACAAATGTCTCTTTCAAACTCCTTCCGGACTGACTGAGTTCCACAGCTGGTTAGACACAGCCATATGCATGAGCCAATCCCAATGATTAAGTAGGGTTGGTTGTTCATTTACCCAGTTATGTAACAGACAGGACAACTAGGTGTTAAGACAATGATGCTCGCTCCTGAGAGTAACCAGAACTTCAAAACCAGAAGAACATCTTGGGTAAGGAAGTGAAAAAAGATCTAAACAGCACATAACATCCACATTATCTATCCCAAAACCCTTGGGAAACAACTCCCATCAACTTTTACGGATGCACCATAGAAAGCATTCTTTCTGGTTGTATCACAGCTTGTTATGGTTCCTGCTCTGCCCAAGACTGCAAGAAGCTACAAAGGGTCATGAATGCAGCCCAATCCATCATGCAAACTAGCCTCCCATCCATTGACTCTGTCTACATTTCCCGCTGCCTTGGAAAAACAGCCAGCATAATTAAGGACCCCACGCATCCCGGACATTCTCTCTTCCACCTTCTTCCGCCGGGAAAAAGATACAACAGTCTGAAGTCACGTACCAATCGACTCAAGAACATTTCTTCCCTGCTGCCGTCAGGCTTTTGAATGGACCTACCTCGCAGTAAGTTGATCTTTCTCTACACCCTAACTATGACTGTAACACTACATTCTGCACTCTCTCCTTTCCTTCTCTATGAACGGTATGCATTGTCTGTATGGCATGCAAGAAACAATACTTTTCACATTGTACCAATACATCTGACAAGAATAAATTGAATCAAAATCAAATCAAATCAACAAGAACAAAGAACAAAGAACAATACAGCACAGGAACAGGCCCTTCGGCCCTCCAAGCCCGCGCCGCTCCCCGGTCCAGGATTGAATCCTGAATCCAGGATCCCCGCCCAATTTTCCAGCCTATCTACATCCTAATATCCTATCCACCGAGCTGTCCCTCACAGCTACGATGCTTTGTTCATCACAACCTATTAACTCACCCCCACCCCCCCATTCCAGACCATGTGATCTCCAGGGAGAGGCGAAAACCCAGAGTGAAAACCCCAGGGCCAATATGGGGAAAAAAAATCTGGGAAATTCCTCTCCGACCCCCTGAGGCGATCGAAACGAGTCCAGGAGATCACACTGGCCCTGATCAGAAAATGCTTCCCAACCCTATTCATTTCCACTTCTACTTTACGAACACCATCTGAATTCCCTGCCCCCGAGACAGGTTCCCAACTATCCGCAGTCTCGCTCGGTACTGAAATCCTTCCACTGAAAGTTAAATCTGAACTCTGGTCCTTTGCAAACCCATTCTGATTACTTTGACTCCTATATATGTGCCCAAGGAATCAGAACCAAGCACCAGTACATTTCGCCAGGTTATTTCAGAACATGTACTGCACTGCAGGGGTTCTATGATTATGTGTCATTACCCATGGGAGGCAGAGAGCAAGGTAAATGGGGATTTGCATTGATTTGTCATCTTTCACAACACTGGGATGCTCAAAATGTTTTACAGCCAATGTAGGGTATCCAGGCTCACCACAAGACCATACGATATAGGAGCAGAATTAGGCCATTCGGCCCATCAAGTCCGCTCCGCCATTCAATCGTGGCTGATACGTTTCTCAACCCCATTCTCCTGCCTTTTCCCCTCAACCTTTTATCCCCTTACCAATCAAGAATTCTGACTTAAATGCACTCAATGACCTGGCCTCCACAGCCCTCAGTGGCAATAAATTCCATAGATTCACCACCCTCTAGCTGAAGAAATTCCTCCTCGTCTCGGTTCTAAATGATCATCCCTTTACTTTGAGGCTGTGCCCTCGGATCCTTTTCTCTCCTACTAATGAAAACATCTTTCTCACGTCCACTCTCTCCAGGCCTTTCAGTATTCTGTAAGTTTCAATGAGATCCCCGCTGAAATGATGTTCAGAGTGCAGTACTGAGGGGGTGCTACATTGCAAGCGATGCTGACTTTCAGATGTAATGTTAAATGGAGCCCCTCTTCTTTCTTTGGTGGGTGTAAAATATTCCGCTGCACAATTTTAAACAAAAGCAGGGATCTCCATGGCATCCTGGCCAATATTGATCCCCCTAACCATTTTCAATAACAAAAGACCATCAGGTCATTATTACACTGATGTTTGTGGGGTCTTGCTGTGCATAAATTGGTTGCCACATTCGCTGCATTACAGGGGAGGCGATGGCCTAGTGGTATTATCACGAGACTGTTAATCCAGAAACTCAGCTAATGTTCTGGGGACCCGGGTTCAAATCCCACCACGGCAGATGGTGGAATTTGAATTCAATATAAAAAAATCTGGAATTAAGAATCTACTGATGACCATGAAACCATTGTCGATTGTCGGAAAACCCATCTGGTTCACCAATGTTCTTTAGGGAAGGAAATCTGCCGTCCTTGCCTGGTCTGACCTACGTGCGACTCCAGAGCCACTGCAATGTGGTTGTCTCTCAACTGCCCTCTAAAATGGCCGAGCAAACTACTCAGTCTAAAGGGCAACTAGAGATGGGCAATAAATGCTGGCCCAGCCAGCGACGCCCATGTCCCATGAGTGAATAAAAAAACGACAACAGTGACAACACTTCAAAAGTATTTCATTGGCTATGAAGGACTTTGGAACATCCTGGGATAATGAAGGTCCCGATATAAAATGCGAGTTATTTCTCGCAGAGCAGACGTTGGTCTGTGTGCAGCATGTGTCACAACTCTATGGTGGTTCCCTCAGAAAAGCAAAGCTTTCAGAGACACAGTTACACAGTTGTACGGAGTAAGGAGTGCTTCTAATGGCATACTCTGGTGTTGTACTCTTTCAGTTACTTGATCACTTCCTCCTCCTTGGGAATTAGCAGTTGAAAAATCAGTGTGCACCACCTGAAGAAGGGTGGGGTAAGTATCTGCACCTCAACTTGGCAAGAAACCGGCATCAGCAATTAAAAACCAAACTTGGAAATAAAGAACAAATCTTGGCTGCACCTGCTGAACTCTGGTCATTAAAAATTGGGGCTGGTCCTAAGTGGGCTGGGAGCCTGGGAAATGGACTTTGTTCTCATTTCTCATTGTCTGATTGACCAATGCTTGACTTAGTAATGCCGCTGGGGAATCAAGGCTCGTGAGGAGTGGGAATGGTTGTAAAATATTTGGTCTGCTTAAGGAGGTTTTGTAGGTTTCTCAATCTAAACCCATAGGACTAGCTGCAAATTAGAATTCATGGAACATCGGAACAGGAATAGGCCATTCAGCCCCTCCCTCACCACAAACCTATCTCCTTGTTCAGTTAGAAGTGGTTCCTATATCTCAACTCTATCCCTTTGGTTCCATATCCCTTAATACCCTTGCTGAGTACAATTCCATAAATCTCAGTTTTGAGATTTCCAACTGACTCCCAGAGTGGGATTTTCCGGCCGCGCTCGCCTCGAAACCAGGAAATCCCGTCTGAGGTCAGCGGACCTTCCCATGATCTGCCCCTCGCCTGCAACGATTCCCGTGGCAGGAAAATTCCCCCAAAAGCTTTCTGGAGGATAGCGTTCCAGAGTTGCTCTACTCTTTGTGTGACGGAATCACCCCCAAACAGAATAAACTCCATTAAATACCTAAGCATGGCTCCAAATCCTTTCCTCTTAGCTTTCTTCTCCTGGCTCTCATTTTCCTTCTTCTTCTCTTTGTCTTTGTCCTTTACTTTCGTTTTCACCTTCTTCTTCTTCTCCTCTTTCTTCTTCTTTTCTTTCTTTCCCTTGCTGTCTGAGTTCTCCACCTCCTCAAGCTCGGTGGTCCCTTGCAAGGCAGATTCACTGCCTGGGGTCTCGTGGCCTGACTGGGAGCTCTCTTCAGAATCTGTTGCCGCAGGTTTAGAAAAAAAATGTATAATTTATAAGTGTATAGTCATTTTTTAAAAGTATATTTTCTATTGCTTCCTGATTCTCCCATCATTTATATCATTTTCTATATATATATTCTATACATATAGAATATAAATGAATATATATATATATATATTCTCAAGATGCGCTGCAGCGACTCACCAAGCCTCCTTTGACAGCAACTTCCAAACACATGATCGTTTCCATATAGAAGGACAAGGGCAGCAGATACTTGGGAACATCACCATCTGCCATATCCCCTCAAGTGCCAAACGTAGGGAGGTGATGGCCTCGTGATCTTATCATTAGACTATTAATCCAGAAACTCAGCTAAAGTTCTGGGGACCCGGGTTCGAACCCCACCACGGCAGGTGGTGGAATTTGAATTCAATTTAAAAAATCTGGAATTAATTATCAACCGACGTCCATGAAACAATTGTCGATTGTCAGAAAAACCCATCTGGTTCACTAATGTCCTTTTGGGGAAGGAAATCTGCCATCCTTACCTGGTCTGGCCTACATGTGACTCCAGAGCCACAGCAATGTGGTTGACTCTCAACTGCCCTCGGGCAACTAGAGATGGCAATAGATGCCGGCCAGCCAGCGACGCCCATGGGTAGGAAGGGAGAAGGGGTCATGAAAAGGGAGTACAGGGAATTAGGGAGACAGCTGAGAAAGAGGAAAGCAAAGGTAGTAATCTCAGGATTACTGCCTGTGCCACGGGAAGGTGAGGGCAGGAATGGAGTGAGGTGGAAGATGAATGTGTGGCTGAGGGACTGGTGCAGGGGGCAAGGATTCAGGTTCCTGGACCATTGGGACCTCTTTAGGGGCAGGGGTGATCTGTATACAAAAAACGGGTGGAACTTGAATCACAGGGGGACCAATATCCTGGCCGGTAGGTTGGCTAAGGCTACTGGGGAGAATTTAAACTAGATAGGTTGGGGGGAGGGGAGCTAGAAGAGTTGACTGGGATCAAGGAACTAATTGATGGGGGGGAGGATGCAGGGGTAAGGGGAATTACAAAATTAATGGTAGAGGAGAGGGTGCAAGTGAATGAAGGCAGTAATTTAGATAAGGGAGTAGAGGGAGAGGGTGTTCGCGACTCATCAAAGCGGGTCCAGATAAAAGCTGGAATAAGGACACTTTGCCTGAATGCACGAAGCATTCGGAACAAGGTAAATGAGTTGATGGTGCAAATCAGCACAAGTGGGTACGATCTAGTGGCCATTACAGAAACGTGGCTGAAAGGTGACCAAGACTGGGAGATGAATATCCAGGGGTATCAGGCGTTTAGGAAGAATAGACAGGAAGGAAAAGGTGGCGGGGTCGCGCTATTAATAGGAGATAATATCAGGGTAGTACTGAGGGATGACATAGGCTCTGAGGAACAAGACGTGGAATCATTATGGGTAGAGATGAGGAATAGTAGAGGGAGAAAGACACTAGTAGGTGTGGTATATAGGCCCCCAAATAATAATGTTGAGGTAGGGAGGGCTATAAACAAGCAGATAAGGGATGCGTGTAAAAACGGAACGGCAATAATCATGGGGGACTTCAACATGCACATTGACTGGCAGACTCAAGTCGGTAAGGGTGGAATGGAGGAAGAGTTCTTAGAATGCTGTTGGGATAGTTTCCTTGAACAGCATGTTACGGAACCGACGAGGGAACGAGCTATTTTGGATCTGGTATTGTGTAATGAGGTAGGTAGAATTAAGGATCTTATTGTGAAGGACCCTCTTGGGTCTAGTGACCACAATATGGTCGAATTTCTGATTCAGATGGAAGAGGAGAAAGTTTGGTCCCAAACCAGTGTCCTCTGTTTGAACAGAGGGAAATATGATAGGATGAGGGATGAATTGGCTAAGGTAGACTGGGAGAGCAGGCTGGCAGGTAGGATAGCTGAGGAACAGTGGAGGATTTTTAAGGAGATCCTTTTCAGTTCTCAGCAAAAATATATTCCAGCAAAAAACAAGGATTGTAAGAAAAGGGAGAACCAGCCGTGGATAACGAAGGAAATAAAGGAGAGTATTAAAATAAAAACAGCTGCGTACAGAGTGGCCAAAAATAGTGGAGAAACAAGTGATTGGGAAAAATTTAAGAAACAACAAAGAGAGACTAAGAAAGCGATAAAGAAAGGAAGGATAGCAATTAATATAAAAAATGATAGTAAAAGTTTTTATAAATATATAAAAAGGAATAGAGTGGCTAGAGTGAATGTTGGACCCTTGCAGGACGAGAGGGGGGAGTTAATAGTGGGAAATGAGGATATGGCTGAGTCTTTAAATAAGTTTTTTGTGTCGGTCTTCACGGTGGAGGACACAAATAGTTTGCCAAATATTAACGATAGAGGGTTGGCAGCAGGAGAAATACTTAATACAATTAATGTTACCAGAGAGGCAGTGCTGGGTAGACTAATGGGACTGAAGGTGGACAAGTCCCCGGGTCCGGATGGAATGCATCCCAGGGTATTGAAAGAAATGTCAGAGGTAATAGTGGATGCGTTAGTGATTATTTATCAAAACTCGTTGCATTCTGGGGTAGTGCCGGTTGATTGGAAAACGGCTAATGTTACGCCGCTGTTTAAAAAAGGAAGGAGACAAAAGGCGGGTAACTATAGGCCGGTCAGCTTAACGTCTGTAGTAGGGAAAATGCTGGAATCCATTATTAAAGAGGAGATAGCAGGGCATCTGGATAGAAATGGTTCGATCAATCAGACGCAGCATGGATTCATGAGGGGAAAGTCGTGCTTGACGAACATGTTGGATTTTTATGAAGATGTGACTAGGGCGGTTGATGGAGGAGAACCGGTGGATGCGGTGTTTTTGGATTTCCAAAAGGCGTTTGATAAGGTGCCCCATAAAAGGCTGCTGAAGAAGATTAGGGCACACGGAGTTGGGGGTAGTGTGTTAAAGTGGATTGGGGACTGGCTATCCGACAGGAAGCAAAGAGTCGGAATAAATGGGTGTTTTTCCGGTTGGAGGAAGGTAACTAGTGGCGTGCCGCAGGGATCGGTACTCGGGCCGCAACTGTTTACCATTTATATAGATGATCTGGAGGAGGGGACGGAGTGTAGGGTAACGAAGTTTGCAGACGACACAAAGATAAGTGGAAAAGTGAATCGTGTGGAGGACGGAGAAGATCTGCAGAGAGATTTGGACAGGCTGAGTGAGTGGGCGAGGATATGGCAAATGGAGTATAACGTTGAGAAATGCGAGGTTATACACTTTGGAGGAAATAATAACAAATGGGATTACTATCTCAATGGAAACAAATTAAAACATGCTACCGTGCAAAGGGACCTGGGGGTCCTTGTGCATGAGACGCAAAAGCCCAGTCTGCAGGTACAACAGGTGATCAAGAAGGCAAATGGGATGTTGGCCTATATTGCGAGGGGGATAGAATATAAAAGCAGGGATGTCTTGATGCACCTGTACAGGGCATTGGTGAGGCCGCAGCTGGAATACTGTGTGCAGTATTGGTCCCCTTATATGAGGAAGGATATATTGGCATTGGAGGGAGTGCAGAGAAGGTTCACCAGGTTGATACCGGAGATGAGGGGTTTGGATTATGAGGAGAGGCTGAGGAGATTGGGTTTGTACTCGGAGTTCAGAAGGATGAGGGGGGATCTTATGGAGACTTACAAGATAATGCGGGGACTGGATAGGGTGGAGGCGGAGAGATTCTTTCCACTTAGTAAGGAAGTTAAAACTAGAGGACACAGCCTCAAAATAAAGGGGGGTCGGTTTAAGACAGAGTTGAGGAGGAACTTCTTCTCCCAGAGGGTGGTGAATCTCTGGAATTCTCTGCCCACTGAGGTGGTGGAGGCTACCTCGCTGAATATGTTTAAAGCGCGGATGGATGGATTCCTGATCGGTAAGGGAATTAAGGGTTATGGGGATCAGGCGGGTAAGTGGTACTGATCCACGTCAGATCAGCCATGATCTTACTGAATGGCGGGGCAGGCTCGAGGGGCTAGATGGCCTACTCCTGCTCCTATTTCTTATGTTCTTATGTCCCATGATTTAACAAAAAAACATATATATATCAAGGCGTAGCCTCCACATGATATTTATCCATCCAAAACCAACTACATGGAAGGTAATTAATTGTCCTCTAATTATCCTATTTTGAGTCAAACTATCTGGGTAGAAGACCTATTCTAGAGACTTGATTACTTATAGACTGACATTCAGTGCAGTTCAGTGCAATTTTGTCACTGTAACAAAAAAAGTGACCGAAGTGTTATGAACTATTCAACATCATTTTACTTTGTTTTATATCCCCTTAACATGTTTTTGATTCAGTTCGGGTATTAATTTATGACATTACAGTTCTTCAAACTTTGCCAATCGTCTTCATCAAGATTCCTTGGCAGTACAAGCAAGAATGTTGAAGCTCATAACACTCAAAATAAACTCATCAGACAAACATCTCCAAAGATATGCACTCAGAACTCAGTACCTGACCTGGAAGGAAGGGTTCAATGGTAAATAAAAGCTCCAACTGGGTGCAGTTTGACTCACCGGGGTTTACTATTATTTAAAAAACTCAATGCGACGAGTTGGTGCCAAGTTTTAGAACCGATAGGTATCTGAATCCTCCACTGAACATTTAAATTGCATAAAACACACTCGAGATTGGTTTCTGCCGTGACATCAGCAAAAAGATTAGGCTGTGATCCAGCTGAGGAGATTAAATGATTTGATACGGTACAAAGTATTTCATCGAATTAACAGTACAGTCAGAGGACATTCGGGCCAACTGGTTTTTATGTCCATACAAATCTCCAGCACTCTACTTCATCTGCTTTTAAAAACAGATCCTTCTATTACCTTCTGCCTCATGTACTTAATCTGGTGAACTGGTGCAACGATAATAATCTTTCCCTCAATGTCAGTAAAATGAAGGGGATACTCATCGACTTCAGGAAACGCAGTGGAGGACATGCCCCTGTCTACATCAACGGTGATGAAATGGAGATAGTTGAGAGCTTCAAGTTTCTAGGTGTCCAGATCAACAACAACCTGTCCTGGTCCCTCCACGCCAACACTATAGGTACGAAAGCCCACCAATGCCTCTACTTTCTCAGGAGGCTAAGGAAATTCGGCATGCCCGCTATGGCTCTCACCAATTTTACAGATGGACCATAGAAAGCATTCTTTCTGATGGTATCACAGCTTGGTATGGTTCCTGCTCCGACCAAGACCACGAGAAATTACAAAGGGTCATGAACGAATCCCAGTCCACCACGCAAACCAGACTCCCATCCATTGACTCTGTCTACACTTCCTGCTGCCTCAGGAAAGCAGCCAGCATAATCATGCACCCCAGACGTACTCCCTTCCACCTTCTTCCGTCGGGAAAAAGATACAACAGCCTGAAAACACATACCAACCAACTCAAGAACAACTTCTCCCCAGCTCCGCTGTTTGCATCAACCACTTCATGCGATAGCTGGTTCCATACTCTAACCACACTCTGTGTAAAGAGAGGGAAGATTTCCTCTGGTGTGGGAACTCAGAACAAGGAGGAATAACTTTAGGGTTGGAACTTTGAAGTTGGGATAATGCTAGGAACAACCATTTTACTGAAAGTGAATTGAAAATCTGGAACTTTATTCCTGGTAAAACTGTTGAGGTTAGGTCATCGAAAATGTCAAAACCTAGATCGATAGACCTGTTAGTTAAGAGTGTTGTGGGATATGGAACCAAGGCATGAGATACTGTGGTATAAAGGGTTAACAGTAGGAGTTTGCTGAGATAAGGTGGAAAGGGTGATGTATCAGTGATGCCAGTCATTCATGTGTTAGAATCTTGAGAGAGTGGTTGGAACACCATGCCCAGGAGTCATATGGCTTCTGTTTAGATGCATTACTAATAAAAAAAAGTACCTGGTTGAGCACTTAACATGTCATAACATTCAAGGCTATAAGCCAAGTGCTGGTACAAGGGATTAGGTGGAAGTTCAGGTATTAAGCAAGTGCCAGAGTATAACCACAATCTGTCTCATAATCAAGTATCACACTTCAACTCCACAGAAAAGGAGGACTATCTCAGAACAGGAGTGATTAAATGGATGAACTGCGGAGGGTCTGAATGGCCAACTCTGGCCTGTAACTGTCCTAATTTGCAGAGCTAAGGGCAAAGATCAGGGAGTGAGACCGAACAGATAGATCTTTCTGGGCTGAATGGCCCCTTTTGTGTTCTGTATAATCCAAAGATTATAAAACAATAGTTGAGTTCCAAGTTTGGTGGGGAGGGTAGAGACAAGGCAGAGTTGCCAGAAAAGGAACCATGATTCGTCAAAAGTGGAAAGAACCATATGAGATAGATAATTTTACCCAGATAAGCTTTTTTTACCCAGAGGGTGGTGATAGTCTGGAACGTGCTGCCTGGGAGGGTGGTAGAGGCGAGTTACCTCACATCCTTTAAAAAGTACCTGGATAAGCACTTGGCACATCATAACATTCAAAGTTATGGGCCAAGGACTGGTAGATGGGATGAGGTGGAAGTTCAGGTGTTTCTCACGTGTCGGTGCAGACTCAATGGGCCAAAGGGCCTCTTACCATAGAATCCTACAGTGCAGAAGGAGGCCATTTGGCCCATCGCGTCTGCACCGACAACAATCCCACCCAGACCCTATTCCCAAAACCCCATGTATTTACCGTAACTAGTCCCCCTGACATGAAGGGGCAATTTAGTGCGACCAATCCAACTAACTCGCATATCTTTGGACTGTGGAAGGAAACCGGAGCACCCAGAGGAAACCTACGCAAACACGGGGAGAACGTGCAAACTCCACACAGACAGTGACCTAAGGCTGGAATTGAACCTGGGTTCCGAGCGCTGTGAGGCAGCAGTGCTAACCACTGTGCCACTCTTCTGCACTGTATGATTCTATGATTCAGCTTTTGTAAAGAATTTTGGAAGAGGACCAAGTTGGTTCCCAGGAGCTGTTGAGGCCAGGACTGTCCTATGAAGTGAAAGTGCAGAGCAAGTTTCTGAAGAAACATATAGACAATTTGCGGAGATGAAAGCCATCTCAACAGTCAGTGTCACTGCCTGATCTGGGTCTGCCACCAAGTAGTGTTGTTGTTTGTCTAAGGAGAGAAGTGGCTGGTCTGCTAGTAGCAGGCCAGTGTGCTGCTCCCAATGAATCTGAGGAGATAGTGGAAAGTAATGTGATGGTACTAGCAGTGAGTCCTATTAAAGCAAGCCCAACCGGAACTACCTCTACAGTTGGACCTCATCCAGTTGAGCTGCATCGCTCCCCAAGAAAGAGAAAGTCCCCTGACATAAGAACATAAGAACGTAAGAAATAGGAGCAGGAGTAGGCCATCTAGCCCCTCGAGCCTGCCCCGCCATTCAATAAGATCATGGCTGATCTGAAGTGGATCAGTTCCACTTACCCGCCTGATCCCTATAACTCCTAATTCCCTTACCGATCAGGAATCCATCTATCCGTGATTTAAACATATTCAATGAGGTAGCCTCCACCACTTCAGTGGGCAGAGAATTCCAGAGATTCACCAACCTCTGAGAGAAGAAGTTCCTCCTCAACTCTGTCCTAAACTGACCCCCCTTTATTTTGAGGCTGTGCCCTCTAGTTCTAGTTTCCTTTCTAAGTGGAAAGAATCTCTCCATCTCTACCCAATCCAGCCCCTTCATTATCTTATAGGTCTCTATAAGATCCCCCCTCAGCCTTCTAAATTCCAACGAATACAAACCCAATCTGCTCAGTCTCTCCTCATAATCAACACCCGTCATCTCTGGTATCAACCTGGTGAACCTTCTCTGCACTCCCTCACAGTCTGATAAACTGTGTTAAAAATGTTCATTGCTGTTAATGTTTTGAAAATTGCATAAGGTATCAATGTACCTGTCATAAGAAACTTAAAAGGGGAGGGTTGCAGTAACTAACCCCTTTAAGAGGGCATGCATCGGAAGAGTCATGTGACCTGATTGCCCAATGGGGAACTAGCGTGGGGACCTTGAGGCAGAGGGTGGGCTTTCGCAGTCAGCTTGATCCGAGAGCTGGGAATGCACATATCGATTATCATGCCCTGTATAGAATTGTAAATAGTAATAAACCTGTTGTTGTTTGTTAGCCAACTGGTGCTTACCCATGACTGCGTTTACTACAGGAAACGTTTTATTTATTATGCAACTGCAGTGTATATAACAGATACATAGAATCCCTACAGTGCAGATGGAGGCCATTTGGCCCATCGAGCCTGTACCGACAATAATCCCACCCAGGCCCTATCCCCCTTGGCAGCCCTTGGCACCACACATTTACCCTAGCTAGTTCCGCTGACACTAAGGGACAATTTAGCGTGGCCAATCAACCTAACCCGCACATCTTTGGAGTGTGGGAGGAAACCAGAGCAGCCGGTGGAGCTGCGGAATAGGGCCTGAGTGGGATTGTTGTCAGTGCAGTCTAGGTGGGCCAAATGGCCTCCTTCTGCTCTGTAGGGATTCTATAATTCCATGTGACCACCTTCAACAAAAGAAAGGGGAGAAAAAGGGATCAAAAGTAATTCAAGGTGCATCTTTAACTGGTTTCTACAAATAATGGATTATGCACCTAAATGAAGCTTAAACCACTTCAACAAAATGCACCTTATTAAATCTGCACAGTATCTGTTACCATTACACTGAAGATTCGGCTGAATGTATAATGCTGAGATAATATAATTCCATGCTTCAATGTTATTGTTGGGTAATCACTTGAAAGTCTAATTTGGCTTGTCTGAGAGCAACAGGAATAAATCATTAAAAAATCTGGATGCCCCACAATGGCTTGCTCACCCCATTCAACAGGATCATGCTTGACCTATCTTGGTTCCAAATCCCTTAATACCCTTGTCTAACAAAAAAATCTATCATTTGTTGGATGCTGGAGGGATGTTTTTAGATTTTGTCCACAAGTTGTGTGTCGCTGGTGAGACCAGCGTTTTTGATCACCCTTGAGTTAGTGAGACTCATGGTGTGGAGATGCCGGCGTTGGACTGGGGAAAGCACAGTAAGAAGTCTCACAACACCAGGTTAAAGTCCAACAGGTTTATTTGGTAGCAAGTACCATTAGTGAGACTCAGCAGGTCTGGCAGCGTCTGTGGAGAAACGAGGGCCAAGATTTTCAGGCTGTGTCCTGGCAGACTCCAGCAGACTTGGTGCCATTTCACGCTCCAATGAGCATTGGCTGGCCAGAGGGCAGGATTTCTGCCCATCACCAGGAAGAAGCCCCGCATCGGGCAGGCTTCTGGCCAATCAGGTCGGCCGGCGGTTCCCCAGTCATTCCAGGAGCAGAGCCACAGTGGCCAGAAGGGGGACTGCATCTAGCTGTCCGGAACTTGGGCGCCACAGTGGTTAGCACTGCTGCCTCACAGGACCAGGGACTTGGGTTCAATTCCAGCCTCAGGTGACTGTCTGTGTGGGTTTCCTCCCACACTCCAAAGATGTGCTGGTTAGTTTGATTGGCCATGCTAAATTGCCCCTTAGTGTCAGGGGATTAGCAGGGGACAGGCCTGGGTGTTATTGTGGTCAGTGCAGTCTAGATGGGCCAAATGGCCTCCTTCTGCACTGTAGGGATTTTGTAACTCTATGAACTAATTGCTGGGACCCGAAGGAAAGTGGCAAGGGTCAGGTGTGGTCACGAAAGGGAGCAATCGGGGTCACAAAGCGATAGGTCAGGGGATGGCCACCAGGAAGCAAAGTTGACGAGAAGCTGTCTCAGCACATGCCAGCCAGCCCAGCCTGCAGCCGGTTGGGTTGAACTGTTAGCAATGGGGCTTCCACCAGGGCTACAACCAAGTAGGGCGGCACGTTAGCACAGTGGTTAGCACTGCTGCTTCACAGCTCCAGGGACCTGGGTTCGATTCCCGGCTTGGGTCACTATCTGTGTGGAGTTTGCACATTCTCCTCGTGTCTGCGTGGGTTTCCTCCGGGTGCTCTGGTTTCCTCCCACAGTCCAAAGATGTGCGGGTAAGGTTGATTGGCCAAGCTAAAATTGCCCTTAGTGTCCTGGGATGCGTAGGTTAGAGGGATTAGTGGGTAAATGTGGGGATATGGGGGTAGGGCCTGGGTGGGATTGTGGTCGGTGCGGACTCGATGGGCCAAATGGCCTCTTTCTGTGCTGTGGGGATTCTAAGATTCTAAGAATCCCAAGGAGGAGGCAGAGTCGGCTCAATGGATCCCCAACCAAGGTAAGCCTGGGTATCGGGTGGGGAGGATTCAGCCAGTTTAGAGAAGCGGAGTGGGACGGGGTGCAGCGGTGTTGGGTTTTGGCAAGTAAGTTTATTTGTTATTTATTAGTTTATCTATTAGTGTCACAAGTAAGGCTTACATTAACACTGCAATGGAGTTCATGTGAAAATCCCCTAGTCGCCACACTCCAACGCCTGTTTGGGTACACTGAGGGAGAATTTACCATGGCCAATGCACCTAACCAGCAGTCTTTCAGACTGTGGGAGGAAACCGGAGCACCCGAAGGAAACCAACACAGACACAGGGAGAACATGCAGACTCCACGCAGACAGTGACCCAAGCTGGGAATCAAACCTTGGGTCCTTGGAACTGTGAAGCAGCAATGCTAACCACTGTGCCACTCTACCACCTAGTTGGGTAGGAAAAAAGGAGAGTGGTTAGAATCTTGGGGGGGGGGGTTACTATTTGTTGGGGGGGGGGGGGTGGGTGCTGTCCTCCAATGCGTAAAGGGTATTCCCCCTGAAGATAGTGACCCCGTTCATACCCCATTTTTGAAATTTAAAAAAATTGGCCTGCCTACTCCCTCATGACTGCCCACGCGAACAGTATTATGGCATTGGGCAGCTGGCTTGTTAACAAACTCAACTGACCCTTGATTATTTGGTTAAATACAATGGGCGAGCTGCCAATTTCAGCAGCTACCCACCTACCCTGTTGTGGGGGTGAGCTCGGTGGTGGGCAGGAAAGTGGCGGGGTTGGTACTTGCCTTACTTTATGAGCCACCTCCTTCACCCCTCTCGCCCACAATATGCCTGGCGGGGGACACGTGAAATCCATGCCCAGGTGGAAGCAAAAAATCCTCATGCACTATTTGAAGGATAGCAGGAGAGTTCTCCTTAGTGTCCCTGGCCAACATTTAGTCTTCAATGGACATCTACAAAACAGATGGCCTGGTTGTCACATAAGAACATAAGAAGGAGTAGGCCATCTGGCCCTTCGAGCCTGCTCCACCATTTAATAAGATCATAGCTGATCTTTTCGTGGATTCAGCTCCACTTACCTGCCCGCTCACCATAACCTTTAATTCCTTTACTATTCAAAAATCTATCTATCCTTGCCTTAAAAACATTCAATGAGGTAGCCTCAACTGCTTCACTGGGCAGGGAATTTCACAGATTCACAACCCTTTGGGTGAAGATGGTCCTCCTCAACTCAGTCCTAAATTTGCTTCCCCTTATTTTGAGGCCATGCCCCTTAGTTCTAGTTTCACCTGCCAGTAGAAATAACCTCCCTGCTTCTATCTTATCTATTCCCTTCATAATCTTACATGTTTCTATAAGATCCCCCCCCTCATTCTTCTGAATTCCAATAAGTATAGTCCAATCTACTCAGTCTCTCCTCATAAGCCAACCCTCTCAACTCCGGCAACTTGTCATCTCCTCGCTGTTTGTGGGATCTTGTTGTGCACAATTTGGCTGCTGTGTTTCCCGGCATTACGACAGCGACTATTTCACAAAGGTACGTAACTGGTTGTAAAGCTGTCCGGGACACGCTATGGAAATGCGAATCTTTCTTCTGCACATCGGAAGTGAATCTGATCACCGGTAAGGAAAACCATGGCGACCTAACTGAATGAGAGTCCTTCACAAATCTGACAGGAAATCATTGATTTTGAACCAATTCACCGCTCAAAAGAAAAACTGCTAGTTTATTCATTTCTCTAAATATTCTTCATCACAGGGCAGCATTCTGCAACCTCTCCTTTCAATATTTGATACTTTGCGATGATGGCACTGTCCAAACAGTGGATAAATAATTTAAAAAATCATAATGGAAGGGCGCTGACATGGGATTTGTATTTCCACAATACACTTTACTTGGCTTTGCAAGTGGGAATAAAAATCCTATTTCTTTGTCAACCAGAATGTTTTCTGATTTTAATAACTGTCAGAGCTCTATAAATAAGTAATTGGGTTTGTTTATATTTTATTTTTGAAGGGGAGTATTATGAACATTGAGGGACATTTAATATTCCTGGTCTATGTCATGTGAGCTACTGGCCGCCTTCTCTTCAGAGGGGCTTGCCAATTGCTTTTGTAAATGGCCTTAATGTAGCTATTAACTGCTGAATTTACGCAGGGCTCTCTTGGCCTCAGATGCAATTCCTATCATTGACAGGTCGCAGAGCTGATGTGAACCTGCAGCTCCGCAACTTGAAGACGCGTCAGAAATTTCAATAGCTTCTGTGCTTAAACAGCCGAATCGGTCGCCGTACAAGGAGAAAAAGACACTGTCTCCACATCCACACACTCAAAGCCAGCATAATCAAGGACCCCCCGCAACCCAGACATACTCTCTTCCACCTTCTTCCTTTGGGAAAAAGATACAAAAGTCTGAGGTCACGTACCAACCGACTCAAGAACAGCTTCTTCTCTGCTGCCGTCAGACTTTTGAATGGATCTACCTTATATTAAGTTGATCTTTCTCTACACCCTAGCTATGACTGTAACACTACATTCTGCACCCTCTCCTTTCCTTCTCTCCTTTGTACTCTATGAACGGTATGCTTTGTCCGTATAGTGTGCAAGAAACAATACTTTTCATGACATCCCAATACATATGACAATAATAAATCAAATTAAAATATCCTAGCTATGACTGTAACACTACATTCTACACCCTCTCCTTTCCTTCTCTACTATGTACTTTATGAATGGCATCTGAGAAGATGTGAATGGAACTGAACACTGCTATCATGAGTGAATAT
This sequence comes from Mustelus asterias, assembly GCF_964213995.1. Classification (NCBI taxonomy): domain Eukaryota; kingdom Metazoa; phylum Chordata; class Chondrichthyes; order Carcharhiniformes; family Triakidae; genus Mustelus; species Mustelus asterias. The sequence goes on from NC_135814.1 coordinate 97,075,276, forward strand.
CCCCACTTCTGACATTATGGTGGACAAAGATCAATAATGTGACAGTTGAAGACATTCGGGACTCAGGAACTCGTGCAGTGATATCTGAGATGATAGACCTCTCACAACCATAACCATTTTCTTTTGTGCTAGGTATGACTCCAACTACTGGATAGCTTTCCTCCAATTCCTGCTGACTTGAAATTTACGAGGCATCCTTGATGCCCGTTGGGGTACCAAATCAGAAACCCCAAGATATATTATGAAGCCAGATTAGACCCCAACAATTTTTACTATTTTGGCATCAATGTGAGGATAGGATGTTTCAGTCCAATTGTGATTCCACTGGCAAACCAGGGAGCTTTTATCAAAACAAACTTCATTTAACAACACTGCTTAACTGTAACAAATGAATTAGCTTAACTTTTAACAATTCATCAATACTTAAACATGGCAAGACACAATTCTTAACTGCTAACCTATCACTATTAGTTCCAATTAAGCAATATTACTCTTATAGACTTAAACCCCTCTTTAAAATTAGCTAGCAACAGGCATTCTTGCTTTGACTTAGGTTAACAGTCTCGGAGCTTTCAGAAAGCCTCTGGAGAGAAAGACAAAGAGACATTTCTTTCTTCCACCAGCTCCAGGCAGCAATTGCTCTTGGTTTAAAAATGAAAATGAAACTGCTCTTTCCTGCAAACTTAGCTCCTCCCTTTAACCACGTAACTGTCAAACAAACCTAATCAAAGCTCACATGCTTCTGCATACCTAGTCTAAAATCCTAAAAGCACAGAAGCAAACAAAAGGTCTGTTAACTCCATAAAGTAAGACATTCCAAGCTAAAATCAGTTAGTATTCTGCATTCTTAGCATCTGCTGAATGTTTTCCCAGACAAATTGACTCTGGTAACAAAACACTGCCTCTTAAAGCATCCCCACCTTAAACATAAAATATAGCAAAATAGCACAGTACCATCACATGCCACACTTGGTGAAATGCTACCTTGATATCAAGGGCAGTCACTCTCAACTCACTTGATGGAAGCCAAGCTGTGCATCAGTGAGCAAATAACTGGTGAGTTAGTGCCACCTGCTAACACTGTCGATCACACCTCTCATCACTGTGCTCATGATCGAGAGTAGACTGATGGAGTGGCAATTTGCTGGGTTGGATTTGTCCTGCTTTTCATGGACAAGACATTCCTGGGCAACTTCCCACAATGTTGAGTAGATACCAGTGTTATAGCTATATCGGAAGAGTTTAGTTAGGGCCGCAGTTAGTTCTGGAGCACAAGGCTTCCGCACCCCAGCTGAGATGCTGTCAGGTTCCATTGCCTTTGCTGTATCTAGTGCCTTTAGCCATTTTTTGATAACACTTTATTCATTTATTTAGTCTCACAAGTAGGCTTACACTAACACTGCAATGAAGTTACTGTGAAAATCCCCTAGTCGCCACACTCCGGCACCTATTCGGGAACACCGAGGGAGAACTCTGCACGGCCAATGCACCTAACCAGTTTTTCGGACTGTGGGAGGAAACCACAGCACCCGGAGGAAACCCACGCAGAAACGGGGAGAACATACAAACTCCACACAGACAGTGAGCCGAGCCTGGAATCGAACCCGGTTCTCTGGCGCTGAGAGGCAGCAGTGCTAACCACTGTGCCACTGTTGGCATTAATTAAATTGCTTGAAGACTGGCATCTGTGATGCTGGGAATGTCAGGAGGAGGCTGCAATAGATTTTGATTTATTTGATTTATTGTCACATGTATTAACATAGAGTGAAAAGTATTGTTTCTTGCGCGCTAAACAGACAAAACATACTGTTCATAGGGAAGGAAACGAGAGAGTGCAGAATATAGTGTTACAGCCATAGCTAGGTTGCAGAGAAAGATCAACTTAATGCAAGCTAAGTCCATTCAAAAGTCTGATGTTAGCAGGGAAGAAGCTGTTCTTAAGTCGGTTGGTACGTGACCTCAGACTTTTGTATCTTTTTCCCGAAGGAAGAAGGTGGAAGAGAGAATGTCCAAGGTGCTGGCTGCTTTTCCTGGGGCAGCAGGAAGTGTAGACAGAGTCAATGGATGGGAGGCTGGTTTGCGTGATGGATTGGGCTACATTCACGACCTTTTGTAGTTCCTTGCGGTCTTGGGCAGAGCAGGAGCCATACCAAGCTGTGATACAATCAGAAAAAATGCTTTCTACGGTGCATCTGTAAAAGTTGGTGAGAGTCGTAGTTGACATGCCAAATTTCCTTAGTCTTCTGAGAAAGTAGAGGCATTGGTGGGTTTTCTTAACTATAGTGTCGGCATGGGGGGACCAGGACAGGTTGTTGGTGATCTGGACACCTAAAAACTTGAAGCTCTCGACCCTTTCTGCTTCGTCCCTATTGATGTAGACAGGGGCATGTTTTCCTTTACGCTTCCTGAAGTCAATGACAATCTCCTTCAATTTGTTGACATTGAGGGAGAGATTACTGTTGCCGCACCAGTTCACCAGATTCTCTATCTCATTCCTGTACTCTGTCTCGTCATTGTTTGAGATCCGACCCACTACGGTGGTGTTGTCAGCAAATTTGAAAATCAAATTGGTGGGGAATTTGGCCGCACAGTCATAGATCATCCACCTGATCCTTCTGGCTGAAGATGGTTGCAAACCTGGGCTGGGCTCCATCAGCCTGAAGGATGGGATTTTAACTGAATCTCCTCCTGCCACTGATTTTTCAAATTGTATACCACCATTAACAATTGGATGTGCAAGACTGAAGGACAATGATTGCTTAGCCTTGTCTATGGCATGTTCTTCCTCTTGCTTAGCACTGAAATTTTCCTGTGTTGGCACCTCATTCTAGGTTTGCCTGGTGCTGCTTCTGGAAGACTCTCTGGCACTGCCACACAGAACTAGAGTTGGTCTGCTGGTTTGATAGTGATGGCAGAGTGAGGAATTTGCTGACCCATGAGGTTACAGATTGTGGTGGAACACAATTTCGCTGCTAATGTCCCAAAACAGGGACCAGGACTCAATTCCAGTCTTGGAACTCTGTGTGGAGTTTACGCATTCTCTCCCAGTCTGCGTGGGTTTCCTCCAGTCTCTTCCCACAGTCCAAAGATGTGTGGGTTAGGTGAATTGGCCAGGCTAAATTGTCCCTTGGTGTCAGGGGGATTAGCAGGGTAAATACGTGGAGTTACGGGAATAGGGTCTGGGTGGGATTGTGGTCGGTGCAGACTCCATGGGCCGAATGGCCTCCTTCCGCACTGTAGGGAATCTATGATTCTAATGTGTGGGTTAGGATGAATGGCCATGCTAAATTATTCCTTGGTGTCAGGGGGATTAGCAGGGTAAATATGTAGGGTTATGGGGATAGGCCCTGGGTGAGATTATTGTCAGCACAGGCTCGATGGGCCAAATGGCCTCCTTCTGCACTGTAAGGATTCTATGATTCTATGAACACCAAATGAATGTCCAGTTTTGAGCTGCCATGTCTGTTCTAAATCTATCCCATTCATCACCGTGGTATTGCCGGGTATCCCGAGTGTGAAGGCAGAGCTTCATTTTCACAAGGGGTGGCTGTGATCAGTCTTACCAATACTGACATGAACAGATGCAGGTGACATCCATGACAGGTAGATTGGTGAGGGAGAGTTGTTACTTAGTGTTCGCTCTCTTAACATAAAACCTGCCACAGGCCCTTTCTGGTAGATATATCCTTTAGGACTCTGCCAGCTCAATCAGTAGTGGTGCCACCACGCTACTCTTGATGATGCATATTGAAGCCTATCAGCCCTTGCTGCTCTTGGTGCTTCTTCCAAGCAGTGGTCCATGGGGGAGCACTGATTCATCATCTGAGAGAGGGTGGTAGGTGGAAATCAGCAGGGGGTTTCCTTGCTCATGTTTGACCTGATCTCACAAGACTTCTTGGGGTCTGGAGTCAATGTTGAGGTCTCCCAAGACTACTTAATCCCTCGTGTATACCACTGTGCCACCACCTCTGGTGGAACAGGACATTAAGAGTTTTAACAACACCAGGTTAAAGTCCAACAGGTTTATTTGGTAGCAAATGCCATTAGGAACAGGACATACCATGGAATGGTGATGGAAGAGTCTAGGTAAGCACAGTCTATTTTTTAGTGACATTAGTGAACCAGACGACTTTTTACAACAAGCCAGTAGTTCCATTATCATCGTTAATGAGATCAGCGTTTGATTCCGTTTTTATTAATTGAATTTAAATTTTGCCAGCTGCCTTGGTGGGATTCGAGTTCATGTCTCCAGAGCTTTAGTCCAGACCTCTGGATTATCAGTCCAACAACATTACCCAGTATGCTACCATTACCTGTAGCATATAAGTTTATTTATTAGTGCCACAAGCAGGCTTACATTAACACTGCAATGAAGCTACTGTGAAAAAACGCTAGTCGCCACACTCCGGGTACACTGAGGGAGAATTTAGCACGGCCAATGCACCTAACCAGCACGTCTTTTGGACTGTGGGAGGAAACCAGAGCATCCGGAGGAAATGCACGCAGACACGCGGAGAAAGTGCAGACTCCGCACAGACAGTGACCCAAGCTGGGAATCAAACCTGGGTCCCTGGCGCAGTGAGGCAGCAGTGCTAACCGCTGTGCCACCCTTGTTGTGACACGATGCTACCATTGCCCTATAGCATATAATTGCATATAGCCTGAGAAAGGACTCAGGCGAATCATAAACCACACAAAGGAAGAGACAATGATTATAGCACAAGGTAAGGACCCGGGAGAATTATAAACCACACAAAGGAAAAAGAAATCACTGTGTATTAGCTCTGCTACAAAAAATTAATTTGTTGTGACCTTGTCTATAGATTTTTTAAAAATTAATAGCAGCAATGTAGAGTTGAAATCATTGTGTCTGTCATACAAACAAATGTTAGCTATTACACCACAAGCGGTTTATTATAGGACTGATTTTCATGAATATTGAAAACCTACAACTCAAAAGAAATGAAACTGCTCATGAGATACCAGTTTTTCCTCATGCGTGAAATAAGCCAGTAATCAACTGCTAGTGATATGAAGGAGGAGAGGAATGGTAAGATAAACCATGTCTATAACTTGCCTTCAATGAGCCAAGCTGCCTTTGTGATGTATACACTCGCTATTTCAATAGCACGAATTTTTGGCTTGGCAATTGAAAAATAGTTTCCATGTTAAAATATATCGAGTGAATCATGGAGAAATTAATTACTACAGTAACACAGGAATTGCAAACTTACCCTTGATAAAAGTTCTGGACCTGACCCAACCATGTCCTTCAAACAGCCCTTCATTCAATGTCTATGTTAGCCCGAAACTGCAAATTATTAATACTGGCACTCAAGCATACAGGCAGCACCTTTTCACATTGAAATCTCCCGATGTGAAACTTTTCTCTGACTGAAATGAGCGTTGTTACGCAGGCAAATGAGGCAGTGAATTTTGCTCCACCAATGTGGGGCAGCACTGCTGCCTCACCCGCCAGGGACCCCGGTTCAATTCCGGTCTTTGTTGACTGTCCGTGTGGAGTTTGGTACATTTTCTCCGTGTCTGCGTAGGTTTCCTCTCTGGGTGCTCTGGTTTCCTCCCACAGTCCAAAGATGTTCAGGTTAGGTGGATTGGCCATGCTAAATTGACCCTTAAGCTGGAATTTTAACGGCACGCCCACCCAAAGCTCATAAGATCGATCGCACTCAAGGCCATCGGAGAATGCCATTCTGCAAGCCTCTGGTAAGATCAGGGCCTTAGTGTCCAAAGATGTGTACGGTAGTTGGCCATGCTCAAAAGAAAACGCCCTTTCGGGCCTGCGGGATTAGCAGGGTCAATACGTGGGGTCACGGGGATAGGACCTGAGTGGAATTGTTGTTGGTGCAGGCTTGATGGGTTGAATGGCCTCCACCTGCACTGTAGGGATTCTGTGAATGTCCTACAAACAAAGAGATGAATGACCAGACAATTATCGCACTCTTCCCTCTCGCTTGCAGTATTGTTTTGGGTGGAACATAAAGTTGGCAACAGGTGAATCATAGAGTGTGAAAGGTGATTTGGCCCTTTGTGCCGACACCGGTCCCACTTCATACTCTTTCCTGAATGTCTTTTTATTTACCAGTATGTAGCTAATTCCCTTTGAAAGTTACCATTGAATTTGCTTCTATCATTCTTTCAGGAATTGCATTCTAGATCATAAAGACTCATTGTGTACAAAAGCTTCTTCTCATCCTCTGCCTATTTCTTTTTGTCAATTACCTTCAAACTATTCCCTTTGGTGAATGGCCCTCTCTCCAGCCTCTCCTTATCTACCCTACTGAGATCCTTCATGATTCTGAATACCTCTACGAAACCTCTTTTTAATCTTCTCAGGTATAAAATGAAAAATCCCAGTTTTTCCCGTCTCTCCACATAGCTGAAGTCCTCCATCCGGAGTGCCTGTCTGGTAATCAGAAAATGTTGGGAATACTCAGGGGGCCTGACAGCACGTGCGGAGAGAGAAACAGAATCAACAGCCAGAATCTGACAGTGAACTGAGAGTGGGCTGGCATGGTGGGAGGCACGGTGACACAGTGATTAACACTGCTGCCTCACAGCTCCAGGGACCTGGGTTCGATTCCCGGCTTGGGTCACTGTCTGTGTGGAGTTTGCGCATTCTCCCGGTGTCTGCGTGGGTTTCCTCTGGGTGCTCCGGCTTCCTCCCACAGTCCAAAGATGTGCGCATTTAGGTGCATTGGCCATGCTAAATTGCCCCTTAGTTTCCCGGGCCGCCAAGGTTAGAGGGATTAGCGTGGTAAATATGTGGGGTTACGGGGATGGGACCTCGGTGGGATTGTTGTCGGTGCAGTCTCGATGGACCGAATAGCCACCTTCTGCACTGTAGGGATTCTATGATTCTATGTGGGGTTGGGGTGTAAAATCAGACAAGCTGTTGAGGTGGGAGTTATGGGTGGGGGAGGAGGCATCATGCCTATCGCCTCCCCACCTCCACAGGTATTTTACCAGCAGCAGGTTAGGTACAGACCACCCTGCCTACCCACCCTTGGGTCGATTACTCGCCACTTGAGGGCCACCAATGGTGAGGGATGGTCCCACCATGGGGCAGGACTGCAAGGTAAGCCTGCTCAGCCTGGCTGTGGGAGCAGTCGCACCTGCTAAAATCCCCACCTCACCTCACCGGCCCCTGCGGGTTCGCCCTCTGACCTACCAGTTTGGCCTCCCAAAGATAATCCTCTTCGCGAACTGAGCGCAGTTCAATCAGACGCCACTGCTCCCAGCTACTGACCAACCTGATAGGCCAGCAGCTCTTGGAGGTGGGACATTCTCCCTCATGGGGGCAGAAGCCATACCCTCAGCTAGCTAACTGCCTGATGTTTATAAAATCAGGTTGGGTCTTTCCTGGCCTGCGGACATAGGCTTACCCCTGACCTTTCGGCCACTGGGTGAGGCTTCAGCCTCCGTGTAAAATTCAGGCGAACATTTCAGGTTTGATGACCTATCGCCAGTTGTGCAGGGTTTCACATTTTGGTAAATCTATTCTGCACCCTCTTCGTGGTCTTGTCACCTTCTCTGAAGTGTGGTGCCCAGAATTGGACACAAGACCCCAAGCCTAACCAGAGATTTTTAAATGTTTACCATAGGGGTGGCATGGTGGCGCAATTGTTAGCACTGCTGCCTCACAGCACGAGGGACCCGGGTTCGATTCCAGCCTTGGGTGACTCTATGTGGAGCTTGCACGTTCTCCCCGGTGTCTTCGTGAGTTTCCTCCGGGTGCTTCAGTTTCCTCCCACAACCCAAACTTGTGCAGGTTAGGTAGATTGGCCATGTTAAATTGCCCCTTAGTGTCCCAAGATGTGTAGATTAGATGGATTGATCATGCTAAATTGCTCCTTAGTATCCAAAGATATGTAAGTTAGGGAGTTAGCAAGGTAAATGTGTGGGGTTACAGGGATGGGGCCTGGGTGGGATGCTCTGTCGGAGAATCAGTGCAGGCTCGATGGGCCGAATGGCTTCCTTCTGCACTGTAGGGATTCTATGATGATAACTTTACTTGCTTTTGTACTCTCTGCCTCTCTCGGCAAACCCAAGGATCCCATTATGCTTATTAAAACCCTTACTGACTTGTTGAAAAATTGTGTATGTGAGCCCTCAGTTATCTCTGTTCATGCACTCCCTTGAAATTGCCACCATTTCGTTTATACTGCCCCTCCTCACTTTTCCTTCCAAAACTCATTAATGAATTCCCTTCTCTTATTTGAACATTGGCGTTGAATCTTATAACACTATCAGAACAGGAAGAGAGGACAATGGTTTATAATTATAAAAAGGATACAGAGGCACTGGAGAGGATGCAAAAGTATATTTTATAAAACAATACCGGAAGTACAATTTTACCCGTAAGGAAAGGATGAACTGCCCACTCTCTTTTCTCTTGAGATAGAAGGTTGAAGGGTGACCCAACAGAGGTCTTTAAAATTCCAAAAGATTTTTTTTATAGGGTAGGTGCAGGAAGAGTGTTTCCACTTACAGGGAACAGCCAAACTAAAGGCCTTCGGTACAAGAGATAAGACTAAGAAATCAAATAGGGAATTCAAAAGATTTTCTAAAATATTCCTGGGAAGTCTTGTAGCGCAATGGGAAGCATCACTGCCTCTGGGCCAAGCTTTGGGTTCAAGTCCCACTTCAGGACTTGATGGTCACAGCAGGCGTGCTCATAATAATGTGGCTCAAACAGCTTGATTACCTGCCTGTAAATCCCTCCAGTACGTCCGATGGCAGGCGGTAAGGGAGGGAGAGTTTCCTGGTTAGCCATTCTGCAGAAGGCAATGGCAGGTCACCACAATACTTTGCCAAACATAAGCATGAGCCAATCCAATGAAATTCCATGTTCACCATTGTATTCTTAGGGCATGGTACCTGGGGGCATTGGAACTAGTTAACATAGGGGGTTGTTGAGGTGAATAATATGGATGCATTTAAGGGGAAGCATATAAGGGAAAAGGAAATGGAGCACTACACTCACAGAATTAGAATCCCTATTGTGTAGAAGGAGGCCATTCAGCCCATCGAGTCAGCCCCAACTCTCTGACAGAGTATCTTACCCCGGCCCATCACCCCATCCTATCCCATGGCTAATCCATCTAAACTACACAGCTTGGGAAACTGAGGGGCAATTTTGCATGGCCAATCAACCTAACCTGCACACCTTTGAAGTGTGGGAGGAAACCGGAGCATCCGGAAGAGGTCTTTAAGTTTTAAGTTTATTCATTAGTATCACAAGTAGGCTTACATTAACACTGCAATGAAGTTACTGTGAAAATCCCCGAGTCGCCACACCACGGCACCTATTCGGATACACTGAGGGAGAATCTACCATAGCCAGTGCACCTAACCAACATGTCTTTTGGTCTGTGGAAGGAAGCCAGAGCACCCGGCAGAACCCACGCAGACACGGGGAGAACATGCAGACTCCACACAGACAGTCATCCAAGGCCAGAATCGAACCTGGATCCCTGGTGTTGTGAGGCAGCAGTGCTAACCACTCTGCCACCGTTCACAGTGGTCAGTTGAGGAAGGATGGGAGGAGGCTCCAGGACAAGTGGCGTGGACTGGTTGGGGGTCAAATGGCCCACTTCTATGCAATTCTAAAGTTTACTGTCTCATTTAAGGGACTGGAACACTTCCCTTCACTTATCATTTCAGCTTGCTCTAAATGGACTGAATCAACAGTGCTGTAGGTTGAATCCCAACCATGGTTTCCGCATCAGTTTTTAAAGATACAGCATTGTTAAGGCTGTCAGCGGTGTCTAAGGAAGATGGGGAACAATATAATATCATGTCTGAAATGTACTGGAGAGATGCTGAATACCAAATTTAAATAGGAACACGCTGTACTGCAATTTCATATAATCAATTCCAATGTGTTGTGATTGCAGGCAGGTTTTATTATCCTTCATCACAATAAAATAGTGATGGGTCAGCAGCAATATACTGGGAGCAGCAGGCGAAGCAAAAGTCAATGTAGGGTTGTCAGAAAGATACAGGAGTGGCACGTTCACCTTTGGGGGTGTTGACTATGAGGAGAGGTTGAATAACTAGGATTGTTTCCATTGGAAAGACGGAGGCTGAGGGGGGACCCGATAGCGGTCGACAAAGTGATGAGACGCATAGACAGGGTGGACGGTCAGATGCTTTTCCCCCCCAGAGTGAAAGTGTCAATTACAAGGGGGCACTGGCTCAAGGTGGGAGGGGGGAAAGTTTAAGGGAGATGTGCGAGGGAGGTTTTTCACGCAGAGGGTGGTGGGTGCCTGGAACGCGTTGTCAAAGGAGGTGGTGGAAGCAGGCACTTTAGCAACCTTTCAGAGGCACCTGGATGGGTACATGAGTCGGGAGGGAATAGAGGGATACGGTCCGAGTAAGGGCAGAAGGTTTTTTTTAAAAGTCTAGTTAGGGCATCATGATTGGCACGGGCTTCGAGGGCCGAAGGGCCTGTTCTTGTGCTGTACTTTTCTTTGTTCTTTGAGTGTTGGAGGTGGATTCACTTGGGGTTTTCCAAATGGAACTGGTGGATAAGCAACTGAAGGGAAAAAATAATTTGCAGGGCTGTGGGAAAATTACGGAGTTGGGAGGGGTGGAGTGGAACTAGATATATGAGTCTTTCAAAGAGTCGGCGAGGGCTTGATAGGCTGAATGGCCTCCTTTGATTTGATTTATTATTGTCACAAGAATTGGTATACAGTGAAAAGTATTGTTTCTTGCGCGCTATACAGACAAAAAATACCATTCATAGAGTACATAGAAGGAAAGGAGAGGGTGCAGAAGGATGTGCTGGCCTTGGACAGGGTCCAGAGAAAGTTCACAAGAATGATCCCTGGAATGAAGAGTTTGTCGTATGAGGAACAGTTGAGGGCTCTGGGTCTGTGCTCATTGGGAGTTTAGAAGGGTGAGGGGGGGATCTTATTGAAACTTACAGGATACTGCGATGCCTGGATAGAGTGGATGTGGAGAGGATGTTTCCATAAGTAGGAAAAACTAGAACCAGAGGGCACAACCTCAGGCTAAAGGGACGATCCTTTGAAATAGAGATGAGGAGGAATTTCTTCAGCAAGAGAGTGGTGAATCTGTGGAACTTTTTGCTGCAGAAGGCTGTGGAGGCCAGGTCATTGAGTGTCTTTAAGACAGAGATAGATAGGTTCTTGGTTAATCAGGGGATGAGAAGTTATGGGGAAAAGGCAGGAGAATGGGGATGAGAAAAATATCAGCCATGATTGAATGGCGGAGCAGACTCGATGGGCCGAGTGGCCTAATTCTGCTCCTATGTCGTATGGTCTATGGTCTTATAATGTTACAGTCATAGCTGGGGTATAGAGAAAGATTAACTTAATATAAGGTAGGTCCGTTCCAAAGTCTGATGGCAGCAGGGAAGAAGGTGTTCTTGAGTTGGTTAGTACGTGATCTCAGACCTTTGTATCTTTTTCCCGATGAAAGAAAGCGGAAGAGAGTATGTCCGGGGTGCATGGGGTCCTTGGTTATGCTGGCTGCTTCTCTGAGGTAGCGGGAAGTGCAGACAGAGTCAATGGACGGGAGGCTGGTTTGTGTGATGGTCTGTGCGGTAACCAGCCTACGAGCCAACCGGGAAAAATTGAACTCTCTCCCACAAAAGGCTGTTGAGGTTGATTGAAAATTGCAAAGTTGTGATGGACAGATTTTTAAGTAAGGGCATCAAAATGAGGGCGGGTAACCGGTGTTAAGATCCAGATCAACTGCAATATAATTGAACAGCGGAATAGGATCGAGGGCCTGAAAAGTCTACTCCTGTTGCCCTAAGTGCAGGTGAATGATGAAGTTTGTGTAATTAGGACTCTGCACAGAAACATGCCACGGTTCTCATTAACTACAAAACAAAACAGCCATCACAAGTTAGGAAGCTAGAAAGAGAATTTATGGGCCCAAAGTGTTATTGGTTGATATGTTGAAACTTTTCTGGACTACAAGCTTACACCCCAAAGATAGACTAGATATGAACAAGAAGCAGGAGTTGGCCATTCAGCCCCTCAAGCCATTAATAAGATCATGGCTGATCTGATAGTAACCTCAAATCTGGATCCCACCTACCCCTGATAACCCACCACCACCTTGCTTACCAAGGACCTATCCATCTCGGAGTGTGTTAACAGTCAGATTCGATGTTTAAATGGAAGAATTAGAAAGGTAGGTTTCCTGTTCGGTTGTGTACTGAATTACAACAAACATTGCTGGCATCACAGACCATGAAGAGGCCAGGATAAAACACACAGGCGGAAAAATCCTCTTCTACAATGTGATGCTGGACTACAATAGACCAATTAAACCATTAACAAACAATATAGGATATTGAATGGAATACTTGCCATCATCGGGGATTTCTGGTCCATCGTAGGACTTGTCAATGGCAGCCCTGAAGCTCTCGTTGCAACCCCGACCACGGACCATGTGGGGTCGGGGTCTGTGGAAGGGGAGCTCGTTCTTCCTGACCTCAGCGACGGCTGTTTGCAAACTCTCGAGAGAACTAGATTTCTTCAAACCCAGCATGGGGCCCACATCGCTCCCCGTGGAGTCTGGATGGTGGCCAGGGATTGGGGGGGGGGGGGGGGGGGGGGGGGGAGAGAAAAAGGCAATATTTAACACATGTAACCCAAGACTCAGGGTCTTTATTGACACCTCTGTACGAGCTGATGAGTTGGAAGTGGGCCGGAATTTAACAGCCGGACCAACAGTTGTACAGTCTGTTGTACAGGAAAGAAAGCATTCTCGTTACTCAGTAAACAGAGTCTATTTAAAGTACATGTGACAGCAAACCGTGTCTCTTACACAAAAAACAGAAAAATGCTGGAAAACCTCAGCAGGTCTGACAGCATCTGTGGGGAGAGAAAAGAGCTGACGTTTCGAATCAAAATGACCCTTTGTCAGAGCTGAGAGGAGGAGGAGGAGGGGGGGGGGGGGAGGGAGGGAGTGAGGGAGGAAGGAAGGGAGGAGGGTAGGGAGGAAAGAGGAGGGGGAGGGAGGGAGGGAGGAGGAAGGGGAGGGAGGACGGTGATAGAGAAGAGGAAGGGAAGGAAGGAGGAGCAGAAGGAGGAGGGTGGAGGGTGGAGGCGAGGGAGAGAGGAGGAGGGGAGGGATGGAGGGAGGAAGAGGGGGAGGGAAGGAGGGAGGAGGAAGGGGCGGGAGGAGGAGAGGGGGGGACGGAGGAGGAAGGGGAGGGTGGACGGGGATAGAGAAGAGGAAGGGAAGGAAGGAGGAGCAGAAGGAGGAGGGTGGAGGGGAGGGAGAGAGGAGGAGGGGGAGGGAAGGAGGGAGGAAGAGGGGGAGGGAAGGAGGGAGGAGGAAGGGGAGGGAGGAGGAGAGGGAGGGAGGGAGGAGGAAGGGGAGGGAAGGAGGAGGGGGAGGGAGAAGGAGACTCGGCTCCTCTGTCCTCTCAGCTCTAACGAAGGGTTCATCTAGACTCGAAACGTTGGCTCTCCTCTCTCTCCACAGATGCTGTCAGGCCTGTTGAGATTTTCCAGCATTTTTCTGTTTTTGTTTCAGATTCAGCATCCACAGTATTTTGTGTTTATTTAAACAGCGCCTCTTGCTCTTTTGGCTTTTCACCTTGTTACATGGGGTCGCCACGGTGCTGGTCGGTCACCCTTCTCTCCCCTTCCAGTCAAATCAACCATCATTCTTGGATTTGGTGGGTGGTTGGGTTGCCGGATGCCCTTCCTGTTACTACACTTATCCGGACCCATACCAACCCACACTAGCTTGCACGCACCACTGATTGGATTCTTGCATGGTCAGCAAGTCCCAAAGTGGAACACGAACCTGAAGCATCCTGCCTCAGAGGCAGCGCTGCGACTGCCCGAGTTTCAAGACCCTATACCGTAAAAAAGTAGTGTGTCCAAACTATAGGAAACAGAACTATAGCCAAAACTACAGCAATGCTTCCTGGCAAAAGCAAAATTATTTATCCAACAAAGTACAACGACACGTTAAAGTCCAACAGGTTTATTTGGAATCACGAGCTTTCAGAGTGCTGCTCCTTCATCAGGGCTCACCTGATGAAGGAGCAGCGCTCCGAAAGCTCGTGATTCCAAATAAACCTGTTGGACTTTAACCTGGTGTTGAGAGACTTCTTACTGTGCCCATCCCAGTCCAACGCCGGCATCTCCACAAAATTCAATGAGTGGAAGATAGTTCTGTACAAATTATGCAAATCAATTCTAATCATTTGCAGCGGTGTGCTTTCTAGGTGTGAATGATGTTCTCCAATCTGGCCAGGGATAGTGATGTCTCAATATGCAGTCCCTATTATCAGCTGTCTCATTTTTCCCTCCATGAGTACACATGGTAATCCTTATGTTTTCATTACATGAACCTTTACCCACAAATTGCACTTGTTATGCTTCAGAGAATTTGGTCCAGTCAATGATGACCCCTCGCCCACCCCACCCACCATGGCACATTCCCCAGTGGCAGAGGGTGTGTGGGGCATGCAAAACCCCATAGAAATTGGCGGAGCTGGAAGATCCCACTGCTGGCCAACGGTGAGCCGCTGCTGGAAAATAAGCCATGGAGGGGGATCAGGGAATTTCACCCATTCTCTTCTTGGGCGTGCACTGTTTTTAGACTTTCACCATTTTAGTCTGATCACTCGAAAGTAACACCTTTAAGACGGGACTTTAAACCAAGGTCCCACCTTGAGAAGGTAAAAGGTCCATCGACACTATGTGGCAGACAAGTTCCTGCTTTCTCCAGGCCAATATTAATCCCTCAACCAATGTCACTTCAACAAATTATCTTTTTTTATTCAGTTGTGGGACATGGGCGTCGCTGGCTGGCCGACATCTATTGCCCACCCCTAGTTACTCGAGAGTCAACCACATTGCTGTGGCTCTGGAGTCACATGTCGGCCAGACCAGGTAAAGACAGCAGATTTCCTTCCCTAAAGGACATTATTGAACCAGATGGGTTTTTCTGACAATCAACAATGGTTTCATAGTCATCAGTAGATTCCTTAATTCCAGATATTTTTTATTGAGTTCAAATTCCATCATCTGCCGTGGCGGGATTCGAACCCGGGTCCCCAGAACACTAGCTGAGTTTCTGGATCAATAGTCTAGCGATAATACCACTTGGCTACCGCCTTGCTGTGTGCAACTTGGAGATGGCTAAAAAAAGAGCCTCAAAGATGAAACTGGCATTTTATTCTCTGCTTTATCCTTTTGGAACAGCGGACATGACATTAAGAAAACTTGAAATATTGACGATGTGCACACCAAAGTTTTACGATTAATCTAATTGTTCCCGTAGTCAGCTGCTTCAATGAACATCCCCTACCAGAGATCCATCCAGTCTGCAGCAAATTAAATGAACATACAATTAGTGTGCGGTTTTCCAAGGCTAGTCGATAAAATAGTCTACCCCAATCTACAAATCGTGATACAGGACAGGAACATTCGTATACAGATTGCAAGACACTTTAGCTGCTTCGCACCCCCCCCCCCCCCCCCGGGAATAATAATCAGTGATATACTCCATTAGGGAAGCCCACATAGACTATAATTAAACATGGGTTTATTGCACTCTAACTCAATGAGTTATTCATACTCACTCCTTTCCCTCTGTCCTGTTAATAACACTTATCACTTGGGCATGCCAGAGGTGAGGTGGTTGTGGTGGGAGAGAGGAGGCTGGTGTCATAGTCGTGAGGGGATGGGGAGAGGAAGTGAGGAGTTACATTTCCTTGCTCCCAACCAACATTCTTGAAAACTGTGGGCGGCACGGTGGCACAGTGGTTAGCACTGCTGATTGACAGCTCCAGGGGCCCGGGTTCGATTCCCGGCTTGGGTCACTCTGTGTGGCGTTTGCATGTTCTCCCCGTGTCTGCGTGGGTTTGCTCCGGGTGCTCCAGTTTCTTCCCACAGTCCAAAGATGTGTGGGTTAGCTGCATTGGCCATGACAAATTGCCCCTTAATGTCCTGGCATGTGTAGGTTCGAGGGATTAGTGGGGTAAATGTGTGGGGTTGTGGTAGATTCGGCCTGGCGTGGGACTGCTGTCGGTAGAGACTCAATGGGCCAAATGGCCTCCTTCTGCATTGTAGGGTTTCTATGAAAAAGGAAAATGCCGAATGCCATGTGGAAACTGATCCCAGGGTCGGAATTTTCCCATCCCGCCCACCACAGGAATCATAGTGGACAATGCAGAGATCCGTTGACCTCAGGCAGGATTTTCCAGTATTGGGGCAAGCGCAGCCAGAAAATCCCGCCTCATGATTCTGGACAATATCATTGACAGTCAGCGTCCAAGGGGAGGCGATGGCCTAGTGGTATTATCGCTAGACTATTAATCCAGAAACTCAGCTAATGTTCTGGGGGACCCCAAAACGCATGAGCAATTCTAAAGAACTCTGCACTTCTGAAGAAGAGTTGCACAGACTTGAAAAGTTGGGCGAGATTCTCCGACCTCCCAGTCGCATGTTTCCTGGC
Organism: Mustelus asterias; assembly: GCF_964213995.1. NCBI lineage: Eukaryota > Metazoa > Chordata > Chondrichthyes > Carcharhiniformes > Triakidae > Mustelus > Mustelus asterias. The sequence goes on from NC_135814.1 coordinate 97,091,761, forward strand.
AGCGGAAGATGCCGTGCTGTTTACTGGTGGCGGGATTCCCTGGTCCTGCCACTAACAATGTGATTTCCCGTTGATATCACCCCGGGAATCCCGCAGGCGGAGGTGCACTGCTGGCAGGACCGGAGAATCCCGCTGGCGTGAGTGGCCAGAGAATTGTTCAGTTTGTTTATTCATACATGGGATGTGGACATTGCTGGCTGGACCAGCATTTACTGCCCCACCCCTGAGGGCATTTAAGAACCAACCGCATTGGTGTGGTTCTCAAAGAACAAAGTACAGCACAGGAACAGGCCCTTCGGCCTTCCAAACCCGTGCTGATCATGATGCCCTAACTAAACTATAAAAAAAAACCTTCTGCCCTTACTCGGTCCGTATCCCTCTATTCCCTCTCTATTCCTGGACCCATCCAGATGCCTCTTAAATGTTGCTAATGTGCCTGCTTCCACCACCTCCTCTGGCAGCGCATTCCAGGCACCCACCACTCTCTGTGTGAAAACGTTCCCCCGCATATCTCCCTTAAACCTCCTCCCCTCTCACCTTGAACCTGCGCCCCCTTGTAATTGAGTTGAGTCACATGTAGGCCAGACCAGGTAAGGATGGCAGATTTCCTTCCCTCAAGGAGTCAGATGGGTTTTTAACCACAATCAACTATGGTTTCACGGTCATCATTAGACTTTTAGTTTCAGATTTTTAATGAATGCAAATTTCACCATCTATCATGGTGGGATTTGAACCCGGGTCCACAGAGCGTCATCCTGGGTCTCTGGGTTACTAGTCCAGCGACAAGACCGTTATGCCACCACCTCCCCGTTAACTCTGCTTCACCCTCCACAGATGCTTCCAGATCTGTCGAGTTTAACCAGCGTCTTCTGTTTTTATTTCCGATTTCCAGCATCCGCAGCATCTTGCTTTTATCTTGCATTAATTTAGCAGTGGGGACTGTTATAATTTGTTATTTTTTAGCCTCTTTCCATCATATGGAAGGCAATCAATGAGCAGGATAGTCTGTCCAGTCACTGTGTTATGATGTGCTCACCAAAGGTTAAACAATCACTGAAGTTTAATCTGAATTAAATGCACAGTTTATTGCCAACAATAACAACAGAAATATCATATGAATTTAAACTTCACACTAACTTCCCCAAAGACATTTTGATATATAACTTTTTATTAAACTTGCTGCATTATTCCACCATCTCCCTGCTCCAAGATTCCTTTACTGTAATCGAAGTTTCACATTGAAATTGAGAATGTGGAGATAAAAACGTCACTCAAATAAATGTCAATTACTTTCCTTTACAGTCATCACCAAGCAGTCTATACTCCCTTATCTGAAACTACACTTCCTCCTCCATGATGCTCATTCATAATATCAGGAAAAAAACAGCAAGCTATTTTTCCTCTCTCTGAAACTTGCTGATTGATTTCACTTAGCTGGCTGAGTTCTACAAAATTCTTGGGAGGAAAGTCTGGCTGAGCAGAGGCAGAGGGAGAGAGTAAGAAAAGAAAGAGTAGGAGGAATAGAGACAAAGCCAAGAGGGTAAAGTGAAAGTGGAGAGGATCAGGATGCAGAGGAAGAGAGTGCAAGCAAGAGGTATGGGTAGAGCGAATGACAGAAGAGGTGAGGAGAAAGGGAAAGGGAGAGAGTGAGGGGCAGTGGTGTAAGAGCGGAGGGGAGAGGGGAAGGGGCAGAGGCAAGAGTGGGGAGGGACAGAGGCGAGAGTGGGGAAGGGTGGAGGCGAGAGTGGGGAGGGGTGGAGGCGAGAGTGGGGAGGGGTGGAGGCGAGAAGGGAAGGGGAGGAGGAAGAAGGCAAGAGGGCGGAGGCAAGGGGGGTGGAGCAAAGAGGGAAGGGGTGGAGGCGAGAGGGGGGAAGGGGAGGAGGTGAGAGAAGGAAGGGGTGGTGGCGAGAGGGGGGAAGGGGAGGAGGCGAGGGCAGAGAGGGGCGGAAGTGAAGAAGGGAGGAGCAGGGGCAAGAAAGGAAAGGGGTGGAAGTGAAGGGGAAGTGATGGGGCGAGAACGGGGAAGGGGTGGGGGCAAGAGGGGGAGGGAGAGGATGAATGGGTTGAGGCTGGAGGGGGAAGGGGTGAAGATGAGTGTGGGGACATACAAAGATCAGGAGTTGGCTGGCTATTCAGCCCCTCAAGTCTGCTCCGCCACTTAATAAGATCATGGTTGATCTGACAGTAATGTCAAATCTGCATCCTGTCTACCCCTACCCCCACAAATAACATATCATCCCTTTGCTTACCAAGAATCTCTCCACCTCTGCCATAATATTTAAAATATCTACTTCCAACACCTTTTGACGAAGAGAGTTCTTTTTTAAAATTCATTCGTGGGGTTTGGGCGTCGGTAACAAGGTCAGCATTCGTTGCCCATGCAGTGGTGGGGGGGATCCCGGGCACAGAAGTTAACGAACAGTGTGAGGGAATGCAGCAAGACTGCGGCACGGGGATGAAGGAGTTGACAGCGCTTGAATAAAAAGGGGATGTAAGTCACTGAGATAAGAGTTTCCCTTCAATTTGCGTACTGCTATCAGCTGGTCAGCCTCACTCATCCCAAGCCAGGGAAAATTTCTCTTGATGTTTCCAAGTACCAAACAATATGTGGAACTTCAAAAAAAAAACCTCAATGAGTAATGGGATATTCTGGAAGAATTGCAGCATGGTTATATCAGGAACATCACCCGAATCCTGGTAATGAGGTCAGCTGTACATTGTTTAATTGTATTAACATAAAAGTATAGCTATGCCAAAGTTCAGAAATGTTTTCATTCAGTTTTGTGGGCTTTCTTATTTTTTGCAACCTGGATTCATGGACAGTTTTCAAGCAACGGCTCAGACTTTGACAAATGATAAACTTGCTGGGAAATAACGCACCTGGTACAGATTAAGCAGAAACATGATCGGTTTTGGTTTATGTGTATATGAAGAAAGAACTGTTCCTTTTCCCTTTCTTCTGCCCACAGCACTGATGACAGTGAGTCAACTGAAGACAGAGTTGACCTGGACATGACACCACCGCTGCAGCAAACAACTCCAAATGAGACAAACAAAGGTGTATTTCCGAGCATCACCGGACAAAGCTGCCGCCGGTATCCTGGGATTTCTCCATCGACAGAGTGGGAGCACCTTCACCACAGGGACTGCAGCAGTTCAAGGAAGCTTGCCACTTAGAATCATAGGCTCCCTACAGTATGGAAGGAGGCCATTTGGCCCATCAAGCCTGCACCGACAACAGAAAAAGGGCGGCTCGGTGGCTAGCACTGCTGCCTCACAGCGCCAGGGACCCGGGTTCAATTCCGGCCTTGGGTTACTGTCTGTGTGGAGTTTGCACATTTTCCCCGTGTCTGTGTGGGTTTCCTCCGGGTGCTCCGGTTTCCTCCCACAGTCCAAAGATGTGCAGGTTAGGTGGATTGGCCATGGTAAATTGCCTCTTAGTGTCAGGGGTTTAGCTAGGCTAAATACATGGGGTTATGGGAATAGAGCTTGTGTGGGACTGTGGTCGGTGTGGACTCGATGGGCCGAATGGCCTCCTTCTGCACTGTAGGATTCTATGATTCTATGAATCCCAGTAAGAGTTTTAACAACAGCAGGTTAAAGTCCAACAGGTTTATTTGGTAGCAAATGCCATGAATCCCACCCAGGCCCTGTCCCCGTAACCCCACATATTTACCATGCTAATCCTCCTGACACTAAGGGGCAATTTAGCATGGCCAATCCACCTAACCTGCACATCTTTGGATTGTGAGCAGCCAGAGGAAACCCACGCAGACACAGGGAGAATATGCAAACTCCAGACAGTGACCTGAGGCCAGAATCAAACCTGGGTCCCTGGCGCTGTGAGGCAGCAGTGCTAACCACTGTGCCACCGTGCTGCCCACTTAACTGCTCATAACACGAGTTAAGGCGAGGCACTAAAAAAAAGGCTTGCATCTCCAAAGTGCTTCTCATGATCTCGGGCCATCTCAAAGTACTTTACGGCCAATGAAGTACTTTTGAAATGTAGTCACCGTTGTAATGTCGTGCAAGAAAAACGCTGTCCTTGCCATATCACAAGAGTGAGTTACAAAAATTGGGTTCAGTCAATAAGATTAGTTCTTGTTGTGCAGCGTTAATGTTGGGAATGGAGGTGGGAGGCTAAATCACATTCATCTCCTAGATTTTTTTTTCTTTATTTACTGGCAATCAAACAAGAATTTATGGAACATGAGCACTACTGTTAGTGCAAGGAACCAACCGAGTTTGACACTGAGGAATGGATTCCCAGTGCAATTCATTGCATTGAAAAGAATGGACCACCCACAGAAACAGAGACAAAAATAAATTCAAGCAATAAATGCGGATAATACTCAAATGGCTATGGAGTTTAACTCAAACCCTGAACTAGTAACGGCTCAGTCTCGGAGCTATAACATTGGCAGGCTTCAGGAGAAATGACGGGGTGGGGGGAGGGTGGGATTCTGCACTCAGCAGGGGGCGATGGAAAGGCAGAGCAACGCCAGATGATTTACATTCCAGCCACACACAAAAAAATCAAAATCATGTCTTATTTAGCACCCACATGCCTTGGAAACCAAATCTCTCTTTGTGCTGGGGCTGAGCTTGGCGCCATTTCAAAAACCCATTGAAAATCAAACTCTGAACAACAATAACTTTGAACACATGTTGGCGTGGAGCAGATGTCTGGCTTAACAAGTTCCGCAGTCACTTCATGTACCACAAAAAGTTATGGGGAAGGCTAGCAAGCACAGATGTTTCGAGTGGTTTAGGCCGCTTTTGTTACTCTCGCTGCAGCGACACACTTAAAAGTTAATGGCAAAACCGCTAAAATTTGCACATGCATCGGCGCTTGTGGCACACAACGTTTATGGAATGGTCACAACCCATGGGCTTTGGACTGTGGGAAGAAACCCATGCAGACACAGGAAAAACATGCAAACTCCACACAGTCACCCAAGACAGGAATCGAACCCAGGTCCCTGGCGCTGTGAGGCAGCAGTGCCATCCCATATTATGGACGGGATTGTTCTCCAATCCCATTTTAACCCTTGCTATGCCGCAAACCCATGCACTAAATAATAATGACCTGCTGATTTGTTTTGAGGTGTTGATTGAGGGATGAATAGTGGTCCAAACCATAATTCTTCACAAGGTGGCAATCAGGGTAGTACAAGGGCACCAGTGTAACAGACAAGTGCAAGAGGAGACAGAAATATAAAAGAACAGCGGGTAATTCTCCTCGGTATTAGTCATGGCTCAGTGAGTAGCGTGTATAGCTTCTGAGTCAGAAGGATGTGGGTTCAGACTGAACTCCAGTGTTACAGGCCACAATTGTGTTCTGGTACTGATGGGGTTTCGAAGCATTAACTAGGGGGAAAAAAGGTCATATCAGGTTCCACAACATTATTTTAGCAGTCGTGCCTTGACCACTATTCATCCCTCAACAACACCTCAAAACAGATCAGCAGCTCATTATTATATAATGCAAGGGTTTGTGGCATAGCAAGGGTTAAAATGTGATTGGAGAACAATACCAACCATAATATGGGGCAGCACAGTGGTTAGCACTACTGCCTCGCAGCGCCAGGGGCCTGGGTTCGATTCCGGCCTTGGGTGACTGTCTGCGTGGAGTTTGCACGTTCTTCCCGTGTCTGCGTGGGTTTCCTCCCACAGTCCAAAGATGTGCAGGTTAGGTTGATCAGCCATGCTAAATCGCCTCTTAGTGTCCAAAGATGTGTAGCTTAGATGGGATTAGCCCTGATAAATGTGTGGAGTTACAGGAATAGGGTGGGGGGAAAGGGCCTCGGTAAGGTACTCTGTCAGAGAGAGTCGGTGCAGACTCAATGGGCCGTACGGCCTCCTTCTATGCTGTAAGAATTCAATGTTGCAGAGAGACTCATGATAGTAGACGGGAGACAGAGCTGGAAGATATGGATAAGGGGAACCGGTGGGGAGGTGGATTTGAGACCAGGGAGAGATCGGCCATGATCTGATTGAATGGCGGAGCAGGCTCGAAGGGCTGAATTTGCCTACTCCTGCTCCTACCTCCTATGCTCCTATGGAGAGACTCAAGTAAAAATCACATGAGGTTAGCTCCTAGTTTGGGCAATAATTTGTACACACATTTATATAAATGGTTATGTGTTACCCATAAACACTACTGTTCAATCTTACAAGCCTTTGAACCTCTTTGTGAGACTCACTGAACACTTATAACAATTATCACAATGTTGTTTGTAGCAGCCTGCCATGTACAATTTGGCTGTTGCATTTCCTGCATTGCAACTGTGACTACAAAAGTAATCAAAAAAACCATAGAATCCCCACAGTGCAGGAGAAGGTTGTAATGTTTCAACTGTATTAGGGGTTGTGGGTTTTAATAGAAAGAAAGAACGTGGTTTGCACATGTGGACTCAAAGTAACAACAACAGATTTATTCTGGGAGCTTTTGCCCTTACAGAGAGAAACTGAAACTGAAATAGCAGCCTGTGCAAACACCCTAATGACATCACCATCAAATCATGTGATCAGCTCTTCCAACAACCTGCAACCCTTTTAAATATATAACATCCCTCCCCCTTTACTTCTGTGATCATGACAGCAAATTACTACCATATTATACATAGGATCAATAACACTCTAGACACAGTACTGTGCATCATTAATCTTTATACACAGTCAATAAGAAAGTTGAGCAGGAAATTCCTCTTTTGCTGTATATGATGTTCTAGAATGAAGTTGTCTATGACCCTAGAAGTATGATTTGGAACTTCAGTAAACACTTCTTCTCCTAATTCCATATCAGTTTCACTTGGTATAGTAGCAAAGACACAATTACCAGGTGACTCAAGTTCATCTAAGTCTTCCGTAGTAGTATTTACAACACTAGGGACTAAAGAAGTTGCTGCTTCTGGAGATGATTTGAGAAATCATTTTGAGATGACAACAATTGGTCAGAATGATGTTGCCAAACTAGTTCACCTTCAGTTTGAACCATGAAGGAAATTGGATCTGTTTTTGTTAAAACTGGTACTCATTTCTCACTCATAATTACACACTAACACTCGATCTCTGTTGAAAAGAGCGTTGCTTTGCCCTCACTTCTTGTCTAGCAAGTTGAGATTGTTGTTGACGTTCTACTATCTCTGAAATTTCTGGAGGTAATCACAAATCAAACATAGTTCCCAGCTTTCTCTTTAAGTGTAGTAATACAGGTGAACTTTGGGTAGTCGCATGAGTAATATTTCTATAAGATGCTAAAAAGCTGCTCATATGATGTGATAATTGAACCTTCCTCTCTTGAAGCTTTTAAAGAATGGTTCAAGGATTGTACGAATCTTTCAGCTGATCCATTGGTTGATGGATGATGAGGTGCGGATTTTACATGCCGAGTACCAATTACTTTGAGATTATTCTCAAGCTCTCGTGAACAATTATCGCTAATAATCTGTTCTGGTTTACTAAATCTTGCAAAATTTACATCACATTTTTCAACGGTTTGTTCAGATGTAATAGATAACAACTTCTGGCCACTTTGAGAGTGCATCAATTGTAACTAAGATATAACTCTCAAACGGACCAGCAAAATCTACATGCAATCATTGCCAGGGAATTTTAGGCCACTCCCAAGGGTGCATGGGAGACAATGGTGGCATATTTCGTGCACAGGATTGATACTGTCCCATTTTTTCTTCAATCTGAGCATCCAGACATGACCACCAAAAATAAATATGTGCTAATTTCTTCATCCAGACTATACTAGGAGGTCCATCATGTAGTTGTTCAAGGTCTCCTACATGCAGTTTAGGAGGAATGATCATTGGATCCCCCACAACAAACACCCACCTTGGTCAGTCAACCCAAGCTTTCTTGACACATATCCTTTCAAATCAGACTGTGGACAATGTATTTCTGCTGTCTTTCCTTTCAATACTAAATCCATGAGCTTCCCCATCAAGGGATCATTTCTGGCATATCTTTGAACTTGAGAACTTATCACAGGCAAGTGATGTACCAGCAAAAAACAAACTTTCTGGTTGACTATTAGGGCGCACGGTGACACAGCAGTTAGCACTGCTGCCTCACAGCGCCAGGGACCCAGGTTCAATTCCCGGCTTGGGTCACTGCCTGTGTAGAATCTGCACGTTCTCCCCGTGTCTGCGTGGGTTTCCTCCGGGTGCTCCGGTTTCCTCCCACAGTCTGAAAGACGTGTTGGTTAGGTGCATTGACCCGAACAAGCGCCGGAATGTGGTGACTAGGAGAATTTCACAGTAACTTCATTGCAATGTAATGTAAGCCTTACTTGTGACGAATAAATAAACTTTTAAACTTTATTAGGCTTTATCTTGAGTTTCACTTGAACTCTCTTCATTGAGCCAAGCGTCTCTCAAATACTCTCCGGAAGGATTTGCTTTGACATCGGCCAATCTGTTGACAGGATTCCAGTTAAGCTTTTTATCCTCCAACCATGATCTCCCAAATAGAGCTGGAAAATTACCACAGAAAACATGGAGAAGTAACTCCACTGTTTGTCCACTCAACTCTACATTGACCATGATGTAATCTTTTAATGGCACAATGTCTTCTGTGTATGTCCTTAAAATCACATCAGCGGTTTTAAAGGAAGATGCTTCAACTTTTGCTGGTATGTATCTAAGGACTTAAAGATACAGCAGTACAAATATCAACCTCCATCCTAATAGGTTGGCCAATATTTTCTTCTTTTGAATGTTCTTCTCAGGGGAAGCTGGTCTAGTCCAAGAAGCTTTTGCAATGTGACACATTTTGCCACAATTCTTGCACTGACTATCCTTGTTCCAGCATTCATTTACTGAATGGTTCAATTTAGCACATCTGTCACATGCTTGTTGCTGTTTTGACTTCCTACAGGCAGTTCCCAACTTGTGAAACATCTTTAGTAACCAGTTTCACCGATGCTGCGATTTCTACTGCTGTCAAAGCATGTTCAGTAAGTAATTTTCTTTAGATAGCCTCATTTCGGAGACCACAAACTAGACAATCACAAAGAGTATCTTCTAAGGACTCACCAAATTCAGAATGTTGTGCCAGCTTTTTTAAGATTGCCATAAACTGAGCAATGCTTTTGCCTTCCATTGGATTCTTTATACACCTATGACTGTGCCGCCAAATTCCCCACCAATTCGATTTTCAAGTTTGCTGAAGACACCACCGTAGTGGATTGGATCTCAAACAATGACGAGACAGAGTACAGGAATGTGATAGAGAATCTGGTAAGGCAACAATAATCTCTCCCTCAATGTCAACAAAACAAAGGAGATTGTCATCGACTTCAGGAAGTGTAAAGGAGAACATGCCCCTGTCTACATCAATGGGGACGAAGTAGAAAGGGTCGAGAGCTTCAGGTTTTTAGGTGTCCAGATCACCAACAACCCATCCTGGCCCCCCCATGCCGACACTATAGTTAAGAAAGCCTACCAACACCTCTACTTTCTCAGGAGACTAAGGAAATTAGCATGTCAGCTACGACTCTCACCAACTTTTACAGATGTACCATAGGAAGCATTCTTTCTGGTTGTATCACAGCTTGGTATGGCTCCTGCTCTGCCCAAGACCGCAAGGAACTACAAAAGGTCGTGAATGTAGCCCAGTCCATCACGCAAACCAGCCTCCCATCCATTGACACTGTCTACACTTCCCGCTGCCTCGGAAAAGCAGCCAGCATAATTAAGGACTCCACACACCCCGGACATACTCCCTTCCACCTTCTTCCTTCTGGAAAAAGATACAAACGTTTGAGGTCACGTACCAACCGACTCAAGAACAGCTTCTTCCCTGCTGCTGTCAGACTTTTGAATGGACTTACCTTGCATTAAGTTGATCTTTCTCTACACCCTATCTATGACTGTAACACTACATTCTGCACTCTCTCGTTTCCTTCTCTATGAACTGTATGCTCTGTCTGTATAGCGTGAAAAAAACAATACTTTGCACTGTATGTTAATACATGTGACAATAATAAAAATTAAATCAAATCAAATCAAAACCCTTTGGTGGAAGCTGAACCGTTCTGCAATGATCAATGGCTTTGGAGCATAATGCTCTTCAAGGATATTTGACAAGTCATCATAAGGTTTGGTTCCTGGATTTGCTGGATGAACCAATTCTGGAGCAAAGTAAAGGTTTTACATCCTATTGTACTGAGAAAAGCTGGTACAAGCAACTCGTTTGCAATTTTATTTGCTTGTACAAAATACTGAAAATGCTTTGCATAGGAACTCTCATGATTCAGTTTCTTCATTGAAGGGACTCATGGATCCTAATCGACCCACCATTTCTCTTGCTGGCACTAGCAACTCGAGACTACTCAGTATATGTACAGTGTATATTTTCTTTTGTTGTCTTCCCAGGACTTCCCTTTTTACCCTGGAGACCGCTAACTTGACATACATTTTTGTCAACTGGCCCCAGCTGAACAGCAGAGCATCCTTTTTCTAATATGCCAGATACTGACTGGTATCTCACCCTTCTCTGATTGGGAAAACACCCTCATTTAAAACCACACAGAGAGCTTTTTCTTATTTGAGTCTTCCTGGCATTGGCAGTTTAATCCTGTTGTTGCTTCTCTCCAGCCTTCTAATATTCGGAGCAAGGACCACAATGATTTTGTCTTCCATCTTGTTGTTCTCAATGAAACAAAATCCTGCCTCGTCGCCAATTTCATTTCTGTAATGTTCCAACTACATTCGGGGTTGTGGTTTTTAACAGAAAGAAAGAAACGTGGTTTGCACACGTGGATTCAAAGTAACAACAACAGATTTATTCTGGGAGCTTTTGCCCTTACAGGGAGCAACTGAAACTAAGACAGCAGCTTATGCAAACAACCGAATGACATCACCATCAAATCATGTGATCGGCTCTTACAGCAATCTGCAGCCCTTTCAAACATATAACAGAGGCCATCTGGCCCATTGAGTCCGCACCCACTCTCCGAAAGAGCATCTTACCCAGGACTACCCACCCTGCACCCTATCTCTGTAACACTGCACATTTACCATGGCTAATCCACCTAACCTACACATCTTTGGGCAATAAGCGTAATTTAGCATGGTCAATCCACCTAACCTGAACATCTTTGGACTGTGGGAGGAAACAGCAGCACCCAGTGGAAACCCACGCAGACACGGGGAGAACATGCAGACTCCACACAGTCACCCAAGGTCGAAATTGACCCCGAGCCCCTGGTGCTGTGAGGCAGCAGTGCTGACCACTGTGCCACCGTGCCGCCAAAAGGAAACTCTTTCATTCTTTTTACTGGAACACAATTCCATGGTGCTTTCTGGTGTCTCTCCAGAGGCCATTCTTCACACTGGAACCTTCACAATTATTTCAGGAGTTTAGAAGGGACAAGGTGAGACAAAGAGGAGCAGTATCTTGTTGTGTTGCTCTAACCATCAAGGTGTGGGCAGATTTGGTGGACCAGGTGGTCTTTTCTGCCATCAGTTGTGAACGTTCAGAACTTGACAACAAAAACTGCATGAACGCAAGTATATATTGCATTCTTTAGAGCTAATCAGAGAAAAGCCACAATATTTTGGAGCTGACCGGGGGGTGGGGGCGGTCTTAGTCACTGGCTGAAGAGCTGGTGAGAGCCCAACTTCACCTTTTCCTAGGAAGAACCACCACATCTTGTTCCACTCAGGCATTTGACATGCGAAAGGGTGTGCCTTCCCCAAAGGTGTGCCTTCCCCAAGGGCGTGCCTTCCACCAGAATCAAGGAACTCGAGGGGCGGAATTGCTGCTTTCCCAGAACTGCTGGCCCAACATAGGTCAATCCACATAATGGCAGCACCATCGAGTAGACGGTGGGGAATCAGCAGCGCAGAGATGGGTGGGGGGTGGCTCTCAGTGGGCCTTTCCCTCCACCATACCGAGACTCTCAATCGGGGGCCGAGTGCGTTTGAACGAGGGACACCCCACTCCTCCTCCCCCCTCCCTCCCCACCCCCAAAACCACCAGCACCAAACTCACCACAGGGCAAAATTCCACCCAACATCTGTGGCAAATTCATTGCCATCTCTTTATCTGGCCAGTTCCCTGATCCATCAGGAGCCATGCCAGCCTCCCACGACTGCCCCAAAGCACAAGTAAGCAATGAATATACCGGCCTTCCACAGTCCAGAAGCAGGAAGGACATATTTTCAGGAAAGACTTTCACCATCAGGAAAGCATTTAAAAGCCAAACAGCGTTTTAACCATTAATAAGATTCATATTCTTTGTTTTGTTCCATCCAATTATGAATAATTTCTGCACAGGTAACTAAGCCGATGATATCAGGGCATCGGCTTGAATGGCTTATTGACTTTATTGGTGTAAAGCAACTGGATTATCATCAGCCTGGGAGTCATTACCTCAGCGTCAGTGACGTGTGTTAATTCATCTTCCTTACAATTTCAGCTCAATAACCCAGAAAATGGCAACAACCCCTGCTCTTCAAGTAACAATGAGCCAAAGTGGACAAAAGGGTGCCAGACATAATTATAATTTGCACTGAATGGTTGAGTTTTCAAAAGAATTTTTAGGACAAGGATTTTCCTTTCACTCACAAATTTCTTTTCAATGGCTTCCTCGTCATTACCATAACGTCTCTTCTGTTGAAAGGCGAGATAACCTAGATGGCGAACATCTTTGTGACGACTATTAAGGGAAGTCATCATTCAAGCTGGCCTATTAAACCTCCACATCACAGTTTATACATTTTCATTCCACATGGCCCTCAAGGTTACCAACTCCAGTTGGATATATTCCTGGAGGTTTCGTCACGAGGCCGACCTCCTTCAGCTGTCCCTCACCATACTTTTGCCATGGGTTAACCAACATGCTCATCTTGCCACACCAATTGTAAACGGAAAACATTCATCACTCAACGATAGTTGACTGTCCCCATTTCCAGTATTCATCTCCAACCTTTTTTTTTGTCAACGGAAAATATTCATCACTCAATGATAGTTGACTGTCCCCATCTCCAGTATTCATCTCCAATCTTTTTTTAAACAAACCGAGAAAAGTGTTCAAAGAAAATGAAAAGAAAGTTTCTTCAGGAATCAAGATGCCTGTGGGTGTCAGCCGTGGCTCAGTGGGTAACACTCTCGACCCTTATTCAGAAGTCGTGAATTCAACCCCATCACCCACCCCACAGACAATATCCAGGCTGATATTTATAGTGCAGTACTGAGGGAGTGCCATCTTTCCAAAGACATCGTAGAATCATAGAATCCCTACAGTGCAGATGGAGGCCATTTGGAGTCGGTACTGATTCTCCGACATAAGATCCCACCAAGGCACTTTCCCCGTAACCCCACTTATTTACCCCACTAGTCCCCTAACCTACACATCTTGGGACACAAAGGGGCAATTTTAGCATGGCCAATCAACCTAACCTGCACATCTTTATGCTGTGGGAGGAAATTGGAGCACCCAAAAGAAACCCATGCAGACATGGGGAAAATGTGCAAACTCCACACAGTCATTCAAGGCTAGAATTGAACCCGGGTCCTTGACGCTGTGAGACAGCAGTGCTAACCACTGTGCCACCGAGCCACATGTTAAACCGAGACCCTTTCTGCCCTCTCAGATGGTTGCAAAAGATTCTGTAAGTTTTTGATAAAGAGAACAGTATCTAAGTCAAAATTTAGCTCTCAATTAACATCATTAAAAACAAGGCTATGGACCAAGTGCTGGAGTTAGAATAGATAGGTGTTTGATGGGCGGCAAAGACATGTTGGGCTGAAGAGCCTCCTTTGCTGTAAAACTGTGAGACTCTAAATGGTCTGGTCATTATCACGCTGCTGTTTTGGAGCTTGGCTCTGATTTGATTTAATTTGATTTATTATTGTCACATGAACTAGCATACAGTGAAAAGTATTGTTGCTTGCGCACTATACAGACAAAGCATACCGTTCATAGAGAAGGAAAGGAGAGAGTGCAGAATGTAGTGTTACAGTCACAGCTAGGGTGTAGAGAAAGATCAACTTAATGCGAGGTAGGTCCATTCAACCTAGAATAGATAGGTGCTTGATGGCTAGCACAGACGTGATGGGCCGAAGGGTCGATTTCTTTGCTGTAAAACTCTGTGACTCTAAATGGTCTGGTCATTATCACGCTGTTGTTTGTGGAACTTGGCTCTGTGCAAATTGGCAGCCATGTCTTCGACGTTACAATAGTGACCACACTGCACAAGTACTCTTTTATTCATTGATGGGGGGGGCTTTGCCCACAGGTCCACCCTTGAGAAGGTGGTGATGAACCACCTTCTTAAATGGCTGCAGTCCGTGTGGTGAAGGTGCTTCTATAGTGTTATGAAGTTAACTCAGTAACAATGAAGGAACGGTGATATACCAATATTTCCAAGTCATTGTGGTGTGTGGCTGGGAGGGGAGCTTCGAAGTGGTAGTGTTCCCATACATCTAATGCCCTCGTTCTCCTGGGTGGCACGGGTCTTGGGGATTCAACGATGGTCATGCCATTGAATGTTAAGTGGAGATGGTTAGACTGTCTCTTGCTGGGGATGAAGAATATAGCCCAATCCATCGCGCAAACCATTCTCCCATCCACTGACTCTGTCTATACTTTTCACTGCCCCAGCAAAGCAGCCAGCATAATTAAGGACCCCACGCATCCCGGACATTCTCTCTTCCACATTCTTCCTTTGAGAAAAAGATACAAAAGTCTGACCACCGACCACAATCCCACCCAGGCCCTATCCCCATCACCCCATGTATTTACCCTGCTAGTCCCCTTGACACTAAGGGGCAAGTTAGCATGGCCAATCCACCTAACCAGCACATCTTTGGAGTGTGGGAGGAAACCGGAGCACCCGGAGGAAACCCATGCAGACACGGGGAGAATGTGCAAATTCCACACAGACAGTGACCCAAGCCGGCAATCGAACCTGAGTTCCTGGCACTGTGGGGCAGCAGTGCTAACCACTGTGCCGCTCCAAGAGGGTAGAAATGGGTGCACAACATTACAGCACATCTTTCTTGATTTGGGTCTTCTGAGCGCTGAAGTGAACAGGCAAACTCTGAATGACGGTATTACCAGTATGTTCTTTCCTCTATAAACCAATGCAGAATGAAAGCTGACAAACTTGTATTATTTTTTTATTTTTAAAAATAAAAAAAGTGTATTTATTAGTGTCACAAGTAGGCTGGCATTAACACTGCAATGAAGTTACTGTGAAAATCCCCTCGTCGCCACACTCGGGTGCCTGAGGGAGAATTTAGCATGGCCAATCCAGCATGTCTTTCAGGCTGTGGGAGGAAACCGGAGCACCCAGAGGAAACCCACACAGACACGGGGAGAACATGCAAGCTCCACACAGACAGTGACCCAAGCCGGGAATTGAATCTGGGTCCCTGGCACTGTGAGGCAGCAGTGCTAACCGGCCTCAGTGCCGCCATAATCATAATACTGCCGCTGGTATCCACTCTATGCTCTGGTTCCTGTGGTGACCACTGGTCGCGGATGGCCTTAAGCAGAACCAACAGACGCCAAGTGCTCTTTCTCCAGGGTCACCTGGATGCAGGCAAGGCCATTGAGAACAGGTACGCAGCCAGAGCATCCAACATAGATCAGAACATGATCACCTTCACCAGGCCCATCCAGAACACTACCAGGAATGAAGCCAACTTTCCCTGAAACTCAGAAGAGGTCAGCGATGCGCTTTTATTGCAGCAGGAAGCTGTGTGGGTCAGTTTATAGCCAACTTACTAAATCTATTTTTTATTCATTCGTGAGACATGGGCATCGCTGGCTGGCCAGCATTTATTGCCCTCCCTAGTTGCCCTTGAGAAGGTGGCGATGAGCTGCCTTCTCGAAACGCTGCAGTCAACATGCTGTGGAGTTGATCCACAATGCCATTTGGGAGGGAATTCCAGGATTTTGACCCAGCGACTGCGAAGGAACGGCGACATATTTCCAAGTCAGGATGGTGAGTGGTGTGGAGGGGAACTTGCAGGTAGTGATGTTCCCATGTATCTGCTGCCTATGTCTTTCTGGATGGAAGTGGTCATGGGTCTGGAAGGTGCTAAGGTGAATTGCTGCAGTGCATCTTGTAGATGGTACACACTGCTGCTACTGAGCATCGGTGGTGGAGGGAGTAGATGTTTGGGGATGTGGTGCCAATCAAGCGGGCTGCTTTGTCCTGGATGGTGTTGAGCTCCTTGAGTATTGTTAGAGTTGCACCCATCCAGGTAAGTGGGGAGTATTCCATCACACTCCTTGCTGACTTGTACCTTGTAGATGGTGGTTAGACTTTGGGGAGTTAGGAGGCGAGTAAGAAAAGGGAATTAATTCTGTTGTCAGCCAGGGTTAGCAAGTGCTGCAGTTACTCCCAGTTTATGATGAAAAAAAATTTTATTTTAAAAAAAAGTGCTATTTAGAACCTGCGATACTTTCCTCAGTCTAGTTAGCACCAGTATGATTAAGAAACCCACGACATATTTTCGAAAAAAAAGGGCTTCGTGATTTTTTAAAAGTGCTTGGTCCTCAACACAAAACAAAATTCCTTCACGATTGCTTCACGCAGCTCATTATTTTAACAAGTGCCACGGAAAATAAATGCAATAAGGAGCTGTGGAGGAGGTCTGGGAAGGTCAAGCCATCTTATAATAGCATCTCACTGACGAATCTTTCCCAGTGTGAAGTGTGCTGTGGCAGAGAGGTGTCAAACTCGAGAGAGAGAAAACATTCTTCTCATCATGAAATTTACAATCACAGACAAAGAGAACCTGCAGAGACAAGGGTCATGTTGCCAAGTTTGACGTGTTGCACTCACATCAGTCCCAGTTCTGATCAATCTGAAGTGTTTGCCGTACAAGACAATATTGCATCTTGTAAGGAAGATGCAAGATAATAATTTCAGAACTTAGAATCTATCTGACTACCAGAAATATGAGTCAACTGTTTGCATTTGTATAGTGGCTTTAACATAATAAAATGTTACATGGCGCTTCGGAGGGGCATTAAAAACAAAATATAACTGAACCACATCAGGAGGTCTGAGGCCAAATGATCAAACGCTGGGTCAAAGAGGTAGGTTTTAAGGACCATCTTAAAGGAGGAAAGCGAGGTAGAGAGGCGGAGAGGTGTGGGATGGAATTCCAGAGTTTGAGGCCTAGGCAGCTGAAGGCACAATCACCAATGGTGGAGCGATTAAAATCAAGGATGTTCAAGAGGCCAGAATTAGAGGAGCACAGAAATTCTGAGGGTTATGGGGCTAGAGGAGATTGCAGAGGCAGAGGGGTCATAGAGTCATGAAGATATACAGCATGGAAACAGACCCTTTGGCCCAACTCGTCCATGCCGACCAGGTTTCCTAAACTGAGCTACTCCCATTTGCTGCATTTGGCCCATATCCCTCTAAACCTTTCTCATCCATGTACCTGTCCAAATGTCTTTTAAATGTTGTAATTGTACCCGCCTCTACCACCTCCTCTGGCAGCTCATTCTGCACTCTCCCGTTTCCTTCTCTATGAATGATATGCTTTGTCTAGAGCAGGCAAGAAACAATACTTTGCACTGTATGTTAATACATGTGACAATAATAAATCAAATCAAATCAAATCATTCCATATATGCACCGCCCTCTATGTGAAAAAGTTGCCCCTCGGGTCCCCTTTAAATCTTTCCCCTCTCACCTTAAACCTATGCCCTCTAGTTTTGGACTCTCCCACCCTGGGGAAAAGACCTTGGCTATTAACCTTACCTATGCCCTTTATAATTTCATAAACCTCTATAAGGTCACCCCTCATCCTCCTATGCTCAACGGAAAAAAGTTACAGCCTATCCAGCCTCTCCTTATAATTCAAACCTTCCAGTCCCAGTAACAACCTTGTAAGTCTTTTTTGCACCCTTTCCAGTTTAAAGAAAACAAGGATGAGAATTTTAAAAACAAACGTGTTACTTAACCATTAGTCAGGAGTGTGATGGAACACTCCCCACTTGCCTGGATGGGTGCAGCTCCAACAACACTCAAGAAGCTCGACACCATCCAGGACAAAGCAGCCTCGCTTGATTGGCACCACATCTACAAACATCCACTCCCTCCACCACCAACGCTCAGTAGCAGCAGTGTGTACCATCTACAAGATGCACTGCAGCAATTCACCAAAGATCCTTAGACAGAACTTTCCAAACCCACAGCCCCTTCCATCTGGAAGGACAAGGGCAGCAGATACATGGGAACACCACCACCTGCAAGTTCCTCTCCAAGCCACTCATGATCCTGACTTGGAAATATATCAGCCATTCCTTCGCAGTCGCTGGGTGAAAATTCTGGAATTCCCTCCCTAGCGGCATTGTGGGTCAACCCACAGCACGTGGACTGCACCGATTCAAGAAGGCAACTCACCACCACCTTCTCAAGGGGTAACTAGGGATGGGCAATAAATGCTGGCCAGCCAGAGACATCCATGAATAAAGATGAATAAAATAAATTCAGGCTTAGGATGCACAAGGATGTGCCATCTAATGAAAACTTAACCTACTCCATGATTATTTAATTCCTATGTAATAATTTAGGACGTGTTGGTAAAATGGCTGGGATAGCTCATGAAATAATAAGTGTGTCTCATTTCGCGCATCCACTAGTCCCCATCTCTGAAAGCTCCTCCAGCCCCACAACACTCTTAGAACATAGAACAGTACAGCACAGAACAGGCCCTTCGGCCCACGATGTTGTGCCGAGCTTTATCTGAAACCAAGATCAAGCTATCCCATTCCCTATCATCCTGGTGTGCTCCATGTGCCTATCCAATAACCGCTTAAATGTTCCTAAAGTGTCTGACTCCACTATCACTGCAGGCAGTCCATTCCACACCCCAACCACTCTCTGCGTAAAGAACCTACCTCTGATATCCTTCCTATATCTCCCACCATGAACCCTATAGTTATGCCCCCTTGTAATAGCTCCATCCACCCGAGGAAATAGCCTTTGAACGTTCATTCTATCTATCCCCTTCATCATTTTATAAACCTCTATTAAGTCTCCCCTCAGCCTCCTCCGCTCCAGAGAGAACAGCCCTAGCTCCCTCAATCTTTCCTCATAAGACCTACCCTCCAAATCAGGCAGCATCCTGGTAAATCTCCTCTGCACTCTTTCCAGTGCTTCCACATCCTTCTTATAGTGAGGTGACCAGAACTGCACACAGTATTCCAAATGTGGTCTCACCAAGGTCCTGTACAGTTGCAGCATAACCCCATGGCTCTTAAACTCCAACCCCCTGTTAATAAAAGCTAACACACTATAGGCCTTCTTCACAGCTCTATCCACTTGAGTGATATTTTTTTTTATTCATTCAAGGGGTATGGGCTCCGCTGGCTAGGCCAGCGTTTATTGCCCACCCCTCATTGCCCTTGAGAAGGCGGTGGTGGGCTGCCTTCTTGAATTGCTGCAGTCCCTAAGGTGTAGGTACACCAACACTGCTTTTAGGGAGGGAGTTCCAAGATTTTGACCCAGCAATAGTAGGCGGCACGGTGGCACAGTGGTTAGCACTGCTGCCTCACAGCGCAAGGGACCCGGGTTCAATTCTCTCCTTGGGTCACAGTCTGTATGGAGTTTGCACATTCTCTCCCTGTTTGCGTGGGTTTCCTCCGGGTGCTCCAGTTTCCTCCCACAGTCTGAAAGAAGTGCTGGTTAGGTTGATTGGCCATGCTAAATTGACCCTAGGTCAGGGACAACAGCAGGGTAAATATGTGAGGTTACGGGAATAGGGCCTGGATGGGATTGTGGTCGGTGCAGACACGATGGGCCGAAGGGCCTCCTTCTGCACTGTAGGGATTCTATGAACAGTGAAGGAACGGTAACATATTTCCAAGTTAGGATGGCGAGTGGTGTGGAAGGGAACTTCCAGGTGTGGTTTTCCCATGTATCTGGTGTCCTTGTTCTTCTAGATAGAGGTGGTCCTGGGTTTGGAAGGTGCTGCCTAAGGAGCTTTGGTGAATTCCTGCAGTGCATCTTGTAGATGGTACACACTGCTGCTACTGGGTGTCGGTGGTGGAGGGATTGAATGTTTGTGGAAGGGATGTCAACCAAGCAGGGCTTCTTTGTCCTGGATGGTGTCAAGCTTCCTGAGCTTCATCCGGGCAAGTTGGAGAGTATTCCATCACACTCCTGACTTGTGCCTTGTAGATGGTGGACAAGCTTTGGAAGGGGAGGGGGTGGTCACGTGGTAAGTTACTCACCACAGGATTTCTAGTCTCTGACCTGCTCTTGTAGCCACAGTATTTTTATGGCTAATCCAGTTCACATTAATGGTAACCCCCCCAGGACGTTGATAGATGTCGGTATTCCTCTAATTCTGACAACATCCCTGATTTTTTAATTGCTCAGTGACAGGTTGCCCTCTGCTGTCTAGGCCTGAAGCTCTGGAGTTCCTCCTTGAGCCTCTCCACTTTGCGCTCCCTCCTCCTTGAAGAGACTCCTCTGCACTAATATCCCCCACGTGGCTCAGTGACACATCATGTTTGATGACATTCTTATGTAAATGCAAGTTGCTGATGCTTTGTGAGAAAACAAAACACTCATAAATCTCTTTGTTACATCATTCATAATATTCCAAGCACTTCAGATCACAGTAACAGCTTCTAGCACCTTTAACACTGTCAAATTTTTCAAGGTGCTACATCCAATTAATTACTTTTTGAGATGCAATTCTCGTTGTTATGCAGGCAAAAGTAGCAGCCATTTTGCACAACCTGAAGTTGCACAAAGAGCATTGAGGCGCAGGTTCAAGGTGTGAGGGGGAAAGTTTAAGGGAGATGTGCAGGGGAGGTTTTTCACATGGGGAGCGGTGGGTGGCTGGACGTGCTGCCAGAGGAGGTTATAGAGTTTTACAGTATGGAATCAGGCCCAATTTGTCCATGCCGCCCTTTTTGTTTAACCATTAAGCTAGTCCCAATTGCCCGTGTTTGGCCCACATCCCTCTATCTTACCCATGTAACTATCTAAATGCTTTTTAAAAGACAGAATTGTATGCGCCTCTACTACTACCTCTGGCAACTTGTTCCAGACACTCACCACCCTTGTGTGTGAAAAAACTGCCCCTCTGTATCTCTCCCCTCTCACAGGTCCACAGCAGACGCCATTTCCCAGGCCCTGTACTCAACCCTGGAACACCTAGATAACAAGGACACCTATGTCAGACTCCTATTTATTGGCTACAGCTCAGCCTTCAACACTATTATTCCCATGAAACACTGTGGCCTGGGCCTCAGCACCTCCCTCTGCGACCGGATCCTGAATTTCCTAACTCACAGACCACAATCATTAGGGATAGGCAACAACACCTCCACACGATCATCCTCAACACTGGTGCCCCACAAGGTTGTGTTCTCAGCCTCCTACTATACTCCTTATACACCTATGAGTGTGCGGCCAAATTCCCCTCCAATTCGATTTTCAAGTTTGCTGACGAAACCACCGTAGTGGGTCGGATCTCAAACAATGATGAGACAGAGTACAGGAATGAGATAGAGAATCTGGTGAACTGATCGGCAACAATAATCTCTCCCTCAATGTCAACAAAATGAAGGAGATTGTCATCGACTTCAGAAAGCGTAAAGGAGAACATGCCCCTGTCTACATCAACGGGGATGAAGTAGAAAGGGTCGAGAGCTTCAAGTTTTTAGGTGTCCAGATCACCAACAATCTGTCCTGGTCCCCCCATGCCGACACTATAGTTAAGAAAGCCAACCGACGTCTCTACTTTCTTAGAAGACTAAGGAAATTTGGCATGTCAGCTGCGACTCTCACCAACTTTTACAAATGCACCATAGAAAGCATTCTTTCTGGTTGTATCACAGCTTGGTATGGCTCCTGCTCTGCCCAAGACCGCAAGGAACTACAAAAGGTCGTGAATGTAGCCCAATCCATCACGCAAACCAGCCTCCCATCCATTGACACTGTCTACACTTCCCATTGCCTTGGCAAAGCAGCCAGCTTAATTAAGGGCTGCAAAAACCCCGGACATTCTCTCTTCCACCTTCCTCCTTCGGGAAAAAGATACAAAAGTCTGAGGTCACGTACCAACCAACTCAAGAACAGCTTCTTCCCTGCTGCTATCAGACTTTTGAATGGACTTACTTGTATTAAGTTGATCTTTCTCTACACCCTAGCTATGACTGTAACAGTACATTCTGCACTCTTTCGTTTCCTTCTCTATGAACGGTATGTTTTGTCTGTATAGCGCGCAGGAAACAATACTTTTCACTGTGACAATAATAAATCAAATCAAATCAAATTAAACCTATGCCCTCTAGTTTTAGACTCTCCTACCTTTGGGGAAAGATATTGACTATCTAGCTGATCTATGCCCCTCATTATTTTATAGACCTCTATAAGATCACCCACCCCAAGTCTCCTTCGCTTCAGGGGAAAAATTCCCAGTCTATCCTGCCTCTCCTTATAACTCAAACAAAGGTTGTGGAAGCAGGGACAACAGTGACATTTAAGAGGCATCTGGATGGGTACATGAATAGGGAGGGAATAGAGGGATGTGGACCGAGTAAGGGGAGAAGGTTTTTTTTAAGTTTAGTTAGGGCATCATGATCGGCACGGACCAGTTAAGCTATCTTCTGGGTGGTGTTGGTTCACAGGCGAATATTGTACGGGGGAAGAGAATTCCCTGTTCTTCTTCAAATGGGGTCGTCACATCCACCTGGACAGCTGGTTGGGGCCTGGCTTAACATCCCTTCTGAACAACAGTGCTTCTGACAATGCAACAAAAATGCTGCACCGAAGTATTGACTAGATTATGCGTTCACGCGTGATATTTGGTGAGAAAAGGTGCGAATGTAACCGATTGAACTAAGTGTATAATGAACTCTAGCTCTGACAGAAAAGCATTCAATCCCAAAGATTTGAGTTCTTGTTTAAATTCGCCTGCCTATATTAACGAGCAGTGTTAGCCTTACCCGGCTGAATAAACAGGACATCCTTACAGTCATGCAGCAAGCAATCTTTCACCTGTTAAACCCTAACCCTGTTGAATAAACAGCAATGCACCGACACGAGGCCAGTAACCCTTACTTTGCTGGATACACAAAATCAGTCGCACAATGAGTGATCCGTACCACGCTGAGCAGCAACATGTAGCTTTTTTTAACAGAGGCGAAAAGAATCTTTGATTCATGGAATCCTACAATGCAGAAGAACGCCATCGAGTCTGCACCAACCACAATCCCTCCCAGGCCATATCCCCATAACCCCATGCATTTACCCTAGCTAGTCCCCCTGACACTAAGACGTAATTTTTGTATGGCCAATCGGTGGCACAATGGTTAGCACTGCTGCCTCACAGTTCCAGGGGCTTGGGTTAAATTCCTGGCCTCAGGTCACTGTCTGTGTGGAGTTTGCACATTCCCCCTGTGTCTGCGTGGGTTTCCTCCAGGTGCTCCGGTGTCCTCCCACTGTCCAAAGATGTGCAGGTTAGGTTGATTGGCCATGCTAAATTGCCCATAGTGTCCCGGGATGTATAGGTTAGAGGGATTAGCGGGGTAAATGTGTGGTATTACAGGAATAGGGCCTGGAGTGGGATTGTTGCTGGTGCAGACTCGATGGGCCAAATGGCCTCCTTCTGCACTGTAGGGATTCTTCTTCTTCTTCAATCCACCTAACCTGCGAATCTTTTGGAGTATGGGAGGAAACCGGAGCACCCGGAGGAAACCCATGCAGACACGAGGAGAACGTGCAGACTCCGCACAGACAGTGAGCCAAGCCGAGAATTGAACCTGGGTCCCTGGCGCTGTGAGGCAGCAGTGCTAACCACTGTGCCAGCATGCTGCCCTTAGAAGTGCACCAAGGCAACAATTTAGGGCAGTTAACTAGAAACTGAGTCAAAGAGGCAGGTTTTTAAAGAGGAATTGAAGGAGGAGAGGTGGTGATTGAGAGGTTCAGGGAGGGAATTCCTGAGCTGAAGGCCTTGATGGCTTAAGGAACAGCTTCCAATGGCGATCAAAGAGAGTGGGAAGCACACCAGAGGGCAGAGTTGGAGGAAAGCAGAGCTCTCGGAGTGTTCTACAGCTGAGAAAGTCACAGAGATGGGGAAGCTGGTGATGGGGGCTGGGGGGTGCAGACAATTAGGCATTTTGAACAGAATGACAATTTTGAAAATCACACACAGACCGGTTGACCATGTAAACCAGACCACACAAATATCAGACAAGGTGTGTGTGAATTGGGATACAGGAAGCAGATATTTGAATGAAAGGTGGAAAGCTGGACGGAGGAAACACTGGAATACTGTGGTTGAGTCTGGAGATAGCAACAGCATGAATGAGGGTTTCCAGTGCTTGATAGGCTGAGTCAGGGATGGAAGTGGAGTTCTTCTTGATGAGGGATAGATATGATCTCCTTCATCATTCAGCAAATAAACCCTCCTTCATTAAATAAATAACAAACCCACACAGTCACCTTGCCCAGATAAATGAACAAAAGTCCCCATAATTGCACATTTAAAAAAATATCCTGATAACACAGGAACCCCACGCAGAGTGAGTAATCCTTCTCCTGACAACCGGCATGGAAACTCCACAATTGCACAGTACACAGAGTGATGAGCATTTTAAAACACTGGTGAACTGAAAATAGATTTTTCAACTTTGTTATTCTTGACATGTGGCATGATTTCTTGAAAGCTTTCAAACTCACGTCATTAACCAGTGAGAAAAAAAAAACGCCTTTAGTTAATGCCAAACTGACGAGACCTTGCTCCCTGTAGGGTACTGCAGCTGTAAGATGCATCAATTTGATGTAAATTGAACCCACAGACCAGATGCAAATAAGGGCCTGCTGCACGATCCCATACTGGCAAGAGAAATAAGGCAGGGGGGAGTCAGCCATCCAGCTTCTCAATAAATTCGATATCCGCGTTCTGAAGCACTTGTTAATTTGGGGTGGAAATGGAAGGCTTTCTGGCTCTCATCATGATCAAATTTATCGTCGTGATGTACATTGTACACAACAACCATCATTCATTTACCGTCTGATTTAATCATAGAACAGTCACAGGTCCCCGCTTCGATTGGCTTGCAGTGGTCTATTCATTTTTTTTGTTCCAGTCAACATCAGGAGGATTGAATGCAGAAGCTCAGAGCCCACAGCATCAACTCAAATTTACAGCAGAGATTAAAAAAACCCCAGGCAATTTTATTATGTCAATAAAATATAAGAAAATGAATAATTAGCAATAACGTAGCTGGCTTATATTGCAGTCTTGGCACTGACAACTATATTACTTGAGCCTTTAACATTGTAACTACAGCATGGTTGCACCGAGGGATATTCCACACCTCCACAGTAGCAGGCAGAATCTTTAAATATTTTGTGAAAAAGAAACTTGCAAAACCCTTTTTCTTTACTTAAGAAAGCTACAAGCGAATTGGACTGAAAATAATAGGTTTCCTCGTCAGAAGTTATTAAACATTTATTTAAAACAAAAGTCCTTTCACTTTCCGAAGCATGCATTTTCTATCATTAAAGCAACTCTTGCCAGTGAATTTTTAATGATCTGCCTTACGAAGGAGTGAGGGAATAAAGTGTGGTGCAGTTCGCCAAGATGTTGGTGGACCAACGGAATGATATGACGGAAAAAGGAGGTGTGGTATTTACCGGCAACTGCCACTATTCCTCAGCACTGATATTTCGAGGGTGGAATCTGCCATCAACTTGGGTTGGGGGTGGTGGGGGTGGGGGGGGGGGGGGTGTGGCAGAGCAGGGTGGGGGGACAGGGGCTGCCACGGATTTTCAGTGGAACCGAAGGTACAGGCTTCTCAAAAATTAATGGTGGGGCACGTTCTCTCAAAACGAAGGAGATAGTCATCGATTTCAGGAAGCGTAGTGGAGGACACGGCCCTGTCTACATCAATGGGGACGAAGTAGAAATGGTCAAGAGCTTCAGGCTTTTAGGTGTCCAGATCACCAACAACTTGTCTTGGTCCCTCCGCGCCGACGCTATAGTTAGGAAAACCCTTCAACGCCTCTACTTTCTCAGAAGACCAAGGAAATTTGGTATGTCCACTACGACTCTCACCACCTTTACAGATGCACCATAGAAAGCATTCTTTCTGGTTGTACCACCATTTGGTATGGCTCCTGCTTTATCCAAGACCGCAAGAAACTACAAAGGGTCACGAACAAAGCCCAGTCCATCATGCAAACCGCCTCCCATCCATTGACACTGTCTACATTTGTCGCTGCCTCGGAAAAGCAGCCAGCATAATCAAGGAATTTTTTAAAATAAATAAATAAATATGCACTTAAAATGGAAGCACACAGCCTCCTTTAAAGATATCATTGGCTGACCCGACTCCCAAGAGCAGGATGGTTGCCCCATCCCCATTTGTTGAACCTGAACGTCACGGTGGCACAATGATTAGCAGTGCTGCCTCACAGCGCCAGGGACCCGAGTTCGATTCCGGCCTTGGGTGACTGTCTGTGTGGAATTTACACATTCTCCCCGTGTGTGCACGGGTTTCCTTCGGGTGCTCTGGTTTCCTCCCACAGTCCGAAAGACGTGCTGGTTCGATGCATTGGCCATGCTAAATTCTCCCTCAGTGTACCCAAACAGGCGCCAGAGTGTGGCGGCTAGGGGATTTTCACAGTATCTTCATTGCAGTGTTAATGTGAGCCTACTTGTGACATTAATCAATAAACGTGGGTGGTATGGAGGTCAATTGAAATTGGCTTTGAGAACTTTAAATTTTTCAACCTTCCCAACCATCACCCACCCAATACCATACGTGCTTGGGGTTAAAATTCCTCCCTGGACATTTCTCTATAAAGAACATGAAAAAAAAGCTTAATTCAAAAGATGATCAAAAATGAACCATAGAAGTATCACTGGCCCCCATTCAGCTAGTTAGCCCTCACTGGTATGATCACTGGTGGTGGGAAGTGAGGAAGCAGTTGGCCTCAGTACCCTGAGCTCAGATTCCACCCTCTCACTCTCTTGCTGATATGGGCAATAGTGTGAACACTGGGGGCCTGGAGCAAGGCTCAGCTGCGAGATGTCTTTTCCCCAAAACTGACCGTCATCACTACGCAGGTTCTTGCTTGAAGATTGGCCACAAATATCCTAATGCTTCAGCCAGGGGCTGACCACAGGAAGTACTCAAGTTTGATGGTGCAGCGTTAGCTAACCTCAACTGAGAAGAGCGAAGGGTGCGACAATTGATCTCTTTGGACCAGATCATTGGGCTGAAAAGAGTAGCAAGGCTCCCATTCTTGAATACCAGCCCGCCACTCAGGCTGGAAAGGCACCTACATGGAGAAGACTTTGCTCACTTGTGATTGTTGGCCAACACTCAGGAAAGTTGGGCAACGCTCCTGTGTGTGGGGTAGCTCAGGGTGATTTCCAATTATGGAATCTCACTAAGAGAAAGTAACAGATTTACAAAACCGGCGAGCAACAGAAGAGGGGGATGGCCAGTAAGATATGGCAAGCCTTTCAGCACCTGCTCAAACCAACAGGAGTGAGCGTATCTCGGATTGAAATTGAAAGAAATAGGTCAGTAATCCTGCTCACCACCAACTGGCTCTTATACAATTTCCAGCAATCATATTTTTAAAATAAAATAAAAGCCCAAACACAGGATTGTTCAACTGACAAAGAAAGCCTCTCCGGGAAATTGATTTGATTTATTATTGTCAGATGTATTGGAATACAGTTAAAAGTATTGTTTCTTGCGCGTTGTACAGACAAAGCATGCCATTCATAGAATCCTACAGTGCAGAAGGAGGCCATTCGGCCCATCGAGTCTGCATTGACCACAATCCCACCCAGGCCCTATCCCCATAACCCCATGCACTTACCCGAGCTGGTCTCCCTGACTTAGGGAAATTTACTATGGCCAATCTATCTAACCTGCACATCTTTGGACTGTGGGCGGAAACCAGAGCACCTGGAAGAAACCCACGCAGACATGGGGAGAATGCGCAAACTCCAGACAGACAGTGACCCAAACCGGGAATCGAACACGGGTCCCTGGTGCTGTGAGGCAGCAGTGCTAACCACTGTGCCACCCCAATTGCACATACAGTACATGGGGAGAAGGAAAGGAGAGGGTGCAGTATATAATGTTACAGTTACAGCTAGGTTGTAGAGAGAAATAGTAGCAGGAGAAAGTGCCTGAATAAAAGAAGATGAAGGAGAAAACAGGAGGATCGACTGATGTAGCAGCCTGCTCGTAGATGGACATACCACACCATGTAATGGCAAGGTTACGGTGGACCCTCAGAGTCCTCTACATAATTTTCAGCTGGGTAAAGTCACAGAATGATGAGGGAGCATGAATGCAAATAGCGTTCAACATGTAGAGAGTAGGGAAAATCTCAGACTGCGCTATAACCCATAACACAGGGAGGGGAGGGGGGGGGGGGTGATGGCTTAATGGTATTATCGCTAGACTATTAATCCAGAAAATCAGCTAATGTTCTGGGAATCCGAGTTCAAATCCCACCACGGCAGATGGTGGAATTTGAATTCAATAAAAAAAAAATCTGGAATTAAAATTCTAGTGATGATCATAAAACCATTGTGGATTGTTGAAAAAATCCATCTGGATCACTGATGCCCTTTAGGGAAGGAAATCTGCCATCCTTACCTGGTCTGGCCTACATGTGATTCCAGAGTGACAACAATGTGGTTGACTCTCAACTGCCCTCTGAAATGGCCTCGCAAGCCACTCAGTTCAAAGACAACTAGGGATGGGCAATAAATGTGGGCACAGCCAGCGAAAGCCATGTCCCACAGATGAATAAACACTTGTCATTCATGGTTAGGTAAAACTTGCCTCATTACACATTAAAAATTAGGCACTATAAATATCAGCCTAACAGGGTTAGCAGTGGCTCAATTGGTAGTGCTCTCACCTGAGTCAGAAGGTTATGGGTTCAAGCCTCTCTCCAAAGCCTTGAGATGAAAAGCTAGGGTGGCGCTCCGCAGTGCAGGACTGCAGGAGTGCTGCACCATCAAAGGTGTCATTTTTCAGGTGAGCTATTAAATTGAAGTCCTCTCAATTGGACGTAAAGAGAACTCATGGCACGACATGAAGATGAATAGAGGTGTTCTTCCCAGTGTCCCGATCACTATTCATTCCTCATAGAACCATAGAAACCACAGTGCAGAAGGAGGTCATTTGGCCCATCGAGCCTGCACCGACAACAATCCCACCCAGGCCCTATTCCCTTAAACCCCACGTATTTACCCTCCTAATCGCCCTGACACTAAGGGGCAATTTAGTATGGCCAATCCACCTAACCCGCACGTCTTTGGACTGTGGGAGGAAACCGGAGCATCCAGAGGAAACCCAGGCAGACACGGGGAGAACGTGCAAATTCCACACAGACCCGAGGCCGGAATTGAACCCGGGTTCCTGGCGCTGTGAGGCAGCAGTGCTAACCGCTGTGCTGCCCCAAACCACACCACTTAAAAAAAAAACCAAATCATTCCACCATTATTACGTGGCCATTTGCTGGTCTTCATTGTATGCAAAGTGGCTGCCATGTTTCCTATATTACTGCAGTAACTGTCCTTCTGAAAAGAAATGGGTGAGTTCGCTGGAGACATCCTAAGAAGCTACAGTAATGCAGTTCTGTGAGATACAGGAAATAAATGATTTTGACCAGAATGGGATTCACTCCCCCAACTTCTGGCAGAAGTTGCAACACTGAGCTTCATTAAATTTGTCTCTGCTGTCTGTACAGGGTTGGGGAGTTGGAACTCACCAAATGCACATATAACAGAATTACATGATCCAGCAGTTTTACAGTTCTATTAGGAAGGCCCAATTGACAGGAATGAGCAATCTGAACGCAGCGCTGGTCCAATAGTTTTCTCATCCCCTTCCTCCCTCAGCAACAGATTCCACTCCATCAAGTCATGACAGGTACATGTGTCAACTGATCAGTAACCGAGTAACCTCTGCATATCCCGACACGCGACTGTGGCAAATACAGCAGTGAGATTCAAAATTATTATATTTGCATAGCCCTCTTGCTTGATGTACGAGACACCTCAGATTGCATGGCAAGACAATGCATGACATGACATTACACAGAACTGTACTATGTATGAATTTTACATACACCATTTGGCCCGATAATTGATGCTGAAGTTTTAGCTCCATATGAACCTCCGATCCCCTGATTTAACTTACCCATATAAACATACTCTTGTTCTCTCATCATCTTATCGAGCTTCCTCTTTAATCCATAGAATCACTGCAGTGCAGAAGGAGGCCATTCGGCCCATCAAGTCTGCACCAACTCTCTGAAAGAGCATCTGACCCAGGCCCTTTCCTCCATGCCCTATCCCAGTGGTTCCCAAAGGGTGCGGCGCGCCACACTGATGCGGCGAGAGAGGATGGCAAGTGTGACGGGAAGATTCAAGGACATTCAAAGAAACATTTAAACATGGTTTAAACGAGCATTGTTTTATACTTTCTGGATGTCCCATGATCATATTATAAAGTAGTTGTGTTCGATGTTATGAATCAAGCACTGCTAGTTGTTGTTTTTTTTTGTTTTTGAATGTATTTCTTATCAATAAAAAATTCAGTGTGGCGCGAGCAAGTTTTTATTCCGAAAGTGCGGCCCAGTGAAAAAAGTTTGGGAACCACTGCCCCATATCCCTGCAACATTGACCATGGCTAATCTACTTAACCTACTCATCTTTTGGACACTAACAGGCAATTTATCATGATCAATCCACCTAACCTGCACATCTTTGGACTGCGGGAGGAAACCGGAGCACCCGGAGGAAACCCACGCAGACGTGGTGAGAATGTGCAAGCTCCACACAGAGAGTCATCCAAGGCCGGAATCAAACCCGGGTCTTTGGCACTGTGAGGCAGCAATGCTAGCCACTCTGACATCATGCCAATCTCCATCCAAAGTTGTGCAGGCTAGGTGGATTGGCCATGCTAAATTGCCCCTTAGTGTCGAGGGGACTAGCCAGGGTAAATGCATGGGGTTATGGGGATGGAGCCTGGGTGGGATTGTGGTCTGTGCAGACTGAATGGGCCGAATGGCCTCCTTCTGCATTGTAGGACACAACGCTCTCCCAGTCATCCCCTCCACGTGGCAGTAAGTTCCACATATAAAGAAACCCATGTATTAAAGAGTAGTCCACGCAGAAAATATCATCATAGATTCCTGGCAAAATGAGGATCAACATTAAAAAGTTCCTGTCCCCTCAAATGTTCCCTTCTAATAGCCACAATTCTTTCTCAGTTTTTCCTCATTTTACTCAGTACATCACTATTCACGATCGCTTGACTTTTCCACCCTTGTAAAATCTAAATTGCAGCTCCCTTCTTTCAGAGTCGAGCCCTTACAGTGGGAATGTCAACTGATCTGACAGATGTAGTGCCTCTATGTAAGCACTGGTCCCAGTGGAACATGTAGAAACAGAATGCTCCAGAATCCTACGTAAAGTTTAACAAATTCTGTTCAGCACTACATTGTCAACGGTAGAATTCATAAAAGAAACCAGTTCACCTGGGCATCTTCTTCATCTCTCACTTCTTATCCTTCAGCCTAAACAAGCATTGCTTTCTTCACTTAGCCCCTGGAGGAAGATGGTTCTCATCCAAAAAGCCAGAAGATGGAAGGATAGAACCAGAACATACGTTCATAAGAATTTATTTACAGAGATACATATTACAAACATGCACCTCCAAACCCAAAAGGCATGGTGGCACAGTGATTAGCACTGGTGCCTCACAGCGCCATGGGTCACTGTCTGTGTGGTGTCTGCATGTTCTCCCCGTGTCTGCTTGGGTTTCCTCCGGGTGCTCCGGTTTCCTCCCACAGTCCAAATGATGTTGGTTAGGTGCATTAGCCGTGCTAAATTCTCCCTCAGTGTAGCCGAACAAGTGCCGCAATGTGGCGACTGGGGGATTTTCACAGTAACTTCATTGCAGTGTTAATGTAAGCCTATTTGCGACTAATAAATAAGTTTTACTTTAACTTTACTTTACCGTTTCTGTCATCAAATTCAATATCCTTATCCCACCTTACACCCCCCCCCCCATCCGCTTTGATCCCTTTAACCTCAAGAGCTGTATCTAATTTCTTCTTGAAATCAAACAATATTTTGTCCTTTCATCCTGATATAACCCAGTGTGAAACTATTCACTGTTGTTCTGCCACTCTGGTGGTCTGACACTGAAACAACAATTCTTCCTCCAAAATTCAGCCCTGCCTCCAGATTCCAAACTGGAAATGTCTCTCCCGGCACCATATCCAAATTAAAAGTCGGCAGCGGTAACCTTGAGTGAAAGCTTCCGCATGGTCCAGAAGGAGGAACATTTGAGTGGGATGGAGTGGAGTAACAGTTAAAAGGAGCACACTTGTTATGTTGCTGATTTTGGAATCTCTACGGAGAAACTGCTTCAATTGAAGGAGAACCTGCCAGTGGGGGCCAACTTGAGGGAGGACGCAATTTCATGTAATACAACCCTTTTCTTTGAGCTTGAATCAGGAATACAGATTTCAAATTTCACATGCAATACTGTAACTAAAAGCAGAACCTGAAGTTCAAAGTAAGCAATGCATTAAAAGTATGCCAATGCGCAAATTGCTGCCATTGATATCAACACAAAAATCGAGTCTAGCATTACTCGGTTTTAAGAAAACTGCCAAAAGAGCCAGAGGAGATGAGGTGAGAATATTTCTTATACAGCAAGATATTACAATCTGGAATTCAGTTCCCCAAAAGGCTAGTGGAAGCAGATTCAGCAGTAACTTCCAAAAAGGAATTGGATAAATACTTGAAAACAAAAATGAAGCAGTAATATCAGAACTGGCTCGGTCATAGAAGACAGAGGGTAGCAGTGGAAGGGTGCATTTCTGAATGGAGGGCTGTGACAAGTGGCGTTCCTCAGGGATCAGTGCTGGGACCTTTGCTGTTTGTAATATATATATATAAATGATTTGGAGGAAAATGCAACTGGTTTGATTAGTAAGTTTGCAGGCGACACAAAGGTTGGTCGATTTGCGGATAGCGATGAGGATCATCAGAGGATGCAGCAGGATATAGATCAATTGGAGACTTGGGCGGAGAGATGGCAGATAGAGTTTAATCCGGACAAATGTGAGGTAATGCATTTTGGAAGGTCTAATACAGATAGGAAATGTACAGCAAATGGCAGAACCCTGAAGAGTATTGATAGGCAGAGGGATCTGGGCGTACAGGTACATAGGTCACTGAAAGTGGCAATGCAGGTGGAGAAGGTAGTCAAGGAGGCATACGGCATGCTTGCCTTCATCTGCCGGGGCATTGAGTTTAAAAATTGGCAAGTCCTGTTGCAGCTTTATAGAACCTTAGTTAGGCCGTACTTGGAATATAGTGTTCAATTCTGGTCGCCACACTACCAGAAAGATGTGGAGGCTTTGGAGAGTGTACAGAAAAGATTTACCAGGATGTTGCCTGGTATGGAGGGCATTAGCTATGAGGAGAGGTTGGAGAAACTTGGTTTGTTCTCACTGGAACGACGGAGATTGAGGGGTGACCTGATAGAAGTCTACAAGATTATGAAGGGCATGGACGGACTGGATGGTCAGAAGCTTTTTCCCAGGGTAGAAGAGTCAATACTAGGGGGCATAGGTTTAAGGTGCAAGTGGCAAGGTTTAAAGGAGATGTACGAGGCAAGTTTTTTATAGAGGGTGGTGGGTGCCTGGAACTTGCTGCCAGGGGAGGTAGTGGAAGCAGATATTGTAGTGACTTTTAAGGGCCATCTGGAGAAATACATGAATAGGATGGGAATGGAGGGATATGGTCCTTGGAAGGGTAGGGGTTTTTAGTTCAGTCGGGCAGCATGGTTGGTGCAGGCTTGAAGGGCCTGTTCTTTGCTGTAATTTTCTTTGTTCTTTGACATCAGAAAAAGAGCAGGGAGTGGAACTAATTGGGTAGCTCTTTCAAAGAATCCAAGTTGAACCAACATCTTTGCTGTAGGATACAATGATTATTTGTAGTGCAGCATACACAGAACATGAAAAGAAGAAATTAGATACAGCTCTTGGGGTTAAAAGGATCAAGGGGTATGGGGGGAAGGTGGGATTAGGATATTGAATTTGATGATCAGCCATGATCAAAATGAATGGCAAAGCAGGCTCGTAGGGCCAAATGGCCTCCTCCTGCTTCTATTTTAAGTTTTAAGTTTATTTACTAGTGTCACAAGTAGGCTTACATTAACACTGATGAAGTTACTGTGAAAATCCCCTAGTCACCACACTCTGAGTTTGGGTACACTGAGGGAGAATTTAGTATGGCCAATGCACCTGTCCAGCACATCTTTCAGACTGTGGGAGGAAACCGGAGCACCCGAAGGAAACCCACGCAGACACGGAGAGAACGTGCAGACTCTGCACAGACGGTGACCCAAGCCGGGAATTGAACCTGGGTCCCTGGCGCTGTGAGGTAGCAGTGCTAACCACTGTGTCATCGTGCCGTCTGAAGTACTTTTGAAGCGTAGTGACTGTTGCAAGGAACAAAACGAGGAAACCCATCTGCACACAAGCTCACATAACACAGCAATGGATAAATGACCCGACCATTAGTTTGAGCTGTTGAAAGAAAAATTTAGGCCCGGAGACCAGGGGTGACTCCTCAGTCCTTCATCAATGCAGTGTGGTGGAAACTTCTCCATCTGCCTGACAAGACCTTGGTTTAACATCTCAGAACTGCCCTTGTCGGATGCAACTGCAGCTATTTATGGAAGACTGAGAACTGGAGCATGATAGACACCTCTGACCAGTCTTGGTACCAACATTGCAGCACTCCCATAACACTCCACTGGAGTGTAAGCCAAGACTGTTTGCCCAAGTCTCTAGCGTAGAACTTGTACCCTATAATCTTCAGAGACAAGCGTGCTACTGATTCATCCATGACTGACACCTATATACGATATATAAGCAAATGGTACAAGGCAGATATGTATGAGTGAGGGGGGGGGGTGCAAAAAGGTGTGAGGAAAGATTCACAAAAGGACATGCACAGATCGACGTATAGAAAAGATACGTACACAGATTGAGACAAAAATACTAAATGAGATAAAATATTGGGCAGCATGGTGGCACAGTGGTTAGCACTGCTACCGCACAGCTCCAGGAACCCAGGTTCAATTCCGGCATTGGATGACTGTCTGTGTGGAGTTTGCCCGTTCTCCCCATGTCTGCGTGGGTTTCCTCCCACAGTCTGAAAGATGTGGAGGTTAGGTGGATTGGCCATGCTAAATTGTCCTTTAGTGTACCAAGATGTGGAGGTTAGATGAATTAGCCACGGTAAATGTGTGGGGTTACAGGGATAGGGTGGGGGAGAAATAAAAATTACTGTGTGGAGCTGTGCAAAGCTTGCAATCGCCACATCAGCCCTACGCTCCCAGATGCTCATGTATACAAATATTATGATACTTTGCGCATTCCTTTACCAGCTTCTGCCACAATAACACTGTTTATCAGTAACAGCTCTAATGCCAGATGGGAGGCCAACAGATCCTGCAGTGGAATTGCCAGGCTAACCAACAAATGTTTCTGACGTCCTTACTGACTGATGAGTAATTGCATTGTCGTGGGCAATAAACAATTTTAAACAGACGCTGAACAAATAAACAGCAATTGTTTTGCAGAGTTTGATCGTTCAAGACCCACACAGGACTTGAACGATCTGGTGCAGCATTAGGCATTTCGGTGAGATATTAAACTGAAGCCTCGTCCAGTGGCCACAAATGGCAGAGGAGTTCTCTCCTCGACCAATACCATCGCCAAATACACATTGATTCATTATCTCATTGGTGCTTGTGAGAATTTGCTTAACACCTCGTTTATCCACAATACAACAGTGACTCCATTTCAAACACCACTCATTAATGGTGAAGGACTTTGGGACAGCCTTAGGACATTAAACAGACTATATAAATCTTTCTCTTTCTTTCAACTCAGAACTTGAAAGCCTCCCAAATGACATGGTGACCAGAGCACTACAGCAACTTTGCATTTACACTGCATTTTTAACAAAGGTAAAAAACATCCCAAGGTATATCGGATCCGGCAGCATCATCAAACCAAATTTAACATCGGGTCCTATAGCGAAGTTTTAAGTTTATTTATTAGTGTCACAAGTAGGCTTACATTAACATTGCAATGAAGTTACTGTGAAAATCCCCGAGTTGCCACACTCCGGCGCCTGTTCGGGTACACTGAGGGAGAATTTAGCATGGCCAATGCACCTAACCAGCACGTCTTTCGGACTGTGGGGGGAAACCGGAGCACCCCGAGATAACCCATGTAGACACGGGGGAGAACGTGCAGACTCTGCACAGTCACCGAAGGCTGGAATTGAACCCGGGTCCCTGGTGCTGTGAGGCAGCAGTGCTAACCACTGTGCCACCCCATTATAGCCCATTTGGCCAAAGAGATAGGTTTTATGGAGAACTGTAGAGAAGGACAGAGGTGTAGAGGAGTGGAGAGGTTTAGGGAGGGAATTCCAGAGCTTAGGGTCCAGGGGGCTAAAGGTACCACCACCACCACCAGTGAAGAAGCAAAGAAAACCACTATGGCTTACTTCTATTCATTTAAAATATTTAAATTCAAATAATCTGATAATTTAAATTTGCTTAACCTGAATTACTGGATAATCAAATGTCAGGTCACCCCACAATTTGGAATAATCAAGAGGCTAAAACAATTTTAGCACAATTTACTGTGTCTTGTACTTCACTGTTTTGGCTCTATACCAAATGTATTTGACTATATTTGACTTTCTGAGGTTGTGAAAAGAGCTATCTCAATGCATGCCTGTTCTTTCCTTTCTTTTAATCGTCTATGTGCCTGGGAGCAGAAGTATATATGTTTCAGTAGTACAATGTTATTATAGTAATAAGGTTTCCCTGGCATCTGACTTGGACCCTTACTCCAGCATTAGGGGAATTTTGTTACAGCGTCGCAAGTGTTTCAACCCAAATTCTTCAGAACAAAAAAAGAATGGCTGACCAGGGAGTATAGATTTCCCCCGGAGCTGCCAGCAGATGAAAGGTCAAAAGCAAATGCCTGAAAAAAAGTAGCTTAACAAATGCTGTAACAGATTAACCCAGCAAAAAATGTGTCACTTTATTGGCACGCAGCCCTCTTCCTTTCCCAAACTGTACACTCAAGCCTCCAAGCTATTGGCAACGCAAAGGGCACATTATTAGGAACAGCAAATTCAAAAATGTAAACCCTCATCAGACCCCTTGCCAAATCCAAGGTAGCCCGTTACAGGATATGCTTCATACAAAGTAACTGGATCAATATCAATGGTGGTAGCATGAATTCCCCTTCAGGAGGGACCTTTTCTGTTATTTGTACTGGAAATTCTTACTTGCACTGGAGAAAGAGATTGCAACTCATCCTTTTGGCAGCTTCACACTCAAGATACCTTTGACTGAAGAGGTAACACTGAGAAGGCAGATCATCCAATGGGCCACCCAATCATCAGTCAGAGAAAGTGTCCGTTTTTGACCCTCCTGCTACCTACATTTGGTTCACGCTAGCCTCACAGGATACATGCAACATTGGTAAGACCAGCATTTGGGGACCATCCTCAACTTCCCTCAAGAAGAAGGCAGCGAACCTGAGCCCTATGTGCAAATTGTCACTGGGTGCATAAAATTAGAGAGATGGATATGTGGCTCCTAGACTGGTTTGGGAGAAGGCGGCTCCAATTTGTGGGGCACTGGCACTAGTACTGGGGGAGAATGGGGGTTGTACCATTGGGACGGTCCACACCTGAACCAGGCTGGGACCAGTGTTCTTGCGAAGCATACAGCTAGGGAGGTAGAGAGGGTTTTAAACTATATAGTGGGGACAAGTGATCAAATGTAGAAAGATGTGCTATATTAAAGGGTAGAGATGAGGGAAAGGAGGAAAACAGTAATATGGGAAATCAGGGTCGGAGAATGGCAGGAAGGGACAGTGAAAAAAAACCTAAAAATGCACCAATCAATTTTAGATGTTGCAAAGATAAAACTAAAGGTTTTGCATCTGACTGTACGGAGCATTCATAACACAGTAACCAAATTGATGATGCACATTGAAATAATAAATATTCAGCCATTACGGAGACGTGGCTGCAGGATGACAAGGATTGGATCCTGAATATCGAGGTGTATTCAAGAAAAGCAGGAAACTAAGTTAAGTTGGAGGGGTAGCACTGTTAATCAAGGATGGAATTGGTGCAATCGTTAGAGATGACCTTGGTTTAGGGGGTCAAGATGTAGAATCAGTTTGGGTGGAGATGAGGAATAGTTGGGTAAATGAGTCACTAATGGGAGTGGTTGACAGGCCCCCTAACAATAGCCACGATGTAGGACAAAGTATACAAGAAGAAATATCAGGTGCTTGTGATAAAGTGCTTGGCAATAATCATGGGTGACTTTAATCTACATATCAACTGGAAAAATCAAATTGATAGTAGTAGCCTGGATGAAGAGTTCTTAGAATGCTTTCAAGTTAGTTTCTTAGAGCAGTGCGTCCTGGAGCCAACCAGAGAGCAGATGGTATTAGACTCGGTATTGTGCAACGTGACAGGGTTAATGAATGACCTTAAAGTAAAGGCCCGTAGGTAGCAGCGAAAGCAGTAAGATTGAATTTTACATGTATTTTGAACGGGAGATGAGTGCATCTAAGATTAGTACTTTAAACTTAAATAAGGGCAAATTTGTGGGCATGAAAGCTGAGCGAGCTAAAGTGAAGTGCAACACTAGACTTTAATACAGAAACAATGGCAGACATTTAAGGAGATATTTCAGAATACTCAAACTAAATATATTCCTATTATAAAGGAAAAAATCTAAAGGGAGGACACCCACCATCCGTGGTTAACTAAAGAAGCATCACAATGATGGAGCTGTGGACCGACAAGTCTCCAGGTCCAGATGGGCTTCATCTGAGGATCTTAAAAGAGATGGCTAATAGGTAGATGCATTGCTGTTAATTTTCCAAAGTCACTAGATTCTGGAAAGGTTCCATCAAACTGGAAAGTAAGAAATATAACCCTTCTATTCAAGAAAGGAGGGAGGCAGAATACAGGAAACTATAGGTTAATTAGCTTGATGTTTATCATGGGGAAGGTGTTAGAATCGTTCATTAAAGAGTTTATATAGGTGACACTTAGGAAAACTCAAGAAAATTGCGACAAGTTAGCATGGTTTTGCTCAAGGAAAATTATGTTCAACCAATTTATTAGATTTATTTGAGCATGTGGCTATGGTTAGAGGGGAGCCTATAGATATAGTGTAATTGGATTTCCAGAAGGCATATGATAAGGTGCCATGTCAAAGCTTATTGTGGAATATAAAAGTTCATGTGTAGAGGGTAACATATTAGCATGATTAGAAGATTGGCTGGCTGGAAGAAAACGGAGAGTATGCACAAATGGGTCTTTGTCCGATTGGCAAGATGTGACGAATGGAGTCCCGCAGGGGTCTGTGCTGGGGCCTCAAATTTACAAAATTGACATTAATGACTTAGATGAGGGGAGTGAAGGATTGGTAGCTAAATTTGCAGATGACAGAAAGATAGGTAGGAAAACATGTTGTGAAGAAAGACCAGGAGTTGCAGACGGATATAGATGGGTTAAATGAGTGGGCAAAATTCTGGCACTTGGAGAATAATGTGGGAATATGTGAAGTTGTTCACTTTGGCAGGAAGAATAGAAAACGTATTACTTAAATGGC
Organism: Mustelus asterias; assembly: GCF_964213995.1. Classification (NCBI taxonomy): domain Eukaryota; kingdom Metazoa; phylum Chordata; class Chondrichthyes; order Carcharhiniformes; family Triakidae; genus Mustelus; species Mustelus asterias. The sequence goes on from NC_135814.1 coordinate 97,131,518, forward strand.
GAACAACTGTAGAATTCTGAGTGCAGAAGAATCTATGTGTTCTAGTGCATGAGTTACAAAAGGTTAGTATGCAGGTACAACACATAATCAAGAAAGCTAATGGAATACTATCTTTTGTTATGAGAGGAACTGAACATAAAAGTAAAGATGTTATGCTTCAGTTATACAGGGCATTGGTGAGACCACATCTCGCATACTGTGTGCAGTTTTGGTTTCCTTATTAATGGAAGGATGTAAATGCATTGGAGGTAGGTGGTTCAGAGAACGCTTACTCGATTGAGACCTGGAATGAGTGGGTTGTCTTATGAGGATAGATTGAATAAGCTGGGCTTGCTTCCACTGGAGTTTAGAAGAATGAAGGGTGACTTGATTGACGCATATAAGATCCTGAACGGTCTCGACAAGGTGGATGTGGAAAGGATGTTTTCTCTTGTAGCTGAGTCCAGAGTTAATGGGCACTGTTTTAAAATTAGGGTACACCTTTATAGGACAAAGATGAAGAGAATTGTTTTCTTTCAGAGGTTGTGCAACTTAGGGACGCTTTGCCTCAGAAGGTGGTAGAATTGGGGTTATTGGATATTTTTAAGGCAGATGTTGAGGCAAGGAAACCAAAGGTTATCAGGAATAGAAGAGAATGTGGAACTTGAAACACAAACAGATCAGCCACAATTGAATTGAATAGTGAAGCAAGCCCAAGGGGAGGAATGGCCTATTTCTGCTCCTATTTTGCATGTTCCTGTGCCCTTCAAGAAAGTGTCAATTTTTTTCCTGTTTTGCCATCTAGGCAAGTGGAGAGTATTCCTTACATAATGCTTTTCTTCCTTCTCATAGGATCATAGAATCCCTACAGTGCAGAAGGTGGCCATTCGGCCCATCGAGCCTGCGCCGACAATGATCCCACCCAGGCCCTATCCCTGCAGCCCTACATATTTACCCTGCTAATCCCCATGACACTTAACATGGCCAATCCACCCAACTCGCACATCTTTGGACTGTGGGAGGAAACCGGAGCACCCGGAGGAAACCCGGGGAGAATGTGCAAACTCCACACAGACAGAATTTGAACCCGGGTCCCTGGTGCTGTGAGGCAGCCGTGCTAACCACTGTGTTGTCCCACTGTTATTTCACTGTTTCTGTTATAAATGCCACAGTGTGACTGACCACGGACAGCCCCTCACCCCCCCTCATCACAGGAAAGCTAGAGTGCTCCTGATAGACTTTTCCAGATGGTCAGAAGTCAGAAGAACACTGCTGCTCTCAGCATCCCCAGCTATAAATACCTGAGGACAGGTTGTAATTTCAAGCAATAGGTGAGGCGAGGACTTGAACTCTTGCGTTTGAACTGCGGGTTGAAAGCCAAAACAATAAAACCACTGGTGCATCTGGTGTGCTCCCTTGCTTTCAGTTCTAAATTGAAAGGGGGCGAAGATCACTCTATTGAGGAACTTCCAAGCCAGCCTCAGTCTTTATAAAAAAAGAGCTGGCTCTGGGGAAAAAAAATGCAGTAAATCTCTTTGTCAAGTCAGCTGCCACGCTAAATCAACAACACATTGCACCAACATCAGCATCCCTTTAAGAAAGCCAAAACAACGGAAAATAAATTGGCAGATTTCTTACGGTTCAACATCTGAAAAAAATGTACAGCTGCTGGAAGGGAGTATGGTGTCTTAATGAGGTGCGGTTTTCTGTTAATAAAAATGCGTGACGGTTAATCTGGAAGAGAAGAATAAATGACCGATTTTTTCCCTTATTGGAAAGTCAAAGTGTAGAAGCACGTCAAAAAAATATATAGCTGGATCTGCTGAATACACGAGGCTGTTGCCATCTCCTCAACAACTGCATTCCGCATGCACGCTGCCAAACATTAAGGTCTAATCTATCACAGGGAAACTAGAGGAATCACCGGCATTAATAACACAGCTCCTCGCTTGCAGGGATGGACGGCGTAACTGAATCCAGCTGCTGCTCACATACTGATCTAATTCCAATTCTTTTAGGTTTCTCTAACAAGACGTATTTCTAGAAAATACAGAATGGATGGCAGCAGGGAGTGAATTACACAACTGTAATCTAATTGAAGTGGGTTCAGATGGCATTGTAATCTCCGAGAGTGAAGCTTCAGCACAGTAATGAACCTCACCTGAATGTACACGATTAAATTGCAACTAGGATGTTCTTCCTTGCTTTCACTTTTCATAGATGTACATATATTTATGTACCTGCATAATATACACTGGGTGATGTGAAACAACAATCACATCTGTAATTCTCAATGTTTCCAACTGTGCCACTCTTGATCTTTAACACAGCCTGGGGTCTCTGGGGTAAATGGGCACTGTCTCTGAAGAACTCTACAGGTTAGTTCCATTCAATGATAACGACACCACCAAGTGCTCGGCGGACACAGAGGTCCCGGTGCCTGATCTCTGAGCAGGCTCGACACACTGCCAGCAACACTACTGAACAGATGCAGTGAAAGGGGGTTCCCTCCCTTCTTGGCCTGGCGTCACCCTGGCTGGTCCGCGAGATCCGGACATGTGCATCCTGAGGCGGATGGGATGCCGAGATCCAAAGCGGAGGTCGGCAAATGCAAAACGTATTTTGACGAGCAAAACTAAAAAAAAGCCAAGTCGCCGATGCAAGCGCACTGGGGGAAACTGTTTGCAGTTATATGGGATTACATGGAATTTAACAGCACAGAAACTACATTGTTCATGCTTCATTCAAATCATCTCACACTCTACTTCATCTAACCCCATTAACATATCTTTTGATTCCTTATTCTCTCGTGTATTTATCTGGCTTTCCATTTAATGTATCTGGTCTCAACTGCTCCCTGTGGTAGCGAGTTCCACATTCTAACCACTCACTGGGTTAAAAAAGCTGCTTCTGAATTCCTTACTAGTTTTATGGAGTTACTATCTTATTTTTATGGCCCCTATGTTTGACCTCCCCCACAGTGGAAACATGTTTTCTATATTTACAATATCAACGCCTACCGAATTTCGAAGACTTTATCAGGTCACCTTTCAGCTTTTTCTTTTTCCAAAGAGGAGAGGCCTGCTAAATCTTTCCTCTCTATCAAGGGGAGGTGATGGCCTACTGGTATTATTGCTATCGCATTATCCATAAACTCAGCTAATGTTCTGGGGACTCAGGTTCGAATCCTGCCACGGCAGATGGTGGAATTTGAATTCAATATGTCAAAAAAATCTGGAATTAAGAATCTACTGATGACACTGAAACCATTATCGGTTGTCAGAAAAATCTATCTGGTTTAGAGGTGTCCTTTACGGAAGGAAATCTGCCGTCCTTACCTGGTCTGGCCTACATGTGACTTCAGAGCCACACGAGTGGTCGACTCTCAACTGCCCTCCAAGGACAACTAGGAATGGACAACAAATGCTGGCCAGCCAGCAATGCCCATGTCCCACAAATGAATTAAATCAAAATCTGGTTACAATTCTTCTAAATCATAAAAAGGAAGATGGTTATGGTGCTTGAAGGATCAGTCGTCTCAGCTCCAGGACATCACTGCAGGAGTTGCTCAAGATAGTATCCAAGGCCCAACGACCTTCAGCTGTTTCATCAATGACTTTCCTTCCATCTTATTGGGCGGCACGGTGGCACAGTGGTTAGCACTGCCACCTCACAGAGCCAGGGACCCGGGTTCAATTCCCGGCTTGGGTCACTGTCTATGCGGAGTCTGCACGTTCTCCCCATGTCTGCGTGGGTTTCATCCGGGTGCTCCGGTTTCCTCCCGCAGTCCAAAGATGTGATGGGTTCGGTTCATTGGCCATGCTAAATCGCCCCTTAGTGTCAGGGGGACTAGCTGGGGTAAATGCATGGGGTTATGGGGATAGGGCCCGGGTGGGATTGTGGTCAGTACAGACTCGATGGGCTGAATGGCCTCCTTCTACACTGTAAGATTCTCTTATTCTATGATATGGTCGGAAGTGAGGATGTTCGCTAATGACTGCACAATGTTCAACACCATTCGCGTCTCCTCAGATACTGAAGCAGTCCATGACCGAATGCTGCAAGACCTGGACAATATTCAGGCTTGGGCTGACAAGTGGCAAGTAACATTTGTGCCACACAAGTGCCAGGCAATGACCATCTCCAACAAGAGAGAATCTAACTCCCCCTTGTCATTCAATGGCATTACCATCACTGAATCCCCCACTATCAACATTGTGGGGGTTACCATTGACCAGAAACTGAACTGGACTAATCATTAAAAATTCTAGCTACAAAGGCAGGTCAGAGGTTCAGAATGCAGCGCTGAGTAACTCACCTCCTGACTCCCCAAAGCCTGTCCACCATCTACAAGGCACAAGTCACGAGTGTAGTGGAACACTCTCCGCTTGCCTGATGAGTGCAACTCCAACAACATTCAAAAAGCTTGATACCATCTAGGACAAACAAGCCCGCTTGATTGGCACCCCATCCACAAACATTCAATGCCTCCACCACCGACAGATAATGGCAGCAGTGTGTATCATCCACAAGGTGCACTGCAGAAACTTACCAAGGTTCCTTAGACAGCATCTTCCAAACCCACGACCTCTACCACTTAGAAGGACAAGGACAGCAGATAAACATGGTAACACCATCACCTGGAAGTTCTCCTCCAAGTCACTCAGCATCTTGACTTGGAAATATGTCGCCATTTCTTCATAGTCGCTGAATCAAAATCCTGGAACTCCCTCCCTAACAGCACTGTGGGTGTACCTACACCTCAGACACTGCAGCAGTTCAAGAGGGCAGCTCACCACCACCACCTTCTCAAGGATACTGAGGGATGGGCAATAAATGCTGGTCTAGCCAGCAATGCCCACATCTGATGAATGAATAAAACATAATAATCTTTTGTGCACCTGGTGCAAGCCCAGCCTCCGATTGTTGGTGAAACGAATCGCATTGGTCAGAATTAAACTGGGACCTGTGAAAGGATTCCATGCTTCTGAGGCTGTTATTTACATTGGAATTGAAGACCCGAGTATTTCACAGAACGGAACCATTATTGTGCATTCCAGTTCATTATACCCAATGGGATCTCGCTGCAAAAGTATCAGCCAGCAATTTGAGGGGTTTGAAAGGTACAATGTGAGCTGCAAATCTCCTGAACTGACTGCTCCGTTTACTCTCTGCCAATTGCTTCATAAAACGGCATTTTGTCCCCTAGATTATTCTTTTACAAACCCTGATGATTATTTTAATGATTTGTTAAAATTTTAATGCAATGTCAATTAATCTCTCTGGCCCAGGACACAAACAACTTAAAATGTGGAGGTCTCATTCTTTCAATTGTTCTTAGAGAGTTAATACATCAAACACTGATTTTTTTTTTGCATTTCTTTTCCGTCTTTTTCTCTCTCTCTGTGTGTGTGCCCATTTTCCTTAAAGGCATCCTTCTCCATCATTCCAGTTTCTTTCTCTAAGTCTCCTTAGACTTCCATTGCTCAAGGAAATAAACTTGTTGGCTTCTCGGGTAACAAATGCTCTTTTTTGCCCTCACCACGTTTGCATCTCCAACAAGTTGTGGCATTAAAAAAAAAACAATTGGCACGGCAGCACAATGGTTAGTCTTGCTGCCTCACAGCACTGGGGACCCGGGTTCAATTCTGACCTTGGGTTAATGTTTGTATGGAGTCTGCACTTTCTCCCCCGTGTCTGCCTGGGTTTCCTCCGGGTGCTCCGGTTCCCTCCCACAGTCCAAAGATGTGTGGGTTCGGTTGATGGGCCATGCTAAATTGACCCTAGTGTCAGGGGGATTAGCAGGGTAAATATGAGGGGTTACAGGAATAGGGCCTGGGTGGAATTGTGGTCGGTGCAGACTCGAGGGACCGAATGGCCTCCTTCTGCACTGTAAGGATTCTATGATTCTTCTGTGATGACTGTTTGCGTGGAGTTTGCACGTTCTTCTCATGTCTGCGTGGGTTTCCTCTGGGTGCTCCAGTTTCCTCCCACAATCCAAAGATGTGCAAGATTGGTGGATTGGCCATGCTAAATTGCCCCTTTGTGTCCAAAGGTGTGTAGGTTACATGAATTAGCCATGGTAGATGTGTGGGGTTACAGGGATAGGGCAGGGGAGAGGGCCTGGCTAAGAAGTCGGAGCGGACGAGGGGCGGATCATGGAAAGGACCATTGACCTTGGGCAGGATTTTACGGTTTTGGAACGAGCGAGGCAGTAAAAGCCCGCCCAGTCTGTCAGAGATTCAGTGTAGGCTCAATGGGCTGAATGGCCTCTTCTGCGCTGTAGGGATTCAATGATTCTATGAAACAATAGATGCCGAGGGAAGTCTCATTAAAGGGGATCACCGTAAAGTGCCTGGCTCCAACAAAATCCAGCTCCTTATTATTTTAACTTTGCAAATAAATTAGCTGATCATTTGTACATAAGAAGAAATCGATATCAAGTGTGCAATGTGAAAAACCTGTTGGGCAGAGTGAGTTTTATTGGTTGCAAAGCAAGACAGGTCAAAGTAAGGATACTTCTGTTGGCAAGATACCAATCAGGAACTAATAAATACAAGAGCATCAACACCCTGTTTGGTGGGGAATTTTAATCGCTCTGTACTGGAAGTGGAGTATCATTTTGGCAGCACCCACAAGCAACACAACATGACGTGCTCTCTTAAATAGATTATGAGCAAAAAAAAAACTTGCCTAATAAAGTTACAGGGACAGTGATGTCCCTTTGATAGATTACGCTGTGCACTGATGAGAAAGGGGAATATGGATCACAACGTGATGCGCTATTAAATGGATATTACTGCCTCAATGGGGAGCTTGTGGCAGGATCAGTGCCTGAAACCGACTGCTCCGAAAACTCAGCTGCTTTATCCCCCTGTCGATCACAATGGGGAAGTTTGTTCTGTTGCACAGATTTTACATTCTTGCTAACGATTTTTCCATCTCCTCGAGGGGCACGGCAAGCAGGGAAATGTTCTAGAATGAAATGAATCATTATCTGCCCCCCCCCCTCCCCCTCCCCTCCCCACCCCCCGGCCGCCCCCAGCAGATGTGATAAAATGCAAGTTACCCTCTCGCTTATTAACCCGCCAGTTAATCTCTGGTCTAACGCTGTTTATATTAGCAATCGACACAGACACAAAGTGCGTGCAGATTTAGACTCTATGCGAAAATACACGAAACAGGGGCTCCATAAAAACAGAATACAAATAAACAATGAAGCCACAACAAGGTATGTGACCACAAATAACAGTGCAGTCCACAGTACAACAGTGACAACGCACTTTGAGACATCTGGTGGTCGTGAAAAGCATGATATCAATTCAAGTCTTCCTTTCTGTGCTTTTTATAGAATTGTAGAATCCCTACAGTGCAGAAGGAGGCCATTTGGCCCATCGAGCCTGCATAGACAACAATCTCACCCAGACCCTATCCCCTAACCCCCACATATATACCCTTTTATCCCCCAACACTCAGGGGCAATTTAGCATGGTCACTCAAACTAACCCACACATCTTTGGAGTGTGGGAGGAAACTGATGCAACCGGAGGAAACCCACGCAGACACGGGGAGAATGTGCAGTCACCTGAGGCCGGAATTGAATCCGGGTCCCTGGCGCTGTGAGGCAGCAGTGCTAACCACCCTGCCATCGTGCCAGCTGTTGTTTGTTTCTAACGCCACTACTTGTTGGAAATGCAAACTGCAAATGACACGGTGAGGGCAAATAAGGGCATTTCTCAATTCCAGATTTTTAAAAAATATGAATTCAAATTCCACCATCTGCCATGATGGAACTCGAACCCGGATCCCCAGAACATTAGCTGAGCTTCAGGATTTATAATCTAGTGATAATACCACTAGGCCATTGCCTCCCATAAGATCAGTAAGATCATGGCTAATCTGCCTGTGGTCTTAATTCCACTTTCCTGCCTGGCCCCTATACCCCTGGATCTTGTCAATCAAGAATCTGTCCAACGAAGCCTAGAATAATTTTAATGACCCAACCTCCACTCCTCTCTGTGGACGAGAATTCCAAAGACTAAAGATCCTTCGAGAGAAAAGATTCCTCCTCAACTCCATCTTAAATGGGAGATGTATAATTTTCCAACCGCATCCCCTCGTTCTACAATGCCCTCATAAGGAGAAACATCCTCTCAGCATCAACCCTGTCAAACCCCTCAGAATCTTATAACATTCTGTAGGATCACCTATCATTTTTCTAATCTCCGCATGAGTACAGGTCCAACCTTTCCTCATCAGCCTTCCCCATAATCCCAGGAATCAGCCTAGTTTGAACTGGGATGGTTATTGATTTGATTTATTATTGTCGCATGTATTGGGATACAGTGAAAAGTATTGTTTCTTGTGCGTTGTACAGACAAAAACATACCGTTCATAGAGTACATAGGGGAGAAGGAAAGGAGAGGGTGCAGAATGTAGTGTTACAGTCATAGCTAGGGTGTAGAGAAAGATCAGCTTAATACATGGTAGGTCCATTCAAAGGTCTGATGGCAGCAGGGAAGAAGCTGTTTTTGAGTCGGTTGCTACGTGCCCTCAGACTTTTATATCTTTTCCCCAAGGAAGAAGGTGGACGAGAGTATGTCCGGGGTGCGTGGGGTCCTTGATTATGCTGGCTGCTTTTCCGAGCCAGCAGGAAGTATAGATGAAGTCAATGGATGGGAGGCTGATTTGCGTGATGGACTGGGCTACGTTAACAACCTTTTGTAGATTCCTATGGTCTTGGTCAGAGCAGAAGCCATACCAGGCTGTGATATGCTGAGGGAGTGGTCAGTTGAAGAGCCCAAAAGCACTGGAGCTGATGGCAGCCTCGTATCTAATCCTCCTTTTCAAATCCCACTTTGTTCTCATCCCAAATTCCCTCCCATTTACAAACTGTAGGTGACGCAAACATACACCGCTTACTCCCAGCACCACGTCCTCAACCCTGTGCCTTTCTCCCCTCCTATCCAAGAATTGCAACCTGGTCAGGCCAGTGCGGAAGCAGTGGGAACACAGTGGCGCTGAAGACACACAGCACCTATCACTCGATTTCACCTGTGCAGCCACCGACCCAGATACTGACGCGCTGTGTCATTTAGAGAATAGCACAAAGGCAGGATCTACACGAGGGGAGATGCCAGACAGGAGTGGCCTGCAGCGAGGCAAGGGGATAGGGACAAACACGGATGTCGGCTGGCCAGAGGTCGAGGTCACATGCAGGTCCTGCTCCAGAGAACCAGGTGAGCACTTCAATGGGGCAGCCTGCAGAAGGTGGTTGATGGATATACACAATGTTCATTGGCGGCGGGGGGGAAGCCTGCGATCGATGTTGAGCATGGAGGAGTCCAGCAACAACTTGGTACAGGGCTTCACACAAGCTTGGAGCCTATCCCATCCTGCATGGAAGCGGTGACCAACTCCATCAGCGTATCCAACCACTCTTAGAATCAATGCAACAAAGAGATCAACCAGCAACTAAATGACGGCACAGGTGAGGGCTCTATCCTGCTGCTTATAGTGTGCATAGCTGCGTGAGGTTAAGAGGGGTCATTAGCTGGAGTGATTGGGCGTAGCAGACATCATTTTGGATGCCAAATACAACGGCTGATGTGGTTCCAAATTTCCCACCGCATGATTCAATGCCACAATATCAAAGGAAAGAAATCTGGCTGGAGGTTTGACTTCTGCGCCATGGATTGTGGCAAGAGGATATTTTATGAAGATTTAAAAAAATACAATAGTTCAATAAATTAGATTGACTTTGAGTGAAGACAGATTCAACCGAACACTGGACCAATAGGGGTGAATTACGGCAAGGATGAACCTCTCAGTGTCTTACCGTATTGATGCGTTGCCAGAGATCCAACATTGCTTTCATCTGCCACTGGGGAAGAAACAAAGAAAGAACGTTTTTTAAGCTTTCTCACAATACCTTTTGGTTTGATTTGATTTATTATTGTCACATGTATTGGTATACAGTGAAAAGTATTGTTTCTTGCGCGCTATACAGACAAAACATACCGTTCATAGAGAAGGAAAGGAGACAGTGCAGAATGTAGAGTTACAGTCACAGCTAGGGTGTAGAGAAAGGTTAACTTAGTGCGAGGTAGGTCCATTGGCCAGGTTAAAAATTGCCCCTTAGAGTCCTGGGATATGTAGGTTAGAGGGATTAGCGGGTAAATATGTGGGGTGGGATTGTGGTCGGTGCAGACTCGATGGGCCGAATGGCCTCCTTCTGCACTGTAGGGTTTCTATGATTCTATGACTGCAACACTACATTCCGCAATCTCTCATTTGGGCGGCACGGTAGCACAGTGGTTAGCACTGCTGCTTCACAGCTCCAGGGTCCCGGGTTCAATTCCCGGCTCGGGTCACTGTCTGTGTGGAGTTTGCACAATCTCCTCGTGTCTGCGTGGGTTTCCTCCGGGTGCTCCGGTTTCCTCCCACAGTCCAAAGATGTGCGGGTTAGGTTGATTGGCCAGGTTAAAAAAAAAAATTGCCCCTTCGAGTCCTGGGATGTGTAGGTTAGAGGGGTTAGCGGGTAAATATGTGGGGGTAGGGCCTGGGTGGGATTGTGGTCGGTGCAGACTCGATGGGCCGAATGGCCTCCTTCTGCACTGTAGGGTTTCTATGAAAAGTCTGATGTCAGCAGGGAAGAAGCTGTTCTCGAGTCCGTTGGCACGTGACCTCAGACTCTTCTGCCCTTTTCTTCAGCCGTAGCTCATTTGATAGCAGCAACCCTCACCTCTGAGTCAGAAAGCTATGGGTTCAAGTGCTATTCCAGAGATTGGTGTACAAACTATAAGCCAGAGTGCGAGCAGTGGGAGTGCAGCACTGTTGGAGGTGCCATCTTTCAGATGAGATGTTAAACTGAGGCCCTATCTGTTCTCACTGAGGGGACATCAAAGTTCCCATGGCACTATTCCGAAGAACAATAATGTGGCTTCCTCCTCAGCATCCTGGCTAATATTTAATTCCCTGGAGCACTACCACTATAAGTGATCGGGTCATTACCACACTGGACGCAGCAAGGTCTCACAAGCAGTAATTTAGTTGCTGTGTTCACGACATTGACGTTGGCACAGTGGTTAGCACTGCTGCGTCACAAAGTCAAGGGCCTGGGTTCGAATCCTGGCTTAGATCAATGTCTGTGTGGAGTTTGCACATTCTCCCCGTGTCTGCGTGGGTTTCCTCCAGGTGCTCCGGTTTCCTCCCACATTCTGAAAGATGTGCTGGTTAGGTGCATTGACCCGAACATGTGCCGGACTGTGGCGACTAGGGCAATTTCACAGTAACTTCATTGCAGTGTTAATGTAAGCCTTACTTGTGATCAATAAATAAAATTCACTTTACTTAAAAATAATACCATAACTGGTTGTAACAAGTGTGGAAATTTCCTGAGGTCACGAAAGGTGTGGTGGCACAGTGGTTAGCACTGCTGTCTCACAGCTCCAGGGACCCGGGTTCGATTCCCGGCTTGGGTCACTGTGGAGTTTGCACGTTCTCGCCGTGTCTGCGTGGGTTTCCTCCGGGTGCTCCAGTTTCCTCCCACAGTCCAAAGATGTGCGGGTTAGTTGGATTGGCCATGCTAAATTGCCTCTTACTGTCAGGGAGATTAGCAGGGTAAACATGCGGGATTGCAGGATTAGGGCCTGGGTAGCATTGTTGTCAGTGCGGGCTTGATGGGCTGAATGGCCTCCTTCTGCACTGTCGGGATTCTATGATGATACATGCTAGTCTTTCTTTCCACATTGGATGACAGAGCCGACCACGCTCATTGCCTCCCCACATGTCTCCATGCCCCTTTCTCATCTGCTCTTCAACTCTAATTCACCGTGACATCCGATCTTAACTTCATCTCATTCAGTGCCCCTGACATGCCGCCCGTGTGTGCCGAGCAAAGTTGCTGCTCAGACATTTCTTTCTTCCTGACTGCTTCCACAGCAAGACAGACATTCAAGGAGTAACCCTGGAAAGTGGCTTGTCACAGCTTCCCCCTTCACATTATCTTTTATTAATCAGGCAATTTGTAATCATCTGATCATTTTTACCCCCTGGGTCAGATTCCGAGACACCAGGAGGTGCACCCACTTACACACTAACATTGAGTCCTTAAGGCTCAGATTTTACATTCGCAGACAGCACACACACTTAAATATTAATGTAAACAAACAAATTCAGTGATTTATGCTAATCAGAACAAGTAACAGGTAACTTCATGAATTATTCAGCGTCCACAGATTATATTTTCACTTTGATGCAGTGTTAAATGTGAAATTGTATTTTGCAGTTGCAATACAGCACTCTGGCAGCTGTTGTCAAGGGGCGCCAGGGAAGTTTAAAATTGCACATCAGTTTCACGAACCACACCACTCACAAAATCACCTGCAGTCACCTCAGTTGTCTTCGTTTTTTGGTCTCCCCCCCCCGTCCCGTCCCCCCTCACTTTCACGGAGTTGCGTAGAATTTATAGCACGGGAACCAGCCCATTCCCCAGTGTTTGTGCTCCACGCGAGCCTCCTTCCAACCACCTCCATCTAACACAATTAGCACACCCGTTCACACCCGTCCATTCGAAAGTCAAAAGTCTGATGGCAGCAGGGAAGAAGCTGTTCTCGAGTCGGTTGATAACGTGATCTCAGACTTTTGTACCTTTTTCCTGGCGGAAGGAGGTGGAAGAGAGAATGTCCGGGGTACATGGGGTCCTTGATTATGCTGGCTGCTTTCTCCCTCATGTGCTTTTCCAGCTTCCTAGTAAATGCATCTGCGTTATTCACCCCCAATGTGGTAGCGAGTTTCCACACGCTAAATGCTCTCCTGATAAAGAGGTTTTGCCTGAGGTTATTATTGGATTAGTGATCAATTTATATATTCATAAGATCTAGTTTAGGACTTCTGCACTGTGGAAGCAATTTCTCTGCATCTACCCTATTAAGCGCTTCATAATTTAAAGGTTCCTATTCCTTTCCCAGAGTAGATAGCCCCAGTTCAGTCTTCCGTGATAACTATTCACTCTTAGTTCTGGTATGTTTCTTGCAAATCACTTTTGTGCCTTCTCTAGTGCCTCTACATCCTTTCTGTTGTACGGGGACTGGAATGGGACACAATTACCCTGATTTAATTTGATTTGTTATTTTCACTATAGCCCAATACATGTGACAAGTATCGTTTCTTGCTCGCGATACAGACAAAACATACCTTTCATGGACTACATAGCGGAGAAGGAAAGGAGAGGCTGCAGAATATAGTGCTACAGTCATAGCTAGGGTGTAGAGAAAGGTCTGCTTAATATATGGTAGGTCCATTCAAAAGTCTGATGGCAGCAGGGAAGAAGCAAGTCTTGAGCCGGTTGGTAAACGATCTCTGACTTTTGTACCTTTTTCCCAGCGGAAGAAGGTGGAAGGGAGAATGTCCGGGGCGCGTGGGGTCCTTAATTATGCTGGCTGCTTTTCCGAGGCAGCCGGAAGTGTTGACAGAGTCAATGGATGGGAGGCTAGTTTGTGTGATGGACTGGGCTACGTTCACAACCCTTTGTAGTTTCTTGCGGTTTTGGACAGAGCAGGAGCCATACCAAGCTGTGATACAACCAGAAAGGATGTTTTCTATGGTGCATCTGTAAAGATTGGTGAGAATCATAGCGGACATGCCAAATTTCCTTAGTATCCTGAGAAAGCAGAGGCGTTGGTGGGCCTGTCAACTGAATCAGCTTGATCAGAACACAAACGGAAATGTTTCTCACCAGTCAATTCTGGCAATTTTGAAACATACAACATCATTCACTAGTGCCTGAAAGGACTCGGCTTCCATCAGGTTGTATGAAGATTGAAATCCCTAATTGACAAGGAAGCTCCTCAGAGCCCACCTCCAAGCCTGAAAACCAATCCAACTGTGACGCAGGAAGATCTTTATGCAGGCGGAGATTAATTTGCCGTTACCTGGAGCAACAGACCCCAGAGCAAGGTGAGCGAAAGGGGCTGGCACTCCTTTCGGAGTCACCAAATCGGCGATTAAAAACAGCCACAGTTGCCCGTGGCCTCACAAGCAAAGCCAAGCTGAGCGGCCCCACATTGTTAGCGGGGATTTACTTCAGCTGAAAATGTACTTACAACTGGAGATATCTGATCATGCAAAGATGATAAATGGGTTTTATTTAACATTTGCTGTAAATCTAGAGTTCCACGCGCAGTGAAATGCTGGGACTGGTTTATTAACCAGGAACACAAAAAGATATTGCTGTTCCGGGAAATGCTTACAACCACACAAACTGATGCAGAATATTAAAACCTCAGTAATAAAATCTAAGTAATACCCAGTATTTAGCGGCATGCAACCGACTCAAACTGAGTGGGTACCATGATGTATCTAACGCTGTGTGGGAGGTATTTCATTAATTTAAAACATATCACAGACTGTGTTCGACATTAACGAAGACAGAGTTTAAAATCTCTATCGTTTGTAAATTACCATGTAAGTAGGTCACTTGTGCCCCTTCCAACCTCCATACAGCTGAGCTCATTATGTGAACGTAGCCCAGTCCATCGCGCAAACCAGCCTCCCATCCAGTGAATCCATCCACACTTCCCGCTATCTCGGGAAAGCAACCAGCATAATCAAGGACCCCCACGTACCCCGGACATACTCTCTCCCACCTTCTTCCGTCAGGAAAATGATACAGAAGTCTGAAAACACATACTCAAGAACAGCTTCTTCCCTGCTGCCATCAGACTTTTGAGTGGACCCACCTTATATTAAGCTAATCTTTTTCTTCACCCTACTGTTAACTGCAACGCTATATTCTGCACCTTATCCTTTCCGGCTCCCCTATGTACTCCATGAACTCAATGTTTTGCCCCTTGTTGTTTCTTAACTCGACCCATACAGATTACAACTTTATTTATGTAATATCATTCCTCAATTTTGTATCAATATCATCTTTAATCAACAATGCAACTCCACCACCTTTTCCTTTCTGTCTGTCCTTCCTAAACACTGAATAGCCCTCAATGTTCAGTTCCCATCCTTGCTCACCTTGGAGCCACGTTTCCATAATGCCAACGATATCATACCCCTTTACATCTATCTGTGTCACTAATTCATCCATTTTGTTTCGAATGCTCGGCGGTACAAAACCTTAAGGTGGGCACTTTTAACATTTCTTTTCCCTTTCCTATTTTTTACTCGGTCCTTATCTGACTCTGACTCTTGATTTCTTTGCCTTTCACAAATAGTATGTTGGTCTTCTTAGTGAGAGGATTTGAGTACAGGAATAGCGATGTTTTGCTGCTCTTGTAGAGTATTGGTGAGGCCACATCTGGAATATTGTGTGTAGTTTTCTTAGAATCTTAGAAACCCTACAGCACAGAAAGAGGCCATTCGGCCCATTGAGTCTGCACCGACCACAATCCCACCCAGGCCCTATCCCCATATCCCTACATATTTACCCACTAATCCCTCTAACCTACACATCCCAGGACACTAAGGGCAATTTTTTGCATAGCCAATCAACCTAACCCACACATCTTTGGACTGTGGGAGGAAACCGGAGCACCCGGAGGAAACCCGCGCAGACACGGGGAGAATGTGCAAACTCCACACAGACAGTGACCCAAGCCAGGAATCGAACCCAGGTTCCTGGAGCTGTGAAGCAACAGTGCTAACCACTGTGTTACCGTGCTGCCCAGTTTTGGTGTCCTTATCTGAGGAAGAATGTCCTTGCTATAGAGAGAGTACAGCAAAGGTTTACGGCCGATTCCTGGAATGGCAGGTCTGTCGTATGAGGAGAGACTAAGTCGGTTAGGACTATGTTCACTGGAGTTTAGAAGAGTGAGAGGGAATCTCATAAAAACTTATAAAATTCTAACAGGGTTAGACAGGGTAGATTCAGAAAGAATGTTCCCAATGGTGGGGGAGTCCAGAACCAGGGGTCATAGTTTGACGATAAGGGGTAAGTAGACCTTTTAGAACTGAGGTGAGGAGAAATTTCTTCACCCAGAGGGTGGCGAATGTGTGGAATTTACTACTACAGGAAGTAGTTGAGGCCAAATCATTATGTGATTTCAAGAAGAAATTAGATACAGCTCTTGGGGCTAAAGGGATCAAGGGATATCGGGGGGGGAAGGGGGGATCAGGATATTGAATTTGATGATCAGCCGTGATCAAAATGAATGGCGGAGCAGGCTCGAAGAGTCGAATGGCCTACTGCTGCTTCTAGTTTCCATGTTTAATCCCAAGAGTGCAGGAGGCCACCATTTGGCCCATCGAGGCTGCACCAAATCTCTGACAGAGCATCTTACTCAGGCCCCATCCCCATAACCCCACATATTTACCCCGCTAATCCCCCTAACCTACATATCTTGGGACACTAAGGGACAATTTAGCATAGCCAATCCCACCTAACCAGCACGTCTTTCAGACCGTAGGAAGAAATGGGAGCACCTGGAGGAGAACCACGCAGACATGGGGAGAACGTGCAGACTCCGCAAGACAGTCATCCAAGGCTGGAATTGACCCTGGGTCCCTGGTGCTGTGAGGCAGCAGTGCCAACGTGCCACCTCTAAGCTGAGACCTGAACAGTAAATCGAACAACCCATCATTTGGGCAAGGTTTAGAATCAGCTACTGGAAGAACAGTGTGTCGAGAAAAAGATACATCAGGAACAAAAAACAAAATAAATGTAATTTATTAGTTACAAGTAAGGCTTACATTAACACTACAATGAAGTTACTGTGAAATTCCCCGAGTCGCCACAGTCCAGTGCCTGTTCGGGTCAATGCACCTAACCAGCATGTCTTTCAGAACGTGGGAGGAAACTGGAGAACCTGGAGAAACAGGAAACCCACGCAGACACGGGGAGAACGTGCAAACTCCACACAGACAGTGACCCACGCCAGGAATCGAACCCGGGTCCCTGGCGCTGTGAAGCAGCAGTATTAACCACTGTGCCACCATGCCACCCCTTGTGTAAAATGTGTAATTGGGGGGAAATTTCAACAGAACTTGTCCATTAGGAAACTGGTGGTCTTATGGAAGAGACAGTGGCATCGTGGTATTGTCACTGGACTAGTAATCCAGAGACCCAGGATAGTCCTCTGGGGACCCGGGTTTCAAACCTGCCAGGGCAGATGGTGAGCTGTGAATTCAATAAAAATCAGGAATTAAAAGTCAAATGATGACCATGTCGATTGTTGGAAAAACCCATCTGACTTCCCAGTGCACTTTAGGGATGGAAATCTGCCATCCTGGTTTGGCCTACATGTGACTACAGACCCACAGCAAAAACTGTCCCGTGAAATAGCCCAGCAAGCCACTGAGTTCAAGGCCAATTAGGGGTGGGCAATAAATGCGGTCCTGGCTTGTGACACCCACATCCCATGTATGAAGTGAAGGACAATCTGACTTGTCCCTCTGTTGAAATCGGCGGGGAGTAATATTGGACCAACATGAATCATGGGAACAACGTGATTTAGCACCCCGCGGGGTTGGGTTAAAGTGATCCCAGACTCGGAGAAAATGCAACCTCCACATTCAGGCCTGCACAACCCTGTAAGACCATTTGTTGTTGCTGGGCTCCCTTCCATCAAGTGGCTGCTTGTTGCCTGATATTTATGACCGCCATTTATATCTGTTAAGATCTATGATACTTACAAAAGTGTCGCCGTCACTGACATCTCTGAACTCCCAGGGGTCACTTAAAATGTTAGAGCTTGCAAGCAAGAAAATAGCCAGAGAAATGCCAAAGCTTCTTTCTAAACACTAGCCCGTACATTTAATAGCCATGCAAACATTACTGAGTCAAATTGGACATGGCGTATCGAGTGAACTGCCTGTCCTGGTTCCGTGCAGGGATGGGTATTGTTTTTTCTTACTCTCAACTAGACATGCACTTCAAAGAAGTGATTAAGAGAAAGCACTGGATCATAAATCAATGTCCAAATGTAAGAGTTCATCTGCAAAGTGCTGCCCTAATGACTTACAACCATTATCGAAACTCATAGTATCTGACCAGACACTTGAACCCACAAAGGAATGCACCTGACCTACTGGATTTAACCGTTCTAAACAGGGAAGTCGAACCTACGTGAGATGTTCTTTGCCTCAGTGGCACTGGCCTTTCCTCTCAAGTGTGTCTTCACATAATTAAAAGCGAAACTTAGCTCACAACTGAATTCTCCCCTGCCCACAGCCTCAACAGTTTTCCCTGCCGATTCCCTCTCCTTTTCCGGAACTGGTGGTTTGCTGGGATAAGGACGCAGGAGCAGGCGCTCCGCCCTTTGAGCCTGTCCCATTATTCACACCATCCTGACTTGCCCATGTAATCACCATTTCTTCTTCATCACATAGAAACACAGAAAAGAGAAGTAGGAGTAGGCCATTCGGCCCTTTGAACCTGTTCCACCATTTATTTTGATCATGGCTGATCATCAAATTCAATATCCTGATCTCGCCTTCTCCCCCGCCCCCCCCGCCCCCCCATATCCCTTGATCCCTTTAGCCCCAAGAGCTATGTCTAATTTCTTCTTGAAAGGAGGCAGCACGGTGGCACAGTGGTTTGCTCTGCTACCTCACAACGCCAGGGACCCGGGTTCGAATCCGGCTTGGGTCACTGTCTGTGTGGAGTCTGCACGTTCTCCCCGTGTCTGCGTGGGTTTCCCCTGGGTG
Source organism: Mustelus asterias (assembly GCF_964213995.1). Lineage (NCBI taxonomy): Eukaryota > Metazoa > Chordata > Chondrichthyes > Carcharhiniformes > Triakidae > Mustelus > Mustelus asterias. The sequence goes on from NC_135814.1 coordinate 97,150,154, forward strand.
CTCCGCTTTCCTCCCACCATCCAAAAGACGTGCTGGTTAGGTGCATTGGCCATGTTAAATTCTTCCTCAGCGTACCCAAACAGGTGCCGGAGTGTGGCGACTGGGGGATTTTCACAGTAACTTCATTACTGCGTGAATGTAAGCCTACTTGTGACACTAATAAATAAGTCCTCTCATTGGTAGGTAGAAATTCGAGAACTTTTACCCATTATGTAAGGCATTGGTGAGGCCACACCTGGAGTATTGTGTGCAGTTTTGGTGTCCTTATCTGAGGAAAGATGTTCTTGCTATAGAGGGAATGCAGCGAAGGTTTACCAGCCTGAGTCCTGGGATGGCAGATCAGTCATACGAGGAGAGGCCAAGTCGGTTAGGATTATATTCATTGCAGTTTAGAAGAGTGAGAGGGGATCTCACAGAAACTTATAAAATTCTAACAGGTTTAGATAGGGTAGATTCAGAATGACTATAATTTTAATTTTATTTATTAGTGTCACAAGTAGGCTTACATTAACACTGCAATGAAGTTACTGTGAAAATGCCCTCGTCGCCACACTCCGGCGCCTGTTCGGGTACACTGAGGGAGAATTTAGCATGGCCAATCCACCTAACCAGCACGAACATTCCCGACAGTGGGAGAGTCCAGAACTAGAGTTCATAGTTTGAGGATAAGGGGCAAACCTTTTTGGACTGAGGTGAGGGGAAATTTCTTCACCCAGAGAGTGGTGAATCTGTGGAATTCACTACCACAGAACGTAGTTGAGGCGAAAATGTTGCGTGATAGGTCGAATGGCATACTCCTGCTTCTAGTTTCTATGTTTTTATGAGTAGAAATTGTTTCACGTAAAGAGTTGCTTGACTCCAGAATACACTACCTAGGAGGTTGTTGGAAGCAGGTTTAATAATAACTCTAAGGAGGAAATTGGAGATGTGCTTAAAAGGACAAGTCTGCAGAGCTAATGAGGGAAGGACAGTGAAGTGGAACAAACTAGAAAGTTCTTCTGAAGAGCTGGCATATGAATGAGGTGGAAGAAATTCCATGGTTCCACCAAGTAAGGATACCTCTAGAATACATGACAGGATTGCACAGGCATATTGTTCTATTAAGAATTCAAACTTCTTTGAAGGATTAACAATGACATGTATATGAAAAGGTTTGCCCATCAAACGCCACCACAATGTCCAACTTATACAGCATTTTCGTGCATCAGTGTGGTGACCAATGATTTTGGCTTCCTCGCAGTGTAGAGAACACCCATTATAATTAAGTCTGAAGTAAGTCGAGCTCTGAAAATTCACAAAATAATTACAGGGAATCAGGTCTGACAGATTATAGGAATCGTGGCTGCCTTCAGAAAGGAAGGCAGCTGCGAACGGGCTACTCAAAAGGTAAATGCAGCACTGTTCAACGCAAACTGCAATGGGAGGCCACAACTGATGTCAGTGCTGCACCTCGGAATAACTTTGGCACAGTGGTTAGTACTGTTGCCTCACAGCGCCAGGGACCTGGGTTTGATTCCAGGCTTGGGTCACTGTCTATGCAGAGTCTGCACTTTCTCCCCGTGTCTGCATGCGTTTCCTCCAGGTGCTCCGGTTTCCTCCCAGAGTCCGAAAGGTGTGCTGGTTAGATGCATTGGCCGTGCTAAATTCTCCCTCAGTGTACCCGAACAGGCAGCCGAGTGTGGCGGCTGGGGGATTTTCACAGTAACTTCATTGCAGTGTTAATGTAAGCCTACTTGCGACACTAATAAATTTAAAAATTCTCAGCGTCTTCCTCTGATCCCGAGTCTTCCATGGCTGATGTGTCATGGGAACTATAACCTTTTTCTAAGCTTTCACTCTGCACATTTCATGAGATGGTCGCTCTCAGGAAATTCCTTGACAATGGCCAGGAAAAAATACGTCAGAATTTTTTATTTTGCTTATTATCTGCCAAAGCCTAAAAGTATATGACAGAAGGGATACAGGAGCACACTGCTAATTCTGTGAACAACTGCATGCTGCATTTTGACCTAGTAAAATCTCAGGCATACACAAAGCAACCCAAGGACATTATAGGTCAGTGACACACAAGGACTCAGTGGCTCGCTTTTGTGCTATCAAGGAACTCCCAATGAGCTGATCACGCATCGCAACCTGCATCCCAAAATTGCCCGGATTCCTCAAGCACAGTGGCTGGAAGACCCCTTGTACCCAGTGTTCCCACTCGGTGTTCTCAGCAAGCAATGGCAGAGTTAATTTCTGGATTGTAAAAAAGGGACACGAGATTGTTTTGGCAGATAAGGCAAAGGAGAATCCAAAGAGCTTCTACAAGTACATAAAGGGCAAAAGATTAACTAGGGAGAAAATACGACCTCTTAAGGATCAACAAGGTCATCTATGTGTAGATTCAGAAGGGATGGGTGAGATCCTAAATGAATATTTCTCATCAGTATTTACTGTTGAGAAAAGCACGGGTGTTAGGGAACTTGGGGAAATAAATAGTGATGTCCTGAGGAGTGTACATATAATAGAGAAGGAGGTACTGGAAGTCTTAAAGCGCATCAAGGTAGATAAATCCCCAGGACCTGATGAAGTGTATCCCAGGATACTGTGGGAGGCTAGAGAGGAAATTGCAGGTCCCCTAGCAGAGATATTTGAATCATCAATAATCACAGGTGAGGTGCCTGAAGATTGGAGGGTAGCAAATATTGTGCCTTTGTTTAAGAAGGGTTACAGGGAAAAGCCTGGGAACTACAGGCCGGTGAGCCTCACATCTGTAGGGGGTAAGTTGTTAGAAGGTATTTTGAGAGACAGGATCTTCAGGCATTTAGAGACCCAAGGACTGATTAGGGACAGTCAGCATGGCTTTGCGAGTGGAAAGTTATGTCTCACGAGTTTGATTGAGTTTTTGAAGGGGCAACCAAGAAGGTAGATGAGGGCAGTGCAGTTGATGTTGTCTACATGGACTTTAGCAAGGCCTTTGACAAGGTACCACATGGTAGGGTGTTGCATAAGGTTAAATCTCACGAGATCCAGGGTGAGGTAGCCAAATGGATACAAAATTGGTTTGATAACAGAATGTAGAGGTTGTAGAGGGTTGTTTTTCAAACTGGAGGCCTGTGACCAGCGGTGTGCCTCAGGGATCAGTGCTGGGTCCACTAGTATTTGTCATTTATATTAATGATTTGGAAGAGAATTTAGTAGGCATGGTTAGTAAGTTTGCAGATGACACCAAGATTGATGGCACAGTGGACAGTGAAGAAGGTTATTTAGGATTGCAAAGGGAAAGTGATCAATTGGGCTAGTGGGCTGACGAATGGCAGATGGAGTTTAATTTAGATAAGTGTGAGGTGATGCATTTTGGTTGATCGAACCAGGGCAGGACTTACTCAATTAATGGTCGGGCATTGGGGAGAGTTATAGAACAAAGAGGTCTAGGGGTACAGGTTCATAGCTCCTTGAAAGTGGAGTCACAGGTGGACAGAGTGATGAAGAAGGCATTTGGCATGCTTGGTTTCATTGGTCAGAACATTGAATACAGGAGTTAGGACGTCTTGTTGAAGTTGTACAAGACATTGGTAAGGCCACACTTGGAATACTGTATACAGTTCTGGTCACCCTATTATAGAAAGGATATTATTAAATTAGAAAGAGTGCAGAAAAGATTTACTAGGATGCTACCAGGACTTGATGGTTTGAGTTATAAGGAGAGGCTGGATAGACTGGGACTTTTTTCCCTGGAGCGTAGGAGGCTTAGGGGTGATCTTATAGAGGTCTATAACATAATGAGGGGCACAGATCAGCGAGATAGTCAATATATTTTCCCAAAGGTAGGGAAGTCCAAAACTAGAGGGCATAGATTTCAGGTGAGAGGGGAGAGATACAAAAGGGTCCAGAGGGGCAATTTTTTCACACAGAGGGTGGTGAGTGTCTGGAACAAGCTGCCAGAGGCATTAGGAGAGGAGGGTACAATTTTGTCTTTTTAAAAGCGTTTAGATGGTTACATGGGTAAGATGGGTATAGAAGGGTATGGGCCAACGCAGGCAATTGGGACTAGCTTAGGGGTTAGAAAAGGGGCGGCATGGACAAGTTGGGCCAAAGGGCTTGTTTCCATGCTGTAAACCTCTATGACTCTATGTAAGCTATGAACAGCAAAGTAACCACCGTTGACAGCTGTGAGTTGATCAGCCTGGGTTTACATTCTGGAATTCTCTCCCAAAACATCTCCAGTGTGCCTTGCTTCCTTTAAGACACTCCCTGGGGAAAGCCTTTCATCACTTGTCCCAGTGTCTCTTTACTTGGCTTGGTTTTTTAAAATTCATGCGTGGGATACGGATGCCGCTAGCTAGCCCAGCATTTAGTGCCCGTCCCTTGGTGGCGAGAAGGTGGTGGTGAGCTACCTTCTTGAACAGCTGCAGTGCATGTTCTGTGGTTGACCCACAAAGGGAGGAAATTCCAGGATTTTGACCCAGCGACTGCAAAGGAACGGCGATATATTTCCAAGTCAGGATGGTGAGCAGCTTGGAGGGGAACTTGCAGGTGGTGGTGTTCCCATTGTATCTGCTGCCCTTTGTTCTTCTAGATGGAAGTGGTCGTGGGTTTGGAAGGTGCTGTCTAAGGATCTTTGGTGAATTGCTGCAGTGCATCTTGTAGATAGTATATGTGGCTGCTTGGTGTCAAATCTTGTTTGATAATCGTTGCTTGACGCATTGCACTGTACAAAAGAAATATAGAATCCCTAGAGTGCACAAGGAGGCCATTCGGCCCATTGCACCTGCACTGACAACAATCCCACTGAGGCCCTATCCCTGTAACCCCCATGTATTTACCCAGCTAGTCCCCCTGACACAAAGGGCAATTTTGCATGGCCAATCAACCTAACTTCTTTGGAGTGCAATTTCCTGTTGTCAAGTACAGCCAGTTTCCAGTACCCATTATTATATAAAGAGACCTTTTTGGCATGGAGTCTAACAGAAATGAGACTGAGCAGGAAGGATCTTGCGAGGCTGGTGTGATTAAACCTCTAATACATGGAACTTAATAATCATCATCCAGCTATACTCCCTTGTGAATTCTATAAAGACCGCACTTCACTCTGATATCAATGCAGTCTGTCCCCAACTTCAATCAATGTCACTTTGGTGTTACTCTTAACCATCATTAACACTACTTTCATCTTATTAAGACCACAGTATAGATTACAAGAAAGCTACAGATGGCAGGAGGAGCACAAGGATTTAATTTAATTCTGGGGGTTCAGATGACATGTATAATCCACTCAGTTTTGGCACGTTAAATGACAATAGGGTGCAAACTATTTTTAATTTATCTTCTCCGTGCTCTGTTCATTTTAATTGGTTCTGTGAGTGACAGGTTGGATAGCTGGCTCTTACCCAAATCCATGCTCTTCGAACCACTGATTTTGCCAGGAGACTGATGCTTGACAGCGTTGCCGGCCTGAATTTCTGCGACCCCAGCCTTCGGCCTTTGTTGCACCAGCTCTGAAGCAGAGCTGAGGTCAGAGCTGTGGAGAGGGCAAGAGTTAGGCATGAGTAAATAATTATACTTAAGGGTGGGATTTTCCAGCCGCGCTCACCCCGAAACCGGAAAATCCCACCCAAGGTCAACGGACTTGTCCATGGCTCCCATGGCGGGCGGGACAGTAAATTTTGCCCCAAGGTATCTGCCCACTGCCTCATGCCAGATGGCAGCACTGTGGTAGTTACAAACTGCACATGTGGGCCACAGTCTTGGGCATTCATTGTTCCAATGAATGCTTGGTCACATAGGATCATAGAATCCTACAGTGCAGAAAGAAGCCATTTGGCCCATCGAGTCTGCACCGACCATAATCCCACCTAGGCACTATCCCCATAGCCCTATGCATTTACCCTAGCTGATCCCCCTGACACTAAGGGGCAATTTAGCATGGCCAATCCACCTAACCAGCATGTCTTTCGGACTGTGGGAGGAAACTGGAGCACCCGGAGGAAACCCACGCAGACATAGGGAAAACGTGCAAACTCCACACAGACAGTGACCCAAGCTGTGAATCGAACCAGGCAGTGCTAACCACTGTGTCATTGTGTTGCTCCACCATCAGCCATTGCTCACTGGGCAGGACTCTTGCCTCTTCAGCAGAAGGTTGCGAGTTCAAGTCCCACTCCAGAGACTTGGGCCGGAATTTTCCCACCTCGCCCGTGGCTGGGATTCTCTGCTCCCGCTGCTGTGAATGGAGGTTGCGATGAACGCCAAATTCTCTGTTCTCGCTGGCAGTGGGGGGTTGGGGGGGGGGGGGGCTAAGCGGAACGACACAGACAACACCAGAGTATTCCAGCCTTAAGCACAAAAAGCACTCTCGGGAGAAAATGAAAAAAACGCTTGGCTCGTGTGCTATTATTGATAATAACCCTTGCAGAGGCAGAATAGCAACTCAAATGATGCCCAGTGGCGCAAGAGTTTGTCTATAGCTCTGGAATGTTTCTGGCGTTCAGTCGAATGCTTACTCCCAAGGATACTCAATCTCATGGCATAAATTATTAACAGACACAATCTAGCAGTGACAAATACTCTGAAAACACAACAGCACATCAGTCACTCTGCAGAGACGGTGACGTGGCTCGTAACTGAGTAGCACATGTGCCAGGCATTTCTATTATTCATTTTCTCCTTCCTGCGTTTTGTCCAATTAAGAGTCAATGCTGACTTCCAAAGCAAACTGTCATCAATTATCAACATTTAGTTCCAAAGTGAAGTTTTCATTGCTTTCTTCTGAGCATATGTGCTCAACATTCATCCCTCAAATGATGTCAGTGTAATAGATTATCTGGTCATTATCACAATATTGTTTGCGGGATCTTGCTTTGTGTAAATTGGCTGCCACATAGAATCCCGACAGTGCAGAAGGAGGCCATTCAGCCCATCGAGTCTGCACCAACCACAATCCCACCCAGGCCCTATTCCCGTAACCCCACATATTTACCCTGCTAATCGCCTTGACACTAGAGTCAATCTATCATGGCCAATCAACCTAACCCGCACATCTTTGGACTGTGGGAGGAAACTGGAGCATCCGGAAGAAACCCATGCAGACACGAGGAGAACGTGCAAACTCCACACAGAGGCTGGAATTGAACCCAGGTCCTTGGCGCTGTGAGGCAGCAGCGCCAACCACTGTGCCACCGTACACAGTTTCTCCAGTACAACAGTGACTACATATCGGAAATACGTTCATGGGTTTACCTGACAGGGATGAAACTATGATTATGCAGGTGGTTCACCCAGGACTTACCTGGCAGAGTAATCTGTCAATGGCCAGATAAGTTGATCTCCCAGGCTAGGGTAGAGTCAATCAATGATCAGGGTATCTGATGAGGTTCAACTGAGGCAACACCTGATGAAATTTTTCAAAGCCTTCTCAGCCTTTGGGCAAAGATGAAGCGTCAGATCGAGCCCAGGATGGGGTAAAATGCCTCTTCTTATCAGCTTGGATCTTGTTTGTCCCTCTCATGGGGACCATGAATTGGTTCACTCATGTCCTTTAGGGAAGGAAATCTGCCATCTGTACCTGGTCTAGCCTCCAGAGTCACAGAATGTGGTTGACTCTTAACTGCCCTCGGGCAACTAGGGATGGGCAATAAATGCTGGCCAGCCAGCGACCACGTCCCACGAATGAATTTTAAAAAATCAATTTGAATTTGGTTTTTTGGGTGGAATAAAAATTAAGAAAAAAAGGCTTTGGGGACATCTTGAGATCATGAAGGGTGCTACATAAAGGGAAGCTTACTTTGTTTTCTCCTAGCAACATGACAAGCTAAATTAACATCAGTCAAAGTTGAATTAGTACCTCCAGCAAGCTACAGTTATGCACTTCACCAAGTTAATGACCAGGGCTAACTTCTGGTTACAAACCTCTTATCTTCACGAAAGGACCACATTTTGTCCACTCCCACAGTCTCCTCTTCTTCAGGGTGTGGAGGCACCGGAGGTGGAATTTCATGCTCTCCGTCATCATTCACTGAAAACATAAACAAATAAGACTGTAAAACAGTACTCTGGAAACTGGAAGATCCAGAAACAATTTTGCTCATTAGGTTCCACACAGCTAGAGTGAGTGAACCAGCACTGGAGTGGGTTACCCTTCAGTGGAAAAAAAAATGTAAAATAACAGACATGATAATTCTGTCACGTATCGCATGGACACATTGCCAGGAGGCGAGGAAAGGGCCTCTGAAAATGCCGCAGAAAATGGCTTGACCCATAAACCATTGTGGATTGCTACAGAGTAACAAAACACCCATGTTCTTGGGGAAACACAGAACTAGAAGCAGGAGTATTCCATTCGGCCCTTGATCTTGCTCCGCCATTCATTTTGATCATGACTGATCCTCAAATTCAATATCCTAATTCCCCCCTTCCCCCTCATATCCCTTGATCCCTTTAGCCTCAAGAATTGTATCTAATTTCTTCTTGAAATCACACATTTTGGCCTCAACTACATTCTGTGTTCGTGAATTTCATGATGTGGAGATGCCGGCGTTGGACTGGGGTAAACACAGTAAGAAGTCTCACAACACCAGGTAAAAGTCCAACAGGTTTATTTGGTAGCAAAAGCCACTAGCTTTCGGAGCGCTGCTCCTTCATCAGGTGAGTGGGATTTCAGTCACAAACAGGGCATATAAAGACAAAAACTCAATTTATAAAATAATGGTTGGAATGCGAGTCTTTACCTGTAAAGACTCGCATTACAACCATTATTTTGTAAATTGAGTTTGTAATGAACTCGTTCTGATTTTAAGCTTATGCCCACTACCAAAAAAAAATAGGGAGTGGAATCTCACCAAAAAATGGCAAAGGGCACGATCTTACCGCCTGTCTGCACCACGCTCCCGCAGCAGTAAGGTCAGAGGATTTAGCGGGCAGCCAAATCTTCATTCACTGCAGTGGGATGGGAAAATCCCGTTGGTGTGAACGGTGGTAAGATTCCGGCCCAAAGTGACTGAGAAACCAGCGTGTTCCTCTCCAGAGAAACTGGCAGGTTTTCTCTCCAGATTCCATGACACTTTGTCAATAAAAAGCAGGAGGGCCAGGTTTCACGTCATCATTTGGAGAAAGACAATGGCAAAGTCGGTTCCACGGAGAACTTTTTAAAGGGCGCCTTTAAAAAGCAAAAAATAACCTTCCACCCACCCCACCTCGGGGGTATCAGGGGAAAGGGGCTGGATTTTCTGGCTTTACCCGCTGGTGGGATCTTCTGGTCACACCGAAGGTGAACCACCCCAACATCTGTCTCCCCCCCGCCCCCCCGCCAGGTTTCCCTGACGGCGGGGTAGGCGAGCCATACAAAACGCCATAGACTTCGGCGGGACTGGAAAATGCTGCCAGCGGCGAGCTGCCTCCACCGCCAAGGAGGGGTGCGGAAAATCCTGGCCCTCGTCTCTGTACCCTCCCTTTGTAATCTAATCGTGTTGGGGACATTGAATTTGTTACCACCGTGCCAGGAGCTTACCTATTGTCAACCTCTCTCGGAAACCAGGTGATGGGGTGTGCCACTGGCTGGTACCATTACTGCTGCGAGTGTTGTGCATCTGCACCCCACCGATCTCCAGATGATCCTAAGAACACAAAACACATTTGTCTGGCATTAATCAACTTGCGTGGAGCTCATTCATTCAACAATGCTGACTTTGGGTTAATTCTGTGTGATACCCAATAGTTACAGTGCTAAATTTTTGGAACCGCGAAATTGCCACAGCATCTGGAACACGAGTCATCATTTTTCCAAAGCCAGGAGAGAACCCCCCCCTCCCAACCCAACCCTGCAAAAATGCTGACCCACGTCAAGTTTACTTGAACCAGTGAGTGGATTGCACTCACGTTTCCATAGCAACCTGAGTTGAACGGTTGAAAAAAATCTCTTTGGAACATTTTTCAATTGATTGTTGAGTGGGGTCTTCTCTTGATCCCCACTGCCGCCCTGATGATATAACATGAGGGAGGGAGAGAGACAGGAAGGGAGGGGGAGAGAGGATAGCGAGCAAGTGGGAGAAGGGGTAAATGGGAGAGGGCGGGGGAGGGAGAGAGGAATGGGATGCAGCGAGAGGGGAAGAAAGTAGGAGTGAGAGAGTGGGAGGGAGGAAGGAATCATAGAATCATAGCAGAAGGAGGCCATTCGGTCCATCAAGCCTGCACTGACTCTGGGCCGGAGCTGGCAAAACGCGTATGGGCGCGCTGGAAAGAGGATTCCAGGCGCGGATCTATTTGACACCCGGATTCGGCACTTAGACTCAAAATGGTAAAATTCCCCCCATAGTGTCCAAGTTAGTGTGTTAAGATGATGGGTCTCCTGACTTCCCATGACCGTGCGACTGTGTCATAGAATCCCTACAGCGCAAAAAGAGGCCATTTGGCCCATCGAGCCTGCACCGACAACACTCCCAACCAATCCTCTTTCCAGCGCGCCCATACACGTTTTGCCAGCTCCGGCCCAGAGTCAGTGCAGGCTTGATGGACCGAATGGCCTCCTTCTGCTATGATTCTATGATTCCTTCCTCCCTCCCACTCTCTCACTCCTACTTTCTTCCCCTCTCGCTGCATCCCATTCCTCTCTCCCTCCCCCGCCCTCGCCCAGGCACCATCCCCATAACCCCACGTATATACCTCGTTAATCCCGCAGACACCAAGGGGCAAGTTAACATGGCCAATCTACCTAATCCACACATCTTTGGAGTGTGGGAGGAAACCTGGGCACCCGGAGGAAACCCACACAGACACGGGCAGTACACATAAGACTCCACACAGACAGTCACCTGAGGCCGGAATCGAACCCGGGTCCCTGGCGCTGTGAGGCAGCAATGCAAACCACTGTGCCACCGTGCCGCCCAGGAAGAGGGGGCAAAGAAGGGACGGAGGGAGGGAGAGAGAAAAAGGGGATAGCAGGAGAGATAAGAGAGAAAACCAACAGAATTCAGAAAACAGAAAATGGGTTATTATGGGTCACAAGGCAAGTCAAACAGACCTATGAAGCAACCACACCCCATGAGAATGATCCTGACTAACATCAAAACACAGCTGGTTTGTTGATCAGCCTCCACGTGAAATTCCTACAGAAAGGCGAGTGCACAAAACTGACAGATCACCAGGAATAGGAAATAAACACTTATGTGCCCGTGATCTACCCAGTGCAAGCATTTACCATTCAAGGTACTTATCCAGAAGAGCATAGAGAAGTGACTGATATGTTTAATCAAAGTAGCCGACATATGCAATGGTCTTTGATTAGAGAAGGCTAATTATCAGTTAAATTAGAGCAAGGAGCTATTTTCTTTTCCAAAACCAAGCATAAGTACAGCATGACCAATTATGGTCCGTCATGATGTCTTCATGTGAGTTTCAAAGTAAATAAGTTACATTTGTCCCCGCTATCCAATGACTGGAACTTTTCTTTTTGTCCCGTTGCCCCATTGGTCAGTAAATATAAATCTCAGTCACACAGATGACCTTCAGTCGAACCCACAGTCACTTGGTTAAAGACATTACCGTCCGCACCCAGTGATTATTCACGGGTGTTGCTCCCGGAACGCCTGGAACAAAAGCACAGGGTCAGAAAGGCTTGCCAAAAGAGAATCCGAGCACAGAGGACCATTCAGCCCGCTGAGCATGTGAAAGAGCGGCCAATTAATCCCACTGTCCTGGTCTATCACTGCGGCGCCTGAAGTGTTTCCTTTGAGTGTTGTTCAACTGTCTATTGAAAGATATTGGTGAGTTTGCTCTCCACCAGCCATTCAAATTGTGCTTCCACCCCACGACAACTCACGACGTATACTGTATTTAAAAAATAAATTCCTCATCTCCCCTCTGATTCTACTGGCAATCATCCTCCATCTCTGTCCTCCTGTTTAATAAAAGAAGGGATTCTCTTGAACCGAAGAGAAAACATCTGGCCCGACGTTGGACCTCATCGAAAGTTTCGAGGATTTCCACGATTTCATTCTCTGTCTCACTGGGAATATTTCTGCAAAAATGGTTTTTCTGGAATTCTTTTTTAAACAGCATTTCGCAATGTTACTATTTGCAAATTTCCGCTCCTTCTCCCTTTAACCCTGCCATCTTTGCTCAGTCCCTCCTGGGTGGCCATAACTCATGATCAGGCATCATGGGGGCGGCACGGTGGCACAGTGGTTAGCACTGCTGCCTCACAGCGTCAGGGACCCAGGTTTAATTCCAGCCTCGGGGCGCTGTCTGTGCGGAGTCTGCACGCTCTCCTCGTCTCTGTAGTGTACCAGTGATGGTGTATCCCTTTACAGACCCAGCTTGGTCCTTCTCCAGTGTCTCCTCTTGGACTTGTACTGATCTTTTAGCCGGTTTTCACGCGGATCCACTGTGGAATCGGCCGGTTCTGCTTCATCCTGGCGAGGAATCGCTTCATCCTGAAGGTTTTGTGGAATGGCATGGCCGCATGTCCACTCCGGCGGGAGGGCTCGGCCGCAGAACCCCCCCGACCAGAGGATGATCGGTCACACACCCTCTCCTCCTCGCGCCCCCCCCCCCCCCCCACCAGGGGATGATTGGTCACACCCCCTCCCCCCCAGGGGATGAGACGTCACACCCCCCCCCCCCCCCCCCCCCGGAGATGAGACATCACACCCCCTCTCCTTCTCCCACTCCCCTCCCACCCCGACCAGATGATGACCTGGGTCAGAGAGCCGTTGCAGTCTCTGACCCCGCTCTTTGGAGGCTGCAGCGGCGACTTCAGACTTTTATTTTGCAGGTTGATTGACAGCGCGGACGCGGATTGGGCCAGAAGGCGGTAAAGTGGGATTTGGCGGTAGGATTGGGCACGCGGCTCATTAAGTCGATTTAAATGCATGCAAATGCATTTAAATCGTCGAGCCGCCCGATTTGGGCACGGGCCGGACCCGCGCCCGAATCGGGTGTCGGTAAAGCCCGATCTGCTTGGAATCGGGTGCAGATCGCGGTATCGGCCCGACGCCCAACTTTACCACGATTTGTTTGGTAAAATCAGGCCCTATGACTTTGGCCAGAGGCCAACAGCATCATGAAAGCATGACACCACGGCTAAGATCAGTTATCTCAGCATGACCGGGAACTGAACTGGGACCTTCCCTGGTCTGTATGTTCGGTAGCACTCTCCCAGGCAGTATCTTTTCGACACCATACAGAGGGAGCTGTCTATTAAATGAACATCCAAGTGATGGTTGCGGCATCCCACCAACATCTTTGCGAACTCCCTACACATCCTATCTTTCAAGTAACAAAACTTAGTACATTTGTTGACTTGATTCTGGATTCTTGCAGCATTAATAGAAAACATCGCAATAAACACTCATTTCATAGAATCAACCCACACAGAAGGAGGCCATTTGGCCCATCATGTCTGTAGTGACTCTGTGAATGAGCTATCCCACTAGTCTCACTCCCAGCTCTTTCCCCATAGTTCCACACAAGTTTTCCCTTTCTGGTATGTCACAGAATCATGGAATAGAATCACAGGATCTCTACAGTGCAGAAGGAGCCTGCACTGACAACAATCCCACCCATGGCCTTTCCGTGTAACTCCACATATTCACCCCTTACACTAAGGGGCAATTTAGCATGGCCAATCCACATAAGCACGGTAGCACAGTGATTAACATGGCTGCCTCACAGCTCCAGGAACCGGGGTTCGATTCCTGGCTTGGCTCACTGTCTGTGTGGAGTTTGCACATCCTCCCCGTGTCTGCATGCGTTTCCTCCGGGTGCTCCGGTTTCATAGAAATCATAGAAACCCTACAGTGCAGAAGGAGGCCATTCGGCCCATCGAGTCTGCACCGACCACAATCCCACCCAGGCCCTACGCCCATATCCCTACATATTTACCCGCTAATCCCTCTAACCTACACATCTCAGGACACTAAGGGGCAATTTTAGCATGGCCAATCAACCTAACCCGCACATCTTTGGACTGTGGGAGGAAACCGGAGAACCCGGAGGAAACCCACGCAGACACGAGGAGAATGTGCAAACTCCACACAGACAGTGACCCAAGCCGGGAATCGAACCCAGATCCCTGGAGCTGTGAAGCAGCAGTGCTAACCACTGTGCTACCGTGCCGCCCACCCTCCCACAGTCCTAAAGACGTGCTGGTTAGGTACATCGGCCATACTAAATTCCCTCTCAGTGCACCCGAACAGGCGCCAGAGTGTGGCACCTAGGGTATTTTGACAGTAACTTCATTGCAGTGTTGATGTAGGCCTACTTGTGACACTAATAAATAAAGTTTAAAACTTTAAACTTAAATCTTTGGACTGTTGGAGGAAACCGGAGCACCCAGAGGAAACCCACACAGACATGGGGAGAACATGCAAACTCCACACAGTCACTGGAGGCTGGAATCGAACCCGGGTCACTGGTGCTGTGAGGCAGCAGTGCTAACCACTGTGCCATCGCGCTGGTCTAATCCCTTTCTGAATGTCATGATGAAACCTGTTTCCACCACCCTGCTAGAAAAAATGTTCTAAAACAGAAAAACTCACTGTATTAAATAAAATCTCATTACATCTTTGTTTCATTTATCAATTATATTAAACTTGTGTCACTGGGGAAAGGCCACCCATACAACACCCTTATAACTCCTGACTTGTATGAAATCATCCTTGCTAGCAGAACCTGAAAAACATCAATGTTTTGGGAGTTTCCAGCAGCATGAGTTCAAATCCCACAACACCGGGGGAATGTCAATTCAACTGGTGAGCCATAACCTCCTCGGAGTGGCTATCAGCATCAGAGTTCCACGCCATGCCCAACTACTTCTGAGATTTTTCTTCCATTCCTGTCACACCTGACCCTCTGACTCCGGCTGGGCAAGAGAGACGACGGAACTGTCTTTGAAGCCCAGCATCAAAGTCCCCTCTTTTTATTACAGCATTTGGTAAGTTTAAAGATCTATTGAAGTTGACAGGCCAGGAAAAAGATGCATCCAAGGTAAGTGAATAGGAATGGTGGGGGGGGGCCAACCTGTGGATTTGGGGCTGGGTTGGGTCAGATAAATTGGGGGGGATGTCGGGTTAGATCAGGTTCGAGGGGTTCAGGTTAGGTTGGATAATGTTAGGGGATACAATGGCCTAGTGGAATTATTGCTCAACCATTAACCCAGAAACTCAGCTAATGTTCTGGGGACCCGGATTCAAATCCCACCATGGCAGATGGTGGAATTTGAATCCAATAAAAAATATCTAGAATTAAGAGTCAACTGATGACTATGAAATCTAGGACCATGGGGCTTTTTGTTCAAACGGGCAGCATGGTCAGTGCAGACTTGGAGGGCCGAAGGGCCTGTTCCTGTGCTGCAATTTTCTTTATTCTTTGTTCATTGTCGATTGTCGGAAAAACCCATCAGGTTCACTAATGTCCTTTAGGGAAGGAAATCTGCTGTCCTTACCGATCTGGCCTACATGTGACTCCAGAGCCACAGCAATGTGATTGACTCTCAACTGCCCTCTGAACAGGGGCAACTAGGGATGGGCAATATATGCTGTCCAGCCAGCGACACCCATGTCCTACGAATGGACATGTCAGAGTTGGGTGGGGTCGGCGGCGTGAGCTGGTGGGGGAATCCCATGGGGCGGGGTCATTGGAGGTGGAGAATACTCCCCTGGCTTTGGGAGAATGGTTAGTCGGACGGTGGGGGGGTTCAGTGTGTGGAGGTAATCACAGGCATAGGGAGGTGGGTGATGGGGTACTGGGAGTGTCATGGGGCGCTGGTCTAAGTGCTTGAAATAGTAAAACCAGAAGTTAGAAGAGCTTTTAATTATTCTATCATTAGCTGAGTAACTATTAGTGTAACCATGTCAGAACCACCCGAAGTTTGCGATTTAAATTGCATTTTTAGATAGTTCCCCGTGCAGGGCAATTACCCAGAGGAAAATTGCACTTTTAGGAATTGCTGTGCAAACCCTTACTTGTGAAGTTCCGAGATGGGGTTCCCCATCGCAACTCAAGGGGGGCCCCTCAATCTGACCTGGGTCAGCTTGGAAGTTGCGGCCCGATAAATCTAGAATAAAATGCTAGCCTCAATAAAACCATCTGGTTCACTCCTGCGTTTCTGGGGAGGATACCTGCCATCCTTTCCTGGCTTACCTCAGGTCTACATGTAGATGACTCCAAGCAGCCCACTGAAATGTTACAGCAAACTGCGGAGAGAAAAGCACTGAGGCTGCACATACTCCACGTGGATTTCCACAGTTCATGAAGATGGCTTAACACCACTTTCCTGGGGGTAATGAGGGATGGGCAATAAATGCTCACTCTGCCATTGTTGCTTACACCCCATGAACAATTATTTTTTAATAATCAAGCCTGCTGCTAAGCTTTTAGCTGTGGCTCAGTTGTTAGTACACTCGCCTCAAAGTCAGAGGTTATGACTGCAAGTTCCAGCCTAGAGACCCAAACACAGCAAATGAGGTTGACATTCCAATGAAGTACTGGGGGAATGCTGCACTGTCAGGCAAGCTATCTTACAGACCTTTCAAAGAAGACCAAGAGTTTCCCCTAATAACCTGGCCAATATTTCTCTCTCAACCAATTCTTAGCATGGATTATTTGCTTATCAGCCTGTTGCTGTTTGTGTGGCAACTAGCTGCTGTTTTACCTACATTACAACAGTGACTGCCCTGTAAAAGCAAAGGTTGACCTGAAGTCATGAAGGGCATTATAAAAATGTAGGTCATGTTTTTCATTCCTCATGAGGTTTGAATAGGTCACATTAAATTTTTATTTGATGAAACTTAAAACCAATAGAAGGTGTTTTCGGGTATTGCAATTGGCAATTTCATAATTAGAGCTACTGGATTCTGGTGTCTGAAGGGGTCAAATGTAATTTTTATCTGAATGACGGCGTTGTACGATTCTGAATGACGGCGTTGTACGATTCTGCCCACCATTCCATGACTTTCCCTACTGTTTTCACCACATATTCCACCAGATCTCTTCACAAGGTGGGACTCACCTTTCACAACCTCGCCCACCTTCCTCAGAAGCTGCCTACGATCCTTGGCATGCCACCACATCCACCACAAGAACCAGGGGCTGTTAGGCTTTCACAGCAGGATTAACAAGCAATGCTCTTCAGTTAATCACTCACAGGCGGCACGGTGGCACAGTCATTAGCGCTGCTGCCTCACAGCGCCAGGGGCCCGGTTCAACTCCGGCCTCGGATCACTGTCTGTGTGAAGTTTGCACGTTCTCCCCGTGTCTACGTGGCTTTCCTCCGGTAGCTCCGGTTTCTTCCCACAGTCCAAAGACGTGCGGGTTAGGTGGACTGGCCATGTTAAATTGCCCCTTAGTGTCGGGGGGATTAACAGGGTAAATGCATGGGGTTACGGGGATAGGGCCTGGGTGGGATTGCTGTCAGTGCAGGCTCGATGGGCCGAATGGCCTCCTTCTGCGCTGTAGAGATTCTATGATACTGGGGAGGGCAGCGAAGGCGATGGAGGAGAGAGTCTTGAGACTGCGCAGAGTTCTCGGCACCATAAAAAGTCGATTCATCGACGATATCAAGTTTTGTCTTTTCGATTTTGATTTAATTAATTATTGTCACATGTTACAGTGAAAAGTATTATTTTTTGCATGCTATACAGACAAAGCATGCCGTTCATAGAGAAGGAAAGGAGAGGGTGCAGAATGTAGTGTTACAGTCATAGCTAGGGTGTAGAGAAAGGTCAACTTAATATTTGGCAACAGTTATGGCTCCCTTGAAAACCAAAGCCGTTTTTACCCGAACGCTATTTTAACTGACTTCCAAGAGGACCGATGCCTCGCACTTGCAGTGCTGAATCCAGCTCGCATCTCGCAAAAACGGATTCGTTAAATCTACAGGAATTGAAACGACAGCAACGGAAAAGAAGCTGAAGGTTGCGTGTCATGAAGACTTACTGCACTTTGCGATGATAGGTAATTCCAGGGAATCCATCAGACATTGCTTATTACTTCATTTGGTGACTACATTAGCAGATATGAGCAAGAAATGAAAAAGAGCATCCCATTTTTCATTTCATTCTGAAGAATCCAGTTCAATGGTGCATTGCATTCTTTCACCTCCACTTCATTACATTCCAGGGTTTAAACGTGACAACTTTTTTTTTTTGCTTGATAGAGAAATCAAGGACACATTTTTTTTTTCAAAGCCGCAGAAGAAATCCAGCAGTGAAAAGGTACCGGTTGTTTAATCACCAGAACGGCAAAGGGATTTTTCTGTACAGAGGCTGACAGGAGCAGGCAGATGTCAAAACAATAGAAATCATAAGGGGGAAATGAGAGGGAAAAAAAAAATCCTACGAAAATAAAATGATGGCATTTCCAAGCTTCACATTTTCACGAGGAAAGAGTTTGTGGTTTCAAGGCTAGAAGAAGCACCGGCATCATTAACAAGCTCAACATCGTGTGTTTTTTCAAACTTTTTTTTAACTCCGTCCTTAAAATTACAAAGCCAATGCTCAGAACGGACCCGGGCAAACCCAAATCCATTCCTTGCTTGCTCCAAAAACCAAATTCAAAATCCAATTGAACCCAATTCAGAGTGCCCATAAAAGAGAGAAATAAGATGTAAGCTGACAAGATAAGACATTGCATCCCATCTTGGGCTTGATCTGATGCTTGATCTTAGCCAAAAGGCCGAGAGGTTTAACATCATGCTGCTATTTTTGGTGCACTGCTCTCTTGGTTGCCTATGCCCCCTCCCCTAAAACTCCCTTCCTTTAAAATGCTCCTTAAAATCAGTCTCTTCAAAACCTTTTGATTTGATTCGATTTGATTTATTATTGTCACATGAAAAGTGTTGTTTCTTGCGCGTTATACAGACAAAACACACCGTTCATAGAGAAGGAAAGGAGAGGTGCAGAAAATAGTGTTACAGTCATAGCTAGGGTGTAGAGAAAGATCAGCTTAATATATAGTAGGTCCACCCAAAAGTCTCAAAGAAGCTGTTTTTGAGTCGGTTGGTGTGTGATCTCAGACTTTTGTATCTTTTTCCCGACGGAAGAAGGTGGAAGAAGGTATGAGCTGACTTTCGAGTGGACATGATCTTTTGTCAAAGCTTTGACAAAGAGTCATCTGGACTCGAGACATCAGCTCTTTTCTCTCATTACAGATGCTGCCAGACCTGCTGAGATTTTCCAGCATTTTCTCTTTTGGTTTCAGATTCCAGCATCCGCAGTAATC